>NW_023270839.1:9846574-10166675 GCF_011800145.1 Mirounga leonina
TTTCTTTCTTTCTTTCTTTCTTTCTTTCTTTCTTTCTTTCTTTCTTTTTCTTTCTTTCTTTCCTTTCTTTCTTTCTTTCTTTCTTCTTTCTTGTAGGCACCATGCCCAGTATGGGCTTGAACTAAAGACTCTGAGATCAAGACCTGAGCTGAGATCAAGAGTCAGATGCTTAACTAACTGAGCCAGCCAGGTACCGCTATGGTTGGGGCATTTTTTTTTTAAGATTTTATTTATTTATTTGACAGAGAGAGGCACAGTGAGAGAGGGAACACAAGCAGGGGGAGTGGGAGAGGGAGAAGCAGGCTCTCCCTTGAGCGGGGAGCCCGATGTGGGGCTTGATCCCAGGACACTGGGATCATGACCTGAGCCGAAGGCAGACGCTTAACGACTGAGCTACTCAGGCACCCCTGGTTGGGGCATTTTTAATCAAAGTGCTTTGCAGAATATTTCTAAAGGTTATTTTTGTAATAATCACTTTGTCCGCTCCCTCAAAATATTTTCAGCACTTTGAATCACTTAATGTTCAAGAACTTACTTTTCCTGGTTTAGTCTAATATTGCATCTCTTCCTTTCTTTTACCCCTCCCATCCAATTCATCAGCAAGATGCTCTGCTTCTAAACTATGACTCATGTCATACAATTCTCTTTGTCTTCACTGTTGTCTCCCAAGTTCAAATGACCATCCTTTCTTCCTTGGACTTCTGCAGCAGCAACCTAACAGAACTCCTTGCTTCTACCTTAGTTCCTCTACCCTCCATTTTCCAAACAGTGGCATTTAACTTCTTAAGAACAGAAAAACAAATCATGTTAGACTTTTGAGTAAAACCATTCCCTCTCAGAGCAGTTCGGTGTCAGGAAGTCTCACAAAGCTGTTCTAGAAAACAGGAATGGCTATCACCATTTTATGCTCAATCTAATATATTTAACAGGACTGTATTGCTACTCACCTTTTATCACTTAGCTCCTCTGAACAGAAGAAACTATGATGTTTACCTGCCACAATTCTGAGCAGGGCTGTTAAAACAAAACAAAACAAAACAAAACAAAACAAAGCAAAGCAAAACAAAACAAAACAAAAAACTGGTGGATTCCCGCTGCATCGTTTGCTGAGGGCGCTGTGAACATCAGTGTGTTTATGACCCCAGGCTGAGTTAATAGACTGAGTTAATACACAGCAATCATCTTTTTTTTTGGTTTACTTGTTAAATTAGTCAACTCGGGAAAGGTTAAGATGGACTGAGTGAGTGAGTGAGCTAGGTCATGCGATACACAGTTCAAGGAAGACATTTCCTGATCTTGGTATGTTTATGTGTTTGCCTGTCTCCATAGCCAGTCTGGAGATGTCTCATGACAACTCACTTCCCTCCTTGAGATAGTTTGTATAGTTTCTTTTTTTTTTAATTTTATTATGTTATGTTAATCACCATACATTACAACATTAGTTTTTGATGTAGTGTTCCATGATTCATTGTTTGTGTATAACACCCAGTGCTCCATGCAGAACGTGCCCTCTTTAATACCCATCACCAGGCTAACCCATCCCCCCACCCACCTCCCCAAACAAGGTTTTCTGAACTTCACTGCTACTAGCTTACATTCAGTATCTACAAAATAATTTGCAAGGATATAAGTTGATTTAGTCTACTATGCCCTGACTTCTATTCCTAACACACTACTTCTTTTTTGAATGACTATGCTCAGCATAATTTTCTCAGTGGACAGAGTATGATGATGAATGGAGAGGTCCTGGGAGATGACCCCAAGTTGTTTTTTTTTTTAAATTTAATTTTATTATGTTATGTTAGTCACCATTCATTACATCATTAGTTTTTGAGGTAGTGTTCCATGATTCACTGTTTGTGTATAACACCCAGTGCTCCATGCAGTACATGCCCTCCTCAATACCCATCACCAGGCTAACCCATCCCCCACCCCCTCCCCTCTGGAATCCTCAGTTTGTATAGTTTCAGTGAGGGTATCGTAACATCTGTAATGTTGGGTAATCTGTAGAAAATACTGAAGAGTAAGGATAATTTTCCTGATTGGGATGAGTGGTAGGCAGCTGTGCATAATGGAAAAAAACATTGGATTTAGAATTAAGAGCTTTTTTTATTAGTCATAGGAAATTAATACTCAGTTTCTTTAGTAATAAAGTGGGCCTAATAATGCTCTTTTTAAAGGGCTGTTGTAAAGATTATTGAATGAGATAAATCCCTGTAGCAGTACCTTGACCAGTACCTGACCAGTAAAAGCTTAAGGAATAATTGGTTGTATGTGTATGGCTGTAGCAAATTTGAAGAGAGCTGTGGAAGGAAGCTAGTAGATTATGACTTTTGCTCTTCTAAATACTTCAAAACCTTTTTACCTGGATCAGCAAAGGGAATTCCAAACTGAAGCTTCTCAAAAGTTTCTTTTTTAATTTTCTTAGAGAGATGGCAGTAACCAGAGAGGAGAAAAGAAGTGGAAATGGTTGTAATAAGGATCCTTGATTGTGTTTGTGGAAGGATGGAGGGGTTATAAACAGAGCCTGTCAGGAAGTTAGCCCTGTTGTTTTTGATCCTTGAGGATCCGTTTACTGCTTCTAAAAGGAAAACAGTGTCAAGAGACATCTTTATGCTTGTATTACTTCCCTTGGGGGCCTACCTTAATTTCTGCATGTGTGTGTGTGTGTGTTTTCCTATACAAGTTGACATATTTTCCTTGCTTTAAATCTCATACAGGTGGAATGATATATTAACAAATCACTTGATTGTTTCATTAATTAATCAACCCACAAGTCTATCTCTAACTTCCCTAAGTGTGCCCCTTTGCAATTCCTCCCTCCTATCCCTCCCTGACATCACTCCCCAGGTAACCACTGACATTTCTCTCACTGTAGATGTTTGCATTTTTCATAGTTATATATATATATGTGGAATATATATATGGAATCATACCTTATGTATTTTTTTTTTTTTGGTCTAGTTTCTTTCAGCACAAGTATTTTAAGATTCATCAAAGTTGTATCTATTGATGCATTATTCCTTTTTATTGCTGAATCATATTCTGTTGTATAGATAGGAATTTGCTCATTTGTTTGGCTTTTGATGGATGTTTGGGTCATTTCCAATTTTGTGTCATTATAAATCAAACTGCTAGGAACATTTGTGTATAAGACTTTGTATGCACATGCTTTTTTCTCTTAGGTAAGTAGCTAGGGGTGTAATGGCTTTATGAAATGGTAGATACATGCTTAACTTTTTAAGAAACTGCCAAACTGTTTTCCAAAATGTTTGTACTGTTTTACATTCACACTAGCAGTGTATGAGAGTTCCGGTGCCTTTATATCATCACCAACACTGGTATAGTTGGTCTTTTTAATTTTAGTGATTCTGGTATGTATATAGTGGTAGCTCATTGTGATTTTAATTTGTAATTCCCTAACAACTAGTGATGTTGAATATATTTTCATTTGCTTATTTTCCATTTGTATATGTTCTGTTCAATGTGTGCTCAAATATTTTTCCATATTTTTATTGGGTCATTTGTTTTCTTATTATTGATATTCTGAGTGTTTTTTAAAATACATTCTGGATGCAAGTCCTTCAACAGATCTAAGCTTTGCCAATATTTTCTCCTAATCTGTGGCTTGTCTTTTCATTCTCTTAATAGTGTCTTTCTAAGAGCAGATATTTTTAATTTTGGTGGAGTCCAGGTTATGAATTTGTTGTTTTATGGACCATGCCTTTGGTGTTGTATTTAAGAAATCTTTGCCTAAGCCAGGGTCACAAAGATTTTTCCCTGTGTTGTCTCTTAGATGTTTTATAGTTTTAGGTTTTATAATCAATGGCCCATTTTGAGTTAATTTTGTGTATTTTGTGAAGTGTTGAGATACTGTTTATTTTTTTTGATATGGGTATTCAATTATTCCAGCACCATGTATTAAAATTGCTATCTTTTCTCCACTGAATTGCTTTTGTTTAAAATAGGGACTATTTCTGGATGCTATTTTCTTCCACTGATCTGTTTGTTTAACTTAATGTCAATACCGCATTGTTTTGATCATTTGTAGTTTTATAATAAGTCTTAACAGTGTTACTCCAACTTTATTTTGTCTAGTGTAAGTCCTTTGCATTTCCAAATAAATTTGAAAATTAGCTTTCTAATTTCTAGCAAAAAAAGCCCCACTGGGATTTTGATTGAAATTGCACTGAATTCATAGATCATTTTGGGAAGAATTGATGTCTTAACACTACTGAATTTTCCAACCCATAAACAAGTTATATCTTTATAGGTATTTACATCTTTAATTTCTCTCAACTATGTTTTGTCGTTTCCATTCTATAAGTCTTTCACATCTTTTATCAGTTCTATCTGTATTCTATATATTTTGATGCCATTGTAAATGGCATTATTTAAAAAAATCTCAATTTCTGATTGTTGCTAATACAGAAATACAATTTACTTTTAATTTTTTTAAAGATTTTATTTATTTGACAGAGAGAGAGAGAGCACAAGTAGGCAGAGAAGCAGGCAGAGGGAGAGGGAAAAGCAGGCTCCCTGCTGATCATGGAGCCCGATGTGGGGCTCGATCCCAGGACGCTGGGATCATGACCTGAGCCAAAGGCAGCTGCTTAACTGACTGAGCCACCCAGGTGCCCCTGTTTTAATTTTTTTTATTTAGTTTTTTAAAGACTTGTTTATTTATTTGACAGAGAGAGAGCAAGTGCGTGCAGAAGCAGGCAGAGAAGCAGGCAGAGGGAGGGGAAAAAGCAGGCTCCCTGCTGAGCAGAGAATCAGACTCAGGGCCTTGATCCCAGGACCCTGAGATCATGACCTGAGCCAAAGGCAGACGCTTAACTGACTTAGCCACCCAGGCGCCCCATACAATTGATTTTTATATATCGTTCTTGTATCTTGAAATCTTGAAAGACTTGCTTATTAGTTATAGTAGGCTTTTTTGTTGATTCCATTGGATTTTCTACATAGATGATCATGTCATGTCTAATTAAAGAAGTATTCCTTCTTTTTTTCAATTAGGATGCCTGTTACTTCTTTGCTTTGCCTGTTTGCACTAACATTTCCAATACGATGTTGAATAGAGGTGGTAAGAGCAGAATTCTTGTCTTGTTTCTGATTTTAGGGAGAAAGATTCACTTTCACCATTAAGTATGATGCTAGATGTAGGTGTTCGAAAACATTCTTTACAGATCAAAGATGTTTTGAGCTTTGCACAGTGGCAGTATCATAGCCAGTGAGGTTCGTCTGAGGTGTGATTATTGCTAGTTGAAAGCTCTTCACAGATCAAAGAGGTTTCTGTCTGTCACCAGTTTGCTAAGACCTTTTATCAGGAATGGGTGTTGGCTAGAATGTAGTTCAATATGTGCAGGTGTATTATGTATCACCTAGAGTCTTATGTGCCAACTTGGGCATTTACATCACCTAATAGGGTTTAAATGGGAAACTTAGGTCAAATTTCAAAGAACCGAGTTCTGAGAAAAGTTTTGCCTGTACATTCCAATTATTAGTTGAGAATTTCCTATATTAATGTTTAATTTTTAAAGGAAATATCACATAAACATCAGCAATAACTGAGTCTTAAGATGGGCCTGATAAAATAAAAACTCATTCTCTGCATCTGGTGTTTTCAGGGCAACATACATTACTCATGCCAATGACATATGAATGTTTTCTTAGAAAAACACAGAGGGTGCATCTATTAGCTATCCCAGTGCAGGTGTTAGCAGCCTATGGCATGTGATCTCAAGTTGGTTCAGTTTGCCAAGGTGATTCTCAATTTCACAGATTTCTAGTCACGGGCAGAGGCTACTCTCTGCTATGGAGGGTGACTGGTTCCCACCAACTGTGTGAGAAGAAACCACAAGTGGGAAGTAGTTGGTCCTCGTGGCTGCTGAATATCCTTTTACTGTGTTTTAATTTCTCTCTCCCTGCCTCCAGAATCCTGAGGGCGTCTTGTTCTCACTGCCACTCACCTCAGTATCTGCCCTCTAGTGTCCTACAAATTCCACTCACTATCCTATTAGGATCAAGTTATACAAATGAAATACCCTCTCTCCTTAATTCAGCCAGCATTTTATCTTATACATTTAAGAGGAAAATTTCTAAGGAAATAAAAAACCAAAACCAATGAAAAAGCATTTCTTCAGAATACAAGTGTCTTATTTTAATATAATTAAAATATTTACCTGAAAGTTTGTTTGAATAATATAGTTTACTGGATTCATGTACTGCTTCCCATGAACAACACCCCCTGCCCCACATTTCAATCATGTCAGGAATAACTCCTCCCCAAACTTCCCACTTCTTTTTCCATTCCCAGTCACCCTTTCCTTCGTCCTCTCACTTTTCTTTGGATAGCAGGGGTGACAGCACTATGGTCAAAAATAAATTGCTCAGTTCATGTCTGGGACCAATACATTTCATTTACTCATTTCATAAACACTTATTTACCTCTGTGATGTGCCTTGAATTACATCAGTGTAGAAGATAATGTTCCTGCCTTTGTGAAATTTACACTCTAGTGAGGGATACCAATAATAAGTCAGGTAAACACATAAATCTATAATTCTAGTTAGTCATAATAGTATAACAAAGAATAAGGGAGAAAAAATTTGTCATTATGTGTGGTGATGTTAATTAGACTTATTGTGGTGATGATTTTGCAATATATATATATATATATATATATATATATATATACATACATTGTATAGCTGAAACTAACATAATGTTGTATGTCAACTGTCCCTCAATAAAACATGAATATATGAGTATAGAAAATGTTAGCATAGAATAGGGGGTAATTTACATGAGATGGTTAGAGAATGCCTTTGTTAGGGGGTGATCTTTCAAAGTCAGAAAATATTTCATGCAAAGTTCTAGGGGAACCAAGTCCCATAAGTACAGGTAAAAGTTTGGGATTTTCAAAGAATATGAAATAGTTTATTTGGCTATCCAGAAGGTAGATGGTATATGAGGCTGGAGAGGTAGGCAGGATCAGATCATCTAGAACATTCTAGGCCACAATAAATAGTGTTTTATCTGAACTCCTGGGAAAGCCTGCTCAGTAATATAGAGGAAGGCTTAATAAAAATCTCATCTTAATAAAATCCTTACCACTTCATAAGCTCTTCTTGGAACAACTTATTACATACACCTTTATTTATATGTTCCTTTATTATACTATATTCCACCTTGTTCCATTAAGGATCTGACATACCAAAAGAAAAATGCAATAAAAGAAAGAATAAGAGAAATATGAACTTGGAAAGAAAAAAATAGAATGATAGTTTTTGGTTAAGATCTTATGCTTATCAAGCCTCTAAATGTGTTATGAAGAATGGGAAAACAAAGTGAGAAATGGGGAAACATTATCTGTTACATGATTTTTATTAAGGGTAAAAAGAAAACAGTGCGTTCACAGGGAAAGCTAAATTAATGGCTTTTAGTCCTATAATAATTTCTTTCATGGGGATTCGTACTAGGGAAACTAAGAAGTACAGTGAAAATTGGTCACCCAAAGTATGTGATGCAGATAGATAGCTGATAGACAGATGGAAAGATGATAGATAGGTAGAGATATACATAGATATACTCTGGTTCAATATAACTGCTTCTTATAACGTTTCTCAGCAAGATTCAAAGGCATTATATAGAAGTACAACTCAAGAGAGGCAATTCTTCCCAGATCTAATAATGTTGATCCATATATTAGCTTTCTGATGTTCTGCCTTAATCCAAAAGTTGACCCAGAATATCCCAAGAATAAAATTTAGAGCTAATTGCATGTTCACCCAAAGCAAAGATTAATAACCCCTTATTTGGATATGAAATTTCTCTTCTGTGATATAGAAGTTGAGTTTCAAGGACTATTCACAAGAATGGAAGGAACTGTTGATATCACAATATTTGTCTTAAGAAGTTTATTAGATTCTTTCTCCTCTGGAAGTAATTTCCCAGCTAATGTAGGATTTCATTTCTTTCTGCCACATATATATATATTTTTAAATACAAACTGAGGGTTGTTGGAGTGGTGGGGGGTGGGAGGGATGGGATGGCTGGGTGATAGACATTGGGGAGGGTATGTGCTATGGTGAGTGCTGTGAATTGTGCAAGACTGTTGAATCACAGATCTGTATCTCTGAAACAATACATTACATGTTAAAAAAAATAGGAGGAGGAGAAGAATGGGGGGGGAATCGGAGAGGGAGACAAACAATGAGAGACTTTGGACTCTGAGAAACAAACTGAGGATTCTAGAGGGGAGGGGGGGTGGGGGGATGGGTTAGCCTGGTGATGGGTATTAAAGAGGGCACATACTGCATGGAGCACTGGGTGTTATACGCAAACAATGAAGCATGGAACACTACATCAAAAACTAATGATGTAATGTATGGTGATTAACATAACATAATAATAAAAGAAGAAACTTGTAAATAAAGCAGACAAAACTTAAAAAAAATTAAAAATAATAAAGTAATGGTGCTTTTGAGATACCACCTTACAACAGTTAGAATGGCAAAAATTAACAAAATAGGAAACAACAAATGTTGGAAAGGATGTGGAGAAAGGGGAACCCTCTTACACTGTTTGTGGGAATGCAAGTTGGTACAGCCACTTTGGAAAACAGTATGGAGGTTCCTCAAAATGTTAAAAATAGAGCTACCCTATTGTAGCTCTATTTGACCCAGCAATTGCACTACTGGGTATTTACCCGAAAGATACAGATGTAGTGAAAAGAAGGGCCACATGCACCCTAGTGTTCATAGCAGCAATGTTCACAATAGCCAAACTGTGGAAGGAGCAGAGATGCCCTTCAACAGATGAATGGATAAAGAAGTTGTGGTTCATATATACAATGGAATATTACTCAGCCATCAGAAAGGATGAATACCCACCATTTGCATTGACATGGATGGAACTGGAGGGGATTATGCTAAGTGAAATAAGTCAAGCAGAGAAAGGCAATTATCGTATGGTTTCACTCATATGTGGAACATAAGGAATAGCATGGAGGACATTGGGGAAGGAAGGGAAAACTGAAGGGAGGGAAATCAGAGAGGGTGACGAACCATGAGAGCCCCAGGAAACAATCTGAGGGTTTCAGAGGGGAGGGGGGTGGATGGATGGATTAGCCCGGTGATGGGTATTAAGGAGGGTAGGTGTTGCAATGAGCACTGGGTGTTATACACAAATGATGAATCCTGGAAAACTACATCAAAAACTAATGATGTACTGTATGGTGACTAACATAACATAATAAATAAATAAATTGAAATTGGAAATTAAAAAAATAAAGCAGTGGTTCTATAAGATCATTTGTGGATTGGTGCTGGTCAGGTGCACCAGAATGACCTGAGAACATTAAAATAAGGATTTCCAGGGGTCCACTTCAAGATTCTGATTTAGATTTGGAGAAAAACTGAGAATCTGTTCTTTTAAAAATTTCCCTAAGTAATTATGAAACAGGTTTGGTCTTTGTCAGTCTTTTGGATGTCAATTAAATAAAAAATTTGGCTCTATTATGGTTGGATTCTCACTAATTACTTTTTATTTGAGCTGCAAAAACACAGATACTGTGTTAATAATCACAGATAAATGAACAAGCTGGTATTGGAGGTCAGGATAGAAGAAGAGTCTAAAGTCCAGACATCCAGGTCATTTATTCAAATTATGATCTATGAAATCCTGATTTGAGGGCAGAGTATGATTTAATTTGGCATACTGTTGTCCATTATGTAACAAGGCAAGAATAGATGAATTTGAGTCTGTGTTTCAAGGGGCAAATGAATAAACACCTACTTTTTAGGTGGGAATGGAAATGGGGAAAATAATTAATTCTGATTTTTGACCAGCTCATGAGCTCTCATTTGCTTTGACTAATTTCTGTGCACATATGAATTTTTCTCAAGGCAGCTTTCATGTCTTTGTTTCGGAGACTGTAGATCAGTGGGTTTATAAGTGGGGTCACTGAAGAGTAGAACAAGGTTACAATCTTCTGTATCCCACCTGGATTTCCAGAGGTTGGGCTGATGTACATCACCATGATGGATCCACAGAAGAGAGACACCACAGCCAGGTGGGAACCACAGGTGGAGAAGGCCTTATGTCGGCCAGCTGCTGAAGGGACATGCAACACTGCTCTAAGAACCAGGGTGTAGGACCCAAGGATGAAGAAAAAAGTGATAAGATAATAAAAGAGCTCAGTATAGAACAGGAAAGCTCAATTCCAGGGGCAGGAATGCAGGACAGAGCCAGAAGAGGACCAGGGTCACAGACAAAGTGGTCAATGGTGTTGGGGCCACAAAAGGGGAGTTGTGTGATAAAATAGGTAGGGATTGGATAGCAGAGGAAAGCTGTGACCCAGCACAGGGCCACCAGGTTCATGCAGAGATGGCTGTTCATGATGACAGGACACTGGAGAGGCTGGCAGATGGCCAAGTACTGATCAAAAGCCATGAAGGGCAGTAAGAGGGTCTCAGTGATGCCCATGGAGAAGAAGAAGAAGAACTGGAAGAAGCAAGCTGTGAAAGAGATGGTTTTGGTCTCAGATAGGAAGTTCTTTAACATATTGGGAACAGTCGTGTTGATGTAACAGATCTCCAGGAGTGAGAAGTTGGCCAGCAGGATGTACATGAGGGTGTGAAGCCTGCGATCCAGCTTCACTGCACAGACAATGGTCCCATTCCCCATCAGTGTCAGGATGTAGGACACAAAGAACAGCATGAAGAGGATGACCTGAACCTCCCTGGAGCACGGAAAACTCAGGAGTATGAATTCAGTCACTGTGCTGACTCCTGACATATTCATGGCTTCCTAAGGGATGCAGAAGAAGGGTAACAATGACAAAGATGGCCTTATTCTTTCATCCTCAGGATTATTTCCTTTGTGGAGATTCCCTAGCTCCCTCAGATTCTATTATTCCATTAAATAAATAATATAACTATACTGCTGAAGACTATGAACTTTGGAGAGTTCTTGGTATGCTCAGACTTTGAATCTTTGTATTCTCTCATTTCTCTTTCAGAATTTTCTCACGGTAAAAGACAGGATGTTATGCGATAAGCAGCTTGGAGAAGGTTAATGACAGTACTCACAAACGTAAGTAGGTATGAAAATCATGTATTTGTATCTATAGATTAAGAGATATAGACCCTTGATATTGGACACAGAATTTCAATTACTTAAATCTTTGGAATTAGAGACACAAATGTTAGGCATCCGAAGAGGGAGAAAGGTAACCACACACTGAAATCTTTATGCATTTCACTGTTATTCTGGATCAGTATTGGTGTCTTAAGGTCATCTGACAACTGAGACAAAAAGCATCAGATGTACCATCCATTCTTCAGTATTCATCATGGTTTGTTAACTCAGTAAAAATTTGAACTCCCAGACATCTACATAATGGCTTTCATATCAGTTCCGTCTTCTACATGTTGAATTAAAATACTTCTGTAAAACCTTGGTCTAAGTTAAATCGCTACTTATAGGTAGAAAAACTGAGCAATGTATCTGGTATATTATTTAAGGATTTTTGAGGGCTTTGCCTGAAGTGTCACAAAGTGTCCTAGAAAGGCCTCTATTCTTCTGGTTTATGGATAGATGCTGAGGCTCACTAATGTCAGATACTCCCAAGCAGAGGCCTCTGGGAACCAAGAACTGTGCTGGGAGCCATAAACTGTCCCACTGGACAAAGATTCCCTTTCTAATTCCTCACCCCCTCTGTCACCCTATCTTACTCTAGATGTGGAGGTTGGCATTGTGTTGGGGAGTTGAAGGAGAATCTTTGTGAAAGCTTCCTTGTGTGAGTTAGACTTAGATGTTGCGTGATTTCCATGGTGAGAAAAGCAAAGTAAAGCCTATGAAATTGCCTACAATTCTGATGTTAGTAGTCTGGTCTTAATTTATTAATTTATTTTAGGATCCCTTCCATTAATGAGGGACAGTCCTCATTTGGGCCTAAATGACCCAAGTGACATGATTGAATGGTGATATTTATTCATAAAATATAAGTGCAGAATAGAGATCCAGATGCTTTTAATAAAAGTGTTCTAGCTAAGAATATTTATTAATGTATCAGTTATAAAATGCATTACTTTCCAGATTGCATAATGCCATAGCTTTAAGGATGATCTTGATGATTGCAATTAGTGACACAAGGGATCAGAGTAATTCAGAATTTTCCACATCACATTTTGCTGTAAGACTCCTCTTTGTGACTAGATCATGTTTGGCAAAACCAAGCTATGAGTTCATTCCTCTGTAGCAGGAATTCACAGAAACCCAGAAGTGAGGAAACAATGAGGAAAGAGGTTTAAAAGGAGGAAGTATTTGTTGATTAATGTGTATGAGGATTGCAAGGGCTTTGTAAGCCATGTGGGAGTGAACCCACCACCGTGGAGTGCCCGGTCATGTTGTGCATCCCTCCTCAAGGTGCCTGATTATCTGCTCTGTGACAGAGCCAAACATGGCTAAAATCAGAGAGAGCTGAAGTGTTTTCTGCCCTGCTTTTCATAGCCACTTTGTCAGTCATTTCCAGATGTCACTTCACTAACATGCGATTTCCCCCAAAGACCTGGTTCTGACTGGATGCACCTCCTGGTTAATAAGGACGGACTTTTCATATTTCCCCATCCTCATCTCTCTCACTTGCCTGATTTCCAGCCCTCTTAGTTGTAAAGATGAATCTCCTTACATTCTTCATGTAACGTGAGGTGCTCTTGTTTCCACAACCACATAAAAGAAGGCAGAGCTAGAAGGCACACCTAAGAACTGTCTATATTGTACGTCTTCTGAACCTACCTCCCTACGGATCTGGCAGGTCTGACTTGGAATCTTCTGTTTTCACTGCTGCAGAAGGCAGGCAGGAGGGAGGGTATGGCATCCTTGGCAGAGAGTAGCCCAGAGAGGGTGCTTACATAGCTGGACACACAATAGTGCTTTGGAGAGAAATTGGCGTATTTGTTGCACAACAGACACTTACCTATGTTTCTCTGAAATCTGTGTCTGATTCCTCCTAAGGGTTATAGTCTCCTATGAATTCCAAAAGTGAGAATTTATGAGAGGATTGTTATGTGCCCAATGTTCCCTTCCCTCAGGAGCCCCTTGATTGGCCTTTGGGACTCAGTTTCTCTAGTGGTGATCAGATAGATACTCTCATGCTATTCTTAGAACAGAGGATTATTTTGTTGTTTGGACAGGTTCCTCTTTTGATGGTGCAATCACTATAGCAACACCAGTTGAGCTGGGACATGAACTTTTTATTTATTTTCTTGTTCCTTTACATTCAATTTTATTCATTTTTTGAGTCTGCTCCAAGTTTTAGATTCTCGTGTTTGTCAGTATCAGAGTCATGTCATCAGATTTCTCATTCTCATTCCTGTTGATGCACTCCATGGCTTGAAAGGGGTTATTCCTTCTTTATACTAACAAGTTTTCTCCCAGGTTCACTCTGTGCTTCTAATATGACACTGATAAGTAAATTCCATTTCATGGTGAACAAGTCCCAGTAGTAGATAACATGGGGTAGGTGATGGAATGCCAAAGTTCTAGAAGACACCTCTCCATCTAGCCCATTAGGTTATTTCAGACTCTTTTAGCAGATGACCCTAAAGGTTGGCATGATTATTGAAATTTTCTTTCTTCTTTGAAGTGAGTTATTGCTGAGAGAGACTCAAACTTTCGGACACTTTCATTTTTATTACTTTTATGTCTGTGTGTGCGTGTGTACATGGGTATGTGTGTACTTAGATGAGATATTTAATAATGTTTTTCTTCTGTTATTGGTTTGGAGCCATCTCTAACGAGACTGCACTCTCGTTAATAATTTATTATTGGCTACAAAGCATCAATTAGCAAAAAGTTTCATGAGGGTTTATGACTTGAAGTTTGCTCATTTTCTCAGCACCATTTCTGTAAGGTAGAAATGTTTTTTTTTTTTCCTCTAAGTGGTAACAGCACTTTTTGAATCATGAAAATTGATGTCTGACTATGCATTTAAAAGCCAGTTTTTTTGAGTGATATACTCATTGAAAGCCCTTGATTTTTTTTTACATTTTATTTATTTATTTATTTGGTTTTGGCTATCTTTTTCTTTTTTCTTTCTTTTTTTTATTATGTTATGTTAATCACCATATATTACATCATTAGTTTTTGATGTAGTGTTCCATGATTCATTGTTTTCATGTAACACCCAGTTCTCCATGCAGTATGTGCTCTCTTTAATACCCATCACCAGGCTAACCCAACCCCCCACTCCCCTCCCCTCTAGAACCCTCAGTTTGTTTCTCAGAATCCATAGTCTCTCATGGTTTCTCTCCCCCTCCGATATCCCCTCCTTCATTCTTCCCTTCCTGCTATCTTCTTCTTCTTCTTCTTTTTTTTTTTTTTTAACATACAATGTATTATTTGTTTCAGAGGTACAGGTCTGTGATTCAACAGGCTTACACAATTCAGAGTGCTCACCATAGCACATACCCTCCCCAATGTCTATCACCCAGCCACCTCGTCCCTCCCACCCCCCACCACTCCAACAATCTTCAGTTTGTTTCCTAAGATTAAGAATTCCTCATATCAGTGAGGTCATATGATACATGTCTTTCTCTCATTGACTTATTTCGCTCAGCCCAATACACTCCTGTTCCATCCATGTCATTGCAAATGGCAAGATTTCATTCCTTTTGATGCCTGCATAATATTCCATTATATATATATACACCACAATTTCTTTATCCATTCATCTGTCGATGGACACCTCGGCTCTTTCCACAGTTTAGCTATGGTGGACATTGCTGCTATAAATATCAAGGTGCACAAACCCCTTCAGATCCCTACATTTGTATCTTTGGGGTAAATACCCAGTAGTGCAATTGCTGGATCATATGGTAGCTCTATTTTCAACTTTTTGAGGAACCTCCATACTGTTCTCCAGAGTGGCTGCACCAGCTTGCATTCCCACCAACAGTGAAGGAGGGTTCCCCTTTCTATGTATCCCTGCCAACATCTGTTGTTCCCTGACTTGTTAATTTTAGCCATTCTGACTGGTGTGAGGTGGTATCTCATTGAGGTTTTGATTTGGATTTCCCTGATGCCGAGTGATATTGAGCACTTTTTCATGTGTCTGTTGGCCATTTGGATGTCTTCTTTGCAGAAATGTCTCTTCATGTCTTCTGCCCATTTCTTGATTGGATCATTTGTTCTTTGGGTGTTGAGTTTGATAAGTTCTTTATAGATTTTGGATACTGGCCCTTTATCTGATAGGTCATTTGCAAATATCTTCTCCCATTCTGTTGGTTGTCTTTTGGTTTTGTTGACTGTTTCTTTTGCTGTGCAAAAGCTTTTTATCTTGATGATGTCTCAATAGTTCATTTTTGCCCTTGCTTCCCTTGCCTTTGGTGATGTTTCTAGGAAGAAGTTGCTGTGGCTGAGGTTGAAGAGGTTGCTGCCTGTGTTCTCCTTTAGGATTTTGATGGACTCCTGTCTCACATTTAGGTCGTTCAACCATTTGGAGTCTATTTTTGTGTGTGGTGTAAGGAAATGGTCCAGTTTCATTCTTCTGCATGTGGCTGTCCAATTTTCCCAATACCATTTGTTGAAGAGACTGTCTTTTTCCATTGGACATTCTTTCCTGCTTTGTTGAAAATTAGTTGACCATAGAGTTGAGGGTCCATTTCTGGGCTCTCTATTCTGTTCCATTGATCTATGTGTCTGTTTTTGTGCCAGTACCATGCTGTCTTGATGATGACAGCTTTGTAATAGAGCTGGAAGTCCGGAATTGTGATGCCGCCAGCTTTGCTTCTCTTTTTCAACATTCCTCTGGCTATGCAGGGTCTTTTCTGGTTCCATACAAATTTTAGGATTATTTGTTCCATTTCTTTGAAAAAAGTGGATGGTATTTTGATGGGGATTGCATTGAATGTGTAGATTGCTCTAGGTAGCATTGACATCTTCACAATAGTTGTTCTTCCAATCCATGAGCATGGAACGTTTTTCCATTTCTTTGTGTCTTCCTCAATTTCTTTCATGAGTATTGTATAGTTTTCTGAGTACAGATCCTTTGTCTCTTTGGTTAGATTTATTCCTAGGTATCTTATGGCTTTGGGTGCAATTGTAAATGGGATCGACTCCTTAATTTCTCTTTCTTCTGTCTTGTTGGTGTATAGGAATGCCACTGACTTCTGTGCCTTGATTTTATATCCTGCCACTTTACTGAATTCCTGTATGAGTTCTAGCAGTTTTGGGGTGGAGTCTTTTGGGTTTTCCACATAAAGTATCATATCCTCTGCAAAGAGTGAGAGTTTGACTTCTTCTTTGCCAATTTGGATGCCTTTGATTTCTTTTTGTTGTCTGATTGCTGTGGCTAGGACTTCCAATACTATGTTGAATAGCAGTGGTGATAGTGGACATCCCTGCCGCGTTCCTGACCTTAGGGGGAAAGCTCTCAGTTTTTCCCCATTGAGAATGATATTCACTGTAGGTTTTTCATAGATGGCTTTTATGATATTGAGGTATGTACCCTCGATCCCTATACTCTGAAGAGTTTTGATCAAGAAAGGATGCTGTACTTTGTCAAAAGCGTTTTCTGCATCTATTGAGAGGATCATATGATTCTTGTTCTTTCTTTTGTTAATGTATTGTATCACGTTGATTGATTTGCGGATGTTGAACCAACCTTGCAGCCCAGGGATAAATCCCACTTGGTCGTGGTGAATAATCCTTTTAATGTACTGTTGGATCCTATTGGCTAGTATTTTGGTGAGAATTTTTGCATTCATGTTTATCAGGGATATTGGTCTGTAATTCTCCTTTTGGATGGGGTCTTTGTCTGGTTTTGGGATCAAGGTAATGCTGGCCTCATAAAATGAGTTTGGAAGTTTTCCTTCCATTTCTATTTTTTGGAACACTTTCAGAAGAATAGGTATTAATTCTTCTTGAAATGTTTGGTAGAATTCCCCTGGGAAGCCTTCTGGCCCTGGGCTTCTGTTTTTTGGGAGATTTTTGATGACTGCTTCAATTTCCTTAGTGGTTATAGGTCTGTTCAGGTTTTCTATTTCATCCTGGTTCAGTTTTGGTAGTTGATACATCTCTAGGAATGCCTCCATCTCTTCCAGGTTATCTAATTTGCTGGCATAGGGTTGCTCATAATATGTTCTTATAATTGTTTGTATTTCTTTGGTGTTGGTTGTGATCTCTCCTCTTTCATTCATGATTTTGTTGATTTGGGTCATTTCTCTTCTCTTTTTGATAAGTCTGGCCAGGGGTTTATCCATCTTGTTAATTCTTTCAAAGAACCAGCTCCTAGTTTCGTTGATCTGTTCTACTGTTCTTTTAGTTTCTATTTCATTGATTTCTGCTCTGATCTTTATTATTTCTCTTCTCCTGCTGGGTTTAGGCTTTATTTGCTGTTCTTTCTCCAGCTCCTTTAGGTGTAGGGTTAGGTTGTGTACTTAAGACCTTTCTTGTTTCTTGAGAAAGGCTTGTATTGCCATATACTTTCCTCTTAGGACTGCCTTTGCTGCATCCCAAAGATTTTGAATAGTTGTGTTTTCATTTTCATTGGTTTCCATGTATTTTTTTAATTCTTCTTTAATTTCCTGGTTGACCCATTCATTCTTCAGTAGGATGCTCTTTAGCCTCCACGTATTTGAGTTCTTTCCGACTTTCCTCTTGTGATTGAGGTCTAGTTTCAAAGCATTGTGGTCTGATAATCCCAATCTTTTGGTACCGGTTGAGACCTGATTTATGACCTAGGATGTGATCTATTCTGGAGAATGTTCCATGGGCATTAGAGAAGAATGTGTATTCCGTTGCTTTGGGGTGGAATGTTCTGAATATGTCTGTGAAGTCCATTTGGTCCAATGTGTCATTTAAAGTCTTTATTTCCTTGTTGATCTTTTGCTTAGACGATCTGTCCATTTCAGTGAGGGGGGTGTTAAAGTCCCCCACTATTATTGTATTGTTGTCGATGTGTTTCTTTGCTTTTGTTATTAATTGCCTTATATAATTGGCTGCTCCCATGTTAGGGGCATAGATATTTACAATTGTTAGATCTTCTTGTTGGATAGATCCTTTAAGTATGATATAGTGTCCTTCCTCATCTCTTATTACAGTCTTTGGATTAAAATCTAATTTGTCTGCTATAAGGATTGCCACCCCAGCTTTCTTTTGGTGTCCATTAGCATGGTAAATGGTTTTCCACCCCCTCACTTTCAATCTGGGGGTGTCTTTGGTTCTAAAATGAGTCTCTTGCAGACAGCATATCGATGGCTCTTGTTTTTTAATCCAGTCTGATAGCCTGTGTCTTTTGATTGGGGCATTTAGCCCATTTACATTCAGGGTAACTATTGAAAGATAGGAATTTAGTGCCATTGTATTGCCTGTAAGGTGACTGTTACCGTATATTGTCTGTGTTCCTTTCTGGTCTATGTTGCTTTTAGGCTCTCTCTTTGCCTAGAGGACCCCTTTCAAGATTTCCTGTAGGGCTGGTTTTGTGTTTGCAAATTCCTTTAGTTTTTGTTTGTCCTGGAAGCTTTTTATCTCTCCTTCAATTTTCAATGACAGCCTAGCTGGATATAGTATTCTTGGCTGCATATATTTCTCATTTAGTGCTCTGAATATATCCTGCCAGTCCTTTCTGGCCTGCCAGGTCTCTGTGGATAGGTCTGTTGCCAATCTAATGTTTCTACCCTTGTAGGTTACATATCTCTTCTCCCGAGCTGCTCTCAGGATTTTCTCTTTGTCTATGAGACTCGTAAGTTTTACTATTAGATGTCGGGGAGTTGACCTATTTTTATTGATTTTGAGAGGGGTTCTCTGTGCTTCCTGGATTTTCATGCCTGTTTCCCTCCCCAAATTAGGGAAGTTCTCTGCTATAATTTGCTCCATTATACCTTCTGCACCTCTCTCTCTTTCTTCTTCTTCTGGGATCCCAATTATTCTAATGTTGTTTTGTCTTATGGTATCGCTTATCTCTCGAATTCTGCCCTCGTGATCCAGTAGTTGTTTATCTCTCTTTTTCTCAGCTTCTTTATTCTCCATCATTTCATCTTCTATATTACTGATTCTCTCTTCTGCCTCATTTATTCTAGCAGTTAGCGCCCCATTTTTGATTGCACCTCATTAATAGCCTTTTTGATTTCTACTTGGTTGGATTTTAGTTCTTTTACTTCTCCAGAAAGGGTTTCTCTAATAACTTCCATATTTTTTTCAAGCCCAGCTATTATCTTTAAAGTGATGATTCTGAACTCTAGATCTGACATTGTACTAATGTCCGTATTGAGTAGGTCCCTGGCAGTCGGTACTACCTCTTGTTCTTTTTGTTGAGGTGATTTTTTCCGTCTTGTCATTTTGTGCAGAGGAGAATAGATTAATGAGAGAACAAAATGCTAGCAGAGTAATAATGTCCCCAGAAAATATACTCTAAACAAATCAGAAAAGACCTGAGCAGTGGGAAAAGAAAGGGAAAGAGAGAAAAAAGAGAAAGAAAAAAAAAGAAAAAGAAAAAGATAAAGATAAAAACAAAAACAAACAAAACAAAACAACAACAACAAACAAACAAACAAAAAACCAGAATGTGATCAAATATGATCAGGCTGGTATATAGATCAGTGCCACACACTAGATTTGGGGTGTATTTTGGTCTTTTAGAAGAAAGTGCTTCCCAAAATTTTAAAGGAAGACTTATATATGTACAAAAATAAGGGTTGATATGAGAAAGGGATGGAATATGACTGTAAAGATGGAAAGTATAAAAAATTTTATAAAAGGAATTGATAAGAAGTTGTTTGAAAAAAGAAAGAAGAGGATTTAAAAAAGAAAAAAAAGGGAGAGGATGTGATCAGGCAGGGGAATAGAAAACACCATATACTAGAGATTTAGGGTATATTTTAATCTGTTAGAAGAAACTATCTCAAAATTTTAAAGAGAGAACAACTTATATATATAAGCCAAAAATATGGGTAACTACTATGAAGGGATAGAATATGACTCTAAAAATGAAAAATAAAAAATTTTTTTTTTAAAAAAGGGATTGATAAGATGTTGGTTGAAAAAGGGAAAAAGAAAAATTCAAAAAGAAGAAAAAAGAAAAAAGTTAAAAAAATTAACTTTGAAAGACTAAAGAATCATGGTAAAAAAGCCATGATTTCTATGTGCAGTATTCCCCTAGCGCTGGAGTTCTGCCATTCTCATTGATCGGTAAACTTGGTCTTGGCTGGCTGTTCTCGCTGATCTTCTGGGGAGGGGCCTGTTGCCGTGGTTTCCAAATGTCTCTGCCGGAGGCGGAATTGCCCCGCCCTTGCCCCCTCCCAGCTAAGTATCTGCTCGGCTTTGCTCTCCAGGCTTTTGTTCCCTGCAAGCTTTCCGTATAGCTTTGGAGGCGGAGATGGCGGCCTCCCAATCTCCATCCCGGAGGAGCCAAGAACTCGGGGCCCCACTCCTCGATGAGCCCCCAGAGAAAAGCCGTCAGTCACTCCCGTCTCCCTGGTCTCCCCCCGCACTCCATGCTCACCCTGCCTGTGACCACGCGTTTCTGTCTCTGGCACCCCACCCCGGGTGGAGTCTCCAAACCCAGCAGATCCCTGCGGTGCACTCCCGCGCGGCTCCCTGCGGTGCACTCCTCCCGGGGGAGGAAGGGGAGTCTCCCCGGATCTGCCGCTTGTTGGGTCCCTGCTGGATGGAGGAGCAGGGGCCCGACTGTGCCGCGGATCACGGTTTATGGCGACCCCGAGCTGAGAGCCCGCGCCTGGGCTCCGCCTCTGCAGCCGGCTTCCCTGCTCCATCACCTGAGAGCTCTGCCACACTCAGGCACCCCCGGTCTTTCTGTGAAGGGTCCTGAGACCACACTGTCCCAGAGGGTTCCACCCCCCAGTTAGCCACCAGAGTGACGTCCCTCAGCGGAGCAGACTTTTAAAAGTTCCGATTTTGTGCTCTGCGGCTCTATCACTTGCCAGAAGCGGCCGACGGAGGCCCCTCCCCCGCCGTCTATCCTCCCGAATATCGCCTCGGATTCACTTCTTCACACGTCCTGCCTTCCAGAAAGTGGTCGCTTTTCTGTTCAGAGAGTTGTTGCTATTCCTTTCTTCGATCTCCTATTGGGTTTGTAGGTGTTCAGAATGGTTTGATCCCTATCCAGCTGAATTCCTGGGAGGAGACGAAATCCAGGTCTCCTACTCCTCCGCCATCTTGCACCACGCCCCTACACCTCATTCTTAAACAGTTATTTTGACTTTGTACTTAAAAAGCATTAAGATGTCAGGCCCTTTGTTTTATCACTAAAGTATATATATTTAAAATGAAAATTGAGGGAAAATGATATAAAATACATAGAAAATAAAAATGGACAGGTGGAAAAGGAAAGTTATGTGATGCCATTTTAAAAAATAGTAAACTGGCAGATTTTGCAAAGGAACTGAAATGTTATATAGCTAACATAAATGAAGGGGATTCTACAGAGGATAATTTGAATCAAATTAAAATAATTTAAATATTTTTAAAGCACATGTTACATTCCTTAGTTTAGATTGGGAACTGCTTAATTATCATTCAGTTATTTATGAACTCTCTTTTATTTTATATACTTGTGCTTCTAACTCAGTAGTGTAGGCTCCATATTTTACTTTAATTGCTGTCAATTCACATCTTTTGAAGCAAAATTCCCTGAGTTCAAACTTCTCTGGCACCTATATAGTATAATAGTAATTCTCAAAAGCCGGGCATTGTCTTTGTCACCCTAGAATCATTTGGGGATGTAAGTCTTTAATGGAAATTAATTAATGAATTAATGTATTTATTTAGGGTTGTGCCTTCTTATCATGATCTGCTAAGCTTCTATAATAATATAGTTAAATAGGGAAAATTTGTGGACCTCATGATGCTGGCTGAAATGATAGTGTAGGCAATAAAATATTTCAGTGCAGTTTAAGGGCGTAAACTCCTTCCTGAAGCTTATTAGCTGTACTAGAGTTAAAGGTGACCATTTAAGTTGTATAATGATTCATTTCTATCTCCTTTTCTCATAAGCTAAAATAAGAAGAAAAAGCCCTGGAGAAAATATTTAAAGTAAAGTAATACTTAAAGTAATGTTACCAGTAGTGTTTTTCTATTTGTCTTCCAACAGAGCTATCTTGAAAAAAAAATTCATGTTGACTAAATATTAATATTCCATTTTATTCTCTACTTATAATACCACCTAGTTCTGATGAGAAATTGAGGTATTATGGAGGACTGAATAAAATAGAAGACTCTTAATATGTAGTTCTGATTACGTTTGTGTACATGTTAGGTTAGAGAGAAATTAATGTTTTGCCTAACAATAATACTGCTATCACTCATGAATTCATCCTCCTGGGTTTCCTATGTAGTCAAGAGGTAGAAATTCTCCTTTTTGTTTTGTCCTCCATCATCTACATCTTGACTTTGTTGGACAACAGTGCTATTATCTGGGCTATGTGGTGGAACCAGCAACTCCACACTCCTATGTATACTTTATTACCCAACTTCTCTTTCCTGGAGATCTGCTCATCAATTTCAGTGTGCCCAACATGTTGTTCAACTTCCTATCCAAGACCAAGACCATCTCCTATAATGGCTGCATCTTACAGTTCTACATCTTCCTCTCTCTTTGTGTCACAGAACTTTCTTCCTGGCCCTCATAGCATTTTTTTTTTTTCATAACAATTCTGTTTATTAACATTATACGCACATTCAGGTATAAATGTGAACATCTTATACATTGTTTACCGAGTAGTTTGAATGACGGTTTACTATATGGAAATTTTTTATATTTATCAGTGGATTTGGGATAATTTTCCGTAATGAATAGACTGTACATAAACCAAATGTAAAACCTTTTAAAATGCAGATGGAAATTCATACAAATGCATACAAGCTTGAGAAAAGGACAGTTAAAACATCTTATGAGTAATACCTTGCCCTTAAATATCATCACACAGCAACTGAAAAGTGAGTAAAGTTTAGATGTGACTTTTTGAATTGATTTCTTATTTAGTATAGCAACTACATCTTCATTCAATGAGTAATAAGCGCTGGGTATTATACCAGGGGCTGGAAAAACAAAGATGAGTAAGTGTAGTCCCCGACTTCTAGACATTCGTAGGCTAGTTGGGCAAACAGGCAAGTAGACACTATAATTGGATTTTAATGTGGTAAATGGAATTACAACACAATATGCAAGGTCAGTGTCAGCAGAGAGCAGATTGTTGCCAAGTGAGACTGGGGAGCAGGACAGGAGAGGATGTTTCATAAAGGAAGAAGGAGATGGCATTGAAACAGGGGCTCAAAGGATGTATAGAAATTCAAGATGTAGACAAAGCAGCAAAGGAGAAAGTGTAGTCTGTGAGGACTCTTGAGAGCCATGAGCTGTTTGGTACCTGGAACACAGGATGTGTGGGTAGGTGAGTGATGAGTTGAGGCGCTATAAGCAGCCCCAAGCCATTGCAAAGGGCCACATGGCCATCATAGCATTTGATAAATATGTTGCCATCTGCCATCCAATGCATTATTCTACCATAATGACCAGGAAAATCTGTGGAACCCTTGTGTCTGCTTGTTGGGTGGGTGGCTTCCTCTGGTTGGTGACCCCAGCCACGCTTATCTTCCAAGTTCCGTTTTGTGGTTCAAATGTCATTGATCACTACCTCTGTGATCTTGGGGCAATGCTGGCCATATATGTGTACCTGTCCCCAAGACAGTGCTGACTTGTAGCATTTTCAGTGCTGTGATAACATTTATCACTTTGTTCTACATCCTTGTGCCCTACATACTGGTCCTTCGAGCTGTGGTTCAGGTTCCCAAAAGTTCAAGGAGGAAAAAAGCCTTCTCCATGGGTGCTTCCCACCTGATAGTGGTGTCCCTATTTTATGGCTCAATCATGGTGATGTATGTAAGCCCGGGGCAGCTAATCAGCCTGGTATGCAGAAGTTCTTGACAATGTTCTACTCAATTGCAACTTCACTTTTAAACACTCTGATCTACAGCCTCAGGAATAAGGAGATGAAAATTGTCCTCGGGAAAGTTATGTGTGAAGTTTAGAAATAATTCCTGAATGGGAGACGGTTTGGTGAGATAAAATTCCTTTTGAGTCCTGTTGTAAAGAATCTAGAAAAATTATACTTAAAGTAAGGAAAGGTGCTAGATCTAGAATAAATATGTCCACATGAGAATTCTTGAAATACAAAGCTTGTCTTTATTCTGTATTGATTGAATGACTATGGGTAAGTTACTCAAATTGTTATTTGTCTGTTTTCCCAATTTTATTTTATTTTTATTTTATTTTTTATTTTTTAAAGATTTTATTTATTCATTTGACAGAGAGAGAGAGAGCACAAGTAGGCAGAGAGGCAGGCAGAGGGTGAGGGAGAAGCAGACTTTCCACTGAGCAGGGAGCCCAACGTGGGGCTCGATCCCAGGACCCCGGGATCATGACCCGAGCTGAAGGCAGCCGCTTAACCAACTGAGCCACCCAGGCGCCCCTGTTTTCCCAATTTTAATTGGAGACGATCTTAATAATCATGTCGGCATCAGAGTGTTTGGGATTAAATGAGTTAATATATGGAAGCATTTAAAATAGTGCCTGGCCCTCAATAAATATTATATAATGTAATATATATTATTATCAATAACAATTATATCAAAATTTATTATCATTAGCTATAGTTGTCAAGTGCTTCAGTAGTTTTTTTTCCCCAAACTGTTAAATGATAATCCTATTGTATTTATATAAAGAAAAAAAGGGCCTATTTTTAAGGAAAAAATGTTTTGATTCTTGAAAAAATCTGTGTAAATGCAAATCAAAACAAAAATTATTTCTGCCCCACCACATAAATTTCCTTGTATTATGAAAAGGATGATAATGATTTGTTAGACAAAGATTGATGAGGACTGTATTCTGGTTCCAACTCAGCAAATCAAAACTTTCATCCCCAGTTTTTTTTTTTTATTTTATTATGTTATGTTAGTCACCATACATTATATCATTAGTTTTTGATGTAGTGATCCACGATCCATTGTTTTCGAATAACACTCAGTGCTCCATGCAGTACGTGCCCTCCTTAATACCCATCACCGGGCTAACCAATCCCCCCTCCCCCCTCCCCTCTAAAACCCTGCTTGTTTCTCAGGTCCATAGTCTCTCATGGTTCATCTCTCCCTCCAATTCCCCCCCACCCCATTTTCCCTTCCTTCTCCTAATGTCCTCCATGTTATTCCTATGTTCCACAAATAAGTGAAACCATATGATAATTGACTTTCTCTGCTTGACTTACTTCACTGAGCATAATCTCCTCCAGTCCCATCCATGTTGATGTAAAAGTTGGGTATTCATCTTTTCTGATGGCTGAGTAATATTCCATTGTATATATGGACCACATCTTCTTGATCCATTCATCTGTTGAAGGGTATCTTGGCTCTTTCCACAGTTCGGCTATTGCGGACATTGCTGCTATGAACATTGGGGTGCATATGGCCCTTCTTTTCACTACATCTGTGTCTTTGGGGTAAATACCCAGGAGTGCAATTGCTGGGTCATAGGGTAGCTCTATTTTTAAAATTTTGAGGAACCTCCACACTGTTTTCCAAAGTGGCTGTACCAACTTGCATTCCCACCAACAGTGTAAGAGGGTTCCCCTTTCTCCACAACCTCTCCAACATTTGTTGTTTCTTTCCCTGTCCATTTTTGCCATTCTAACTGGTGTAAGGTGGTATCTCAGTGTGGTTTTGATTTGGATTTCCCTGATGGCTAATGATGATGAACATTTTTTCCTGTGTCTGTTAGCCATTTGTATGTCTTCTTCAGAGAAGTGTCTTATATCTTCTGCCCACTTTTTGACTCGATTATTTGTTTTTTGGGTGTTGAGTTTGAGAAGTTCTCTATAGATCTTGGATACCAGCCCTTTATCTGTAATGTCATTTGCGGATATCTTCTCCCATTCTGTGTGTTGCCTCTTTGTTTTGTTGACTGTTTCCTTTGCTGTGCAGAAGCTTTTTATCTTGATGAAGTCCCAAAAGTTCATTTTTGCTTTTGTTTCACTGGCTTTTGGAGATGTATCTTGAAAGAAGTTGCTCTGGCCAATGTCAAAGAGGTTACTGCCTATGTTCTCCTCTAGGATTTTGATGGATTCCTGTCTCACATTGAGGTCTTTCATCCACTTTGAGTTTATCTTTGTGAATGGTGTTAGAGAATGGTCGAGTTTCATTCTTCTGCATGTGGCTGTCCAATTTTCCCAGCACCATTTATTGAAGAGACTGTCTTTTTTCCATTGCATGTTTTTTCCTGCTTTGTCAAAGATTATTTGACCATAGAGTTGAGGGTCCATATCTGGGCTCTCTATTCTGTTCCATTGGTCTGTATGTCTGTTTTGTGCCAGTACCATGCTGTCTTGGTGATCACAGCTTTGTAATATAGCTTGAAATCGGGCAACATGATGCCCCCAGCTTTGTTTTTCTTTTTCAACATCTCCTTGGCGATTCGGGGTCTTTTCTGATTCCATACAAATTTTAGGATTGTTTGTTCCAGCACTTTGAAAAATGTCATTGGGATTTTGATCAGGATGGCATTGAAGGTATAGATTGCTCTGGGTAGCATAGACATTTTAACAATGTTTATTCTTCCGATCCATGAGCATGGAATATTTTTCCAACTTTTTGTGTCTTCTTCGGTTTCTTTCATGAGTGTTCTGTAGTTCCTAGAGTATAGATCCTTTACCTCTCTGGTTAGGTTTATTCCGAGGTATCGTATGGTTTTTGGTGCTATTGTAAATGGAATCCTTTCTTTAATTTCTCTTTCTACAGTTGCCTTGTTAGTGTATGAGAAAGCAACTGATTTCTGTGCATTCATTTTGTATCCTGCCACATTACTGAATTGCTGGATGAGTTCTAGTAATTTGGGGGTGGAGTCTTTTGGGTTTTCCACATAAAGTATCATGTTGTCTGCGAAAAGAGAGAGTTTGACTTCTTCTTTGCCAATTTGAATACATTTTTTATTTCTTTTTGTTGTCTGATTGCTGTTGCTAGGACTTCTAGTACTATGTTGAACAACAGTGGTGAGAGTGGGCACCCTTGACGTGTTCCTGATCTTAAGGGAAAGGCTCTCAGCTTTTCCCCATTGAGGATGATATTCGCTGTGGCTTTTTCATAGATGGATTTTATGAGCTTGAGGAATGTTCCCTCTATCCCTATACTCTGGAGAGTTTTAATCAGGAAAGGATGTTGTGTTTTGTCAAATGCTTTTTCTGCATCAATTGAGAGGACCATATGGTTCTTCTCCCTCTTATTAATGTGTTCTATCACACTGATTGATTTGCAAATGTTGAACCACCCTTGCATCCTGGGGATAAATCCCACTTGGTCGTGGTGGATGATCCTTTTAATGTATTGTTGGATCCTATTAGCTAGGATTTTGTTGAGGATTTTGGAATCCATATTCATCAGGGATATCAGTCTGAAATTCTCCTTTTTGATGGGGTCTTTGCCTGGTTTGGGGATTAAGGTAATGCTGGCCTCATAGAATGACTTTGGAAGTTTTCCTTCTGTTTCTGTTTTTTGAAACAGCTTCAGTAGAATAGGTATTCTTTCTTCTTTGAATGTTTGGTAGAATTCCCCAGGGAATCCATCAGGCCCTGGACTCTTGTTTTTTGGGAGGTTTTTGATCACTGCTTCAATCTCGTTACTGGTTATTGGCCTATTCAGGTTGTCAGTTTCTTTCTGTTTCAGTCTTGGCAGCTTATAGGTTTCCAGGAAGGCCTCCATTTCATCCAGATGGCTCAGTTTATTGGCATATAGTTGTTGATAATAATTTCTAATAATTGTTTCTATTTCCTTGGGGTTGGTCATGATCTCTCCCCTTTCATTCATAATTTTATTAATTTGGGTCCTTTCTCTCTTCTTTTGGATAAGTCTGGCCAGTGGTTGATCAATCTTATTAATTCTTTCAAAGAACCAACTTCTAGTTTCATTGATCTGATCTACTGTGTTTCTGATTTCTAATTCATTGATTTCTGCTCTAATTTTAATTATTTCTCTTCTAATGCGTGGCTTCGGCGTCATTTGTTGCTTTTTCTCTAGTTCTTTAAGGTGTAGAGTTAGTTGGTGAATTTGGGATTTTTCTATTTTTTTGAGTGAGGCTTGGATGGCTATGTATTTCCCCCTTAGGACCGCCTTTGCAGTATCCCATAGGTTTTGGACCAATGTGTTTTCATTCTCATTGATTTCCATGAATTGTTTAAGTTCTTCTTTGATTTCTTGGTTGACCCAAACATTCTTAGTAGAGTGGTCGTTAGCTTCCAAGTGTTTGAATTTCTGTCAAATTTTTTCTTGTGATTGAGTTCCAGTTTTAGAGCATTGTGGTCTGAGAATATGCAGGGAATAATCTCAATCTTTTGGTATCGGTTGAGACCTGATTTGTGACCCAGTATATGGTCTGTTCTGGAGAAAGTTCCATGTGCGCTTGAGAAGAATGAGTATTCTGTTGTTTTAGGGTGGAATGTTCTGTATATATCTATGAGGTCCATCTGGTCCAATGTATCATTCAAAGCTCTTGTTTCCTTGTTGATTTTCTGCTTAGATGATCCGCCCATTGCTTAGAGTGGAGTATTGAGGTCTCCTACAATAAACGTATTGCTATCAATATGACTCTTTATTTTGGTTAACAGTTGGCTTATGTAGATGGCTGCTCCCATGTTGGGGGCATAGATATTTACAATTGTTAGATCTTCTTGTTGGATAGACGCTTTAAGAATGATATAATGTCCTTCTGTGTCTCTTATTACAGACTTTAGTTTAAAATGTAATTTGTCTGATATAAGAATTGCTACCCCAGCTTTCTTTTGAGGTCCGCTGGCATGGAAGATAGATCTCCATCCCTTCACTTTCAGTCTGGATGTATCTTTAGGTTCAAAATGAGTCTCTTGTAGACAGCATATGGATGGGTCCTGTCTTTTTATCCAATCTGCAACCCTGTGCTGTTTTATGGGAGCGTTTAGGCCATTCACGTTGAGAGTGATTATTGAAAGATATCAATTAATTGTCATCATGTTGCCTGTGAAGACGTTGTTTTTATAGATTGTCCCTGTAAATTGCTGTTGTAGATCACTCTTGGGGTCTTTCTCCTTTTAAAGAACCCCCCCTTGATATTCCTTGCAGGGCCGGCTTAGTGGTCACATATTCTTTCAGTTTCTGCTGGTCGTGGAAGCTCTGCATCTCTCCATCCATTCTAAATGAAAGCCTTGCCGGATAAATTATTCTTGGCTGCATGTTCTTCTCATTTAGTACCCTGAATATGTCTTGCCAGGCCTTTCTGGCTTGCCAGGTCTCTGTGGATAGGTCTGACGTTATTCTGATGTTCCTCCCTCTGTACGTAAGGAATCTCTTCCTCCTAACTGCCCTTAAGATGGTTTCCTTGGTTCTAAGATTTGCAAGTTTTACTATTACATGCCGGGGTGTTGGCCTGTTTTCCTTGATCTTAGGAGGGGTCCTCTCTGCCTCTAGGACTCAAATGTTTGTTTCATTCCCCAGATTAGGGAAGTTCTCAGCTATGATTTGCTCAAATACATCTTCTAGTCCTCTCTCTCTCTCCACTCCCTCCGGGATTCCAATTATTCTGACATTGGAATGCCTCATGGTGTCACTTATTTCTCTGATTCTATTTTCATGGATTCTGAGTTGTTTTTCCCTGGCCTCCTCTTTTCCCTTTTTATCTATTATACTGACTTCCAGATCACTTATTCTCTCTTCTGTCTCAGTTACCCTAGCTGTTAGATTATCTAGATTGGATTGGATCTCATTGATAGCATTTTTAAGTTCTGCCAATTCAGCTTTCATTTCTGCCCTTAGAGACTCTATGTTGCCATTAATTGATTTCTCCATTCTAGCCATTGTCTTCACAATTGCTAGCCTGAATTCCATCTCCGACATCTTGGTTATATCTGCATCCATTTGTAAATCTGCAGCATAAGTCATAATCTCTGAGTCTTTTCTGTTTTGGGGGCTCCTCCTCCTAGTCATTCTGTTGATGGGTGTTTGAGGGAATGTATAGAGTCAAAATTATTGACCAGAACCCAAGCAAGATGCACCTGTTTTCTTGGGACCTTAGGGTTACTGGCCTCTTGTTTTCCCAGCCTGTTTTCTGAGGGAGGGGCCTGCTGCGCTGTTACTGAGGCAACCCTGTTTGGTTGGAGTTGCCCTGTGCCACTGTGGTGGGGGATGGGCTCAGTGGGAATCAGTCTTTGGGGCTTTTGTTCTGTGGCGCCTTTCCCTGGTGGCTTTCCCCATCTCTTCTGCGAGTCAGAGCAGAAGAGACCATTTCCAACCCTCTGCCTCAGAGCAGAGAGACCTCAGTCTGTTCTTCAGTGGGCTCTCCAGGCCACACCGTCTCCGTTTCTGTCCGTGCTGCTATAAACTGCAGCGTCCTGGGTTGTGTGCACCTCCGCAGGGCTCCCAGTCCTGCCTCCAGGTCGGGGCACGTCTCTGCCCTTTGTGCTTCTAAAACCGCCAGCCGCTCCCAGTTCACGCGCGTGTGTGACTCCGCTGCTTGGGGTCCTGTCCCGGGGACTGCAGTTTGCGTGTGCGCGACTCCACTGCTCGGGGTTTCCACCCCGGAGGTTGTAGTTCACTGGCGGGACTCTGGCGCACCAGGTTTCCATCTCACAGGCTGCAGTTCGCATGCGCGTGACCATCGCTCTGGGTTTCTGTCCGGGGAGCTGCGGTTAGTATGTGCAGGACCCACCGGTCTGGTTTTCCACCCCGGGGGCTGCCCTAAAGTCCTTTCCCAATGCTACCGGTCTGCAAGTCTGTGCCCTGTGCCCGTCTGCAGTGCGTGAGGCTGTCACTCATCGGCGGTGCAGGATCCCCACGGCCAGGCACCCTCCTGCTGCCGTTTATCCTCCAATATCTGCCCGCAGAATCACGGCTCTCCGCTTTGTACCTCACAACCAACCGCCTGCGATATTCTGTTTGTAGAGATCCAGATCTTCTTACATCTCAGGCTGGTTTCATGGGTGCTCAGAGTGGTCTGGTAGATATCCAGCTCAATTCCGGGGACCAGTTGAAATAGGGTCCCCTACTCCTCCGCCATCTTTCCCCCCTCCTTTTATCCCCAGTTTTTAAAAAGGATATTTTGGGTTTTTTTTTAATGTGGATCAAATGAGCAATCATATATAAAAGTATTTATAAAATGCAAAGTGAAGCCAAAAGATGGAAGCAGTTCAAATATACATCAACAGGTGAACAGATAACAAAATGTGATGTATACATACAATGTAATATTATCCAGCCTTATAAAGAACGGGAATTCTGAAACATGGATGAACCAGCTTGTCATAAAATGACAAACACTGTATAATCTCACTTTTGTAAGGTTCCTAGAGTCTTCAAATTCATAGAGACAGAAAGTAGAGTGGTGGCTGCCTAGGGGAGGGGGAGGGGAATTATTGATCAATGGATACACATTTTCTCTTTGGGAAGATGAAAGTGTTCTGGAGTTGGATGGTGGTGATGATTGCTCAACAATGTGAATGTACTTAATGCCACAGAACTGTACACTTACAAAATTGTTAAGATTTGTTAGATGTCGTGTTATGTGTATTTTATCACAATTAAAAATAATTTTAAAATGTAAAGCATATTACCAATGTCAGTTGTTTTTTATTTGGACTATCATGTTAACCTTTCCAGTAACCCCTGCTGCTGCAATCTTGTTTGTGTGTGTTTCTTTTCCTCTGTGGTGTCGCTGTGATAGCTTTTTCTCAGTAATTAAAACTACAGATGGGGTAAGATCCTTCCCTTCAAGTCACAAATACTTCTCCACTCCCCAACTGCAGCAGCGCTCTGCCCTCCCAGGTGCCCCTTTGCTTTGCTCTTTGAGGACACATGAAGTGGTCTCAAGGAGGCAGCCACTCCCCTTCCTCCAAAGGCTGACTGCCACCTCAGGGAGTTTCTTCCACCCTAGTGCCCATGATTGTTACAAACACTTTTATCACTAGGGATAAAATTAAAGAAAGGAATAATTTTGGTTCTGGGATGTAAGATCAAGTCCCCCCTGAGCTGTGCAAACTCTTGGCACATGAAGGAATTTGCTCTTGAGGCTGCCCGGTTTTGCCCATTTTTTAGGTCTCACAGGCAGAGTCTCTCCTGTTCTATTTTAACATATAATCAATATAAAATTATTAACCAGACATTTTGTATTAATTTTTTATACTAAGTTTTGAAAACTGAGCTGAATTTTATGCTTATAGCACATCTCAGTTTGGACCAGTCACATTTTGAGTACCAGTAGCCACAGGTAGCTAGTGGTTACCATAACGGACAGTGCAGCTCTATGGCTTCTTATGTTCTCCTTGGTAATGAGCATGGGTATGGATGGGGTGAATTAGGGTTAGTAGATTAGAAACTTTCAATTAGTAACCTTAGATAAATACTTGCTATGTTTTCTTTGTTCTGTCTCCCTTCCCTTGTCCTCTTCCTCTAAAGGGAGATTGAATTTTATTTTTTTATTTTTTGGGAGATTGAACTTTAAAACAGCTTTTAGAGAGGAGGGAGCAATAAAACCTGGAAGCAGCAAAAGAGACAAGGAAGACTGTTTGTTACCAGTGGAGTCAGATCAGGGTCATTTTGGGAAAAGGAGCACAGTGGAGTGTGTTCTGATGCTCTCTCTTCACAGCAGCTGGTGTAGAAAGGTTGATGGGAAGGGAGAGGGTGGTAACTTTACTAGGAGACAGCAGAGCTTTGGTGTTCCTCTCCAGTCTCACTGATGGTGGTGCACAGGCCAGAGGCTGTGTGGTCTTATACATGGAACTCTTGATTCTCCAGAATCCGTCAAAATCCTTGAGGAGAACACAGGCAGCAACCTCTTCGACCTCAACCACAGCAACTTCTTGCTAGACATGTCTACAAAGGCAAGGGAAACAAAGGCAAAAATGAACTATTGGAACTTCATCAAGATAAAAAGCTTTGCACAGCAAAGGAAACAGTCAACAAAACCAAAAGACAACCAACAGAATGGGAGAAGATATTTGCAAATGACATATCAGATAAAGGGCTAGTATCCCAAATCTACAAAGAACTTATCAAACTCAACACTGAAAGAACCAATGATCCAATCAAGAAATGGGCAGAAGACATGAACAGACATTTCTGCAAAGAAGATATCCAAATGGCCAACAGACATATGAAAAAGTGCTCAACATCACTTAGCATCAGGGAAATCCAAATCAAAACCTCAATGAGATACCACCTCACACCAGTCAGAATGGCTAAAATTAACAAGTCAGGGAACAACAGATGTTGGTGAGGATGCAGAGAAAGGGGATCCCTCCTGCAAAAGCTTCTTAAACTCTAGTCATATTCCAAGCAGCATACTTGGTATTGACAATACACAGATGCATACGATAGGATCCTTGTTCTTGAGGAATTCTTAACTTATGTGGGCACAGATCTATTAACACTCAAAAAAAAAAAAAATGCAAAGAGAGAGGAATGCATAGGGTGCCAGAGGAACGAAGAAGAGTGTTGGACTAAGAGTATAGGTTAGGGAGGGGTTCACAGAGAAGCTGATAAATCAGCTGAGTCTTGAATGACAACTAGGAAGTTTTCTAGATAGAAGGGAGGGAGGAGAGTGGATAATGACATTACAATCAGAAGGAGTAACATATACAATATGTATGACTGAGTGTAGAGTGAACAAAGGGGGTGTCCTGAAAGGAGATGAATTTAGGGAGGCAGGAAATTAGAGACACTAACAAGGTTGAACTTGATCCTGTTGGGTTGAAGGAAATATTTAAGGATTGAAAGCAAGGAAATGACATGATCAGATTTGCATTTTTGAAAATTTGGCCTCTTTGTTTAGATTCTGTGTTGTTCAGTGCCACAGGATAGCTCCTTCTCTCATTAAATGTAGTGTAGGCTATCCAATTAACTTTAAGAAGAAGATGAATTCAGGTTAATGGTATTGACTCAATCTTTTGAGAATTTCACGATTCCTCTTGAAAACAGCTGACATCTCAGAGTCTTACAGAGTCAAGGTGGGAAATGTGTTTTATACTAATATTGTCAGTTTAAGGTTAGTAGCTTGATATTTCAGTTGGGTAGCTGTTCAATTAAAATCAGATTTCATTTCTAATTGAACATGCCCAAATGGAAATTCTGAGCCTTTCATTCACCTTAGACTCCAAACAGTGGAATAATTCCTAGGCTTCAACCACATATTTGGCCTCTGAGAATAATTTAAAAAGTAATAATGACAGTGATAACATCAGCATCTCCTTCACATTACCTCAAGCCCTTGGTTTGTAGCATATTTCCATGGAGGCTTTTTGCTGTTGCATATAGAATGTATGACAAAGTCTGTGTTAAGGGTTATACAGCTCTTATGAGCCACTGAAAACTACTCTGTGTAAAGAGGTTAAAAAGCCATGTGCTAGAAATATGGAACTCATCTTAAGGGATCAGAATATAAAAATTCTCCAACAGATGTGTGATTTGTAAGATGTGTAAGAGTTCTAAGCATGATAAGCTGGTTTAGTAACAGATCTAGGGAGTTCTAAAGAATTCTATATCCCTCATATGTACTATTAAAACAGCAAGAGAGCTAGGTTGGTTCTATAATGGCTTGTGGGTAATTAATACAGTTCTGCAGGTTTTTATTTAGTGTGGTCATTAGCTTTGTGTTCTTGGGGATGTAGATTGCAGGTTTGAAGGGTAGACATTGGGTCAACTTAGATGAAGAGTCTTAACTTAAGGATATATTCCATGTTCTTTCAATTGACACTGACATACATCATCATAATGGAGGCATAAATAGTGTTGCTACATATCTAGTTTGCAGAACTAGACCAGCAGCACAGTATGAAAAGCTGGGCCTTACTGCTCAGGATAGAGAGAAAAGTAACAGTGATGAAGAAAGCTCTGAAATGTCTTTGGAGGGAAATGTGGCCGCATTGACCTAAATTTAAAATGCACTCACTCTACGACTCAAAATTTTTATTTCGCAGAATTTGCCCTTCATAAACATTGTTTTTTAATTTTTCTGTGCTATTTTAAAGCATTTTTTAAAAAAGATTTTATTTATTCATTAGAGATACAGAGAGAGAGGGAGAGAGAGAGAGCATGAGCAGGGGGAGAGGCAGAGGGAGAGGGAGAGGGAGAAGCAGGCTCCCTGCTGAGCTAGGAGCCTGATGTGGGGCTTGATCCAGGACCTTGGGATCATGACCTGAGCTGAACGCAGAAGCTTAACCATCTGAGCCATCCAGGCACCCCTCTGTGCTATTTTAGAATTAGAAAATTGAAGGGAATAAGCCCACAAATATATACATTTTAATATAGTCACCCACAGATTGTTTTCTTCATATGTTTATCAAAAGGTAAATATTTGATTCAATTAATCACATTATTATTCTCCAAACAACCTTCTTTTTTTGGTGGATCAAATATTAAAGGTGTTTACTGCTTACTTGAAGTCCAAATGGGTGTTCCTGATTGACAGGCAATTGTTTTTCGAATGATGACTCTGGAACTCAGGCTGTTTTCCATCCTTGGCTTCATCATTTTCAAAACTCAGCTTCCTAGGTCAACATGCTTATTTATAACAGAGATCATCAAGGACCATGCCTGGGTAAAGCTTAAAGTGTTGCTCATCAGTTTTAATTACACTCTGCTGACTAGGACACAGTTACATGAGCATATCTATGTACAAGGAAGGCTTAGAAAAAATGTATCCTTGACTTGAAGAAGAGGAAATGAATTTGTCTCCATCATACAATCAGTGTTTTAACTTCTTAGTTGGCCAACATCTATTCTATTTGATCTACATGTGGAATTAAGGAGTTTGAAAAGAATGGAGATTGGTAGCTCTGTGGATGTTTAGGAATAGGCTCATTCTGGATATAGTGGACAAGATCTTTAAACTGCCATTTGGACAACAGGAATGAGAGACTCTAGGTCTAACAAAGCTTGAGAGTAATGGTGCATCTCATGTCAAAAAATTTTGTTAGCTAAGAAGTAATTTATTAAGTTTAGGAGCGGGAACTCTGGAGGGAATAATACTGTGGTAGTTTAGAATATGTATGTGTATGTGCATGCATGCGTGTGTGTGTGGGGGGACTGCACATATGAGTGTGTGCACATTCATGTAGCTTTCATCTCCAATATGATAATCATTGAAGATGAAACATGCCCCGGTCTGTATGATGCACATTAATTGCCTCCATTGCTCCTGGGGTTGAGGTTTCTGGAGATAGGCTTCAGAGTCTGGAAGGGATAAGTAATGGGGAATGGAGAGATTTGTGCCTTGCTCTATTCTCTGAGTAAAACCTGAAAGGGGTCTTGGTAAAGAAAGGAACCAAAAAGTGTTCTACCAAGGAGTTGACTGACACCTCTAACTCCTGGGCTGCACTGGGATAAGTAGGTCTGGGTACATGCAACAATGACTTCTTTCCTATGTCTCAATGTCCATTTTGTTTTATATATTGATAGGAAAAGGAGCAAAAAATTTCATGATTATTTTCTTTTTCAATTACCATTTCTATTATATAAACCATATTAGACATGGGATTAAGGAAATGTTTTTGTCAAATTATCTTGTCTTTGCAGGTCATCTTCAAAAGAACTGTGTTCTTAGCTGATAGGAAAATGGGAAAAGTTTTCTTTAACACCTTGGCAATAATTTAGATGACTCTCTTGTTTACCATTCTCTTTCACACAGGTGACAACAAAGCAAATTAACACCTATTGTGTGTGGCTTGTAGGAGGGGAAAACTTTGTAAATGGAAGCTAATTTAGTTAATGAAATATAATACTCAAGGACAATCAGAAGAGAGCTGGAGTATGACTGTGGCAAATTGAATGTGCAATCTCTCTTTTCTGTGTCTTCTTGGCTTCTTGAGCAGCATTTAATTGCCTCTGCTGATTTTAAAGACCAGGAGGTTAGGTTTCTACCTTTGCACATCTCTTGAATCCATTCCTGGTATCTCTTTGCTTATACATTACCCTAGGTCAGTTTCTTCATGCTTTTTCCTTGGACTATTGAAATAGCTTTCTAACAGTTCCCTGCTAAATTCATTACACTCTGAGAAATTGTCTTACAAATGTAGCTTCCATAAACCTTTGATTCTTTTAGTCTTCTACTAGACTAGCGCCAGTTGTTTTCCACTGATTAGTAAATTAAGCCTGAACTAGACTGGCAGTCTGCCACATGGCCCCACCTTTGAAATTTTTATCTTGCCATTCCTTTACAAGTACTCTAATTTCCACTCTTTTGGACTTTTTTCTAAACATAAGCCTTGTATCCAAATCTTTTCACATTATTATTATATGCTATTAATGTTCTGCCTTCATCACTGCCCTTTTGCTAAGGTTCATCTCTCTTTTCAAAAGCCTTTCCTTACTTTTTCCAACTGAGTATAACCTTGTCTTATAGGACAAGAAAATATTTTTTTTCTATTTTTTTTTAAAGATTTTATTTATTTGACAGAGAGAGACACAGCAAGAGAGGGAACACAAGCAGGGGGAGTGGGAGAGGGAGAAGCAGGCTTCCCCGCGGATCAGGGAGCCCGATACAGGGCTCGATCCCAGGACCCGGGGCTCATGACCTGAGCCGAAGGCAGACGCTTAACGACTGAGCCACCCAGGCACCCTGACAAGAAAATATTTTGTTTTGATTTGTCATATGCTGTTGTTACTGTGTCAGCAGCAGCACCATGATATAGGTGGAGGGATGCTAACATCACTCCAAATTCTGTATCAGCTCTCCATGAAGTTGCCACAATAAATATACAATCTAAGTAAAAACAGTTTCCTTTCTATGCAGGTGAGGGTCCAAGGTAAATCTCCTTAGCTCTCTTCCAATCAGATTTAAGCTCCTAAACTCCCTTTATGTAGAAATTTTGGAGCCCCGAATGTATTGTTTGAAGTTGTTTTGAACAAAAGGTATTTGACATCAGCTCCAAAGAGCAGGTACTCTACATTTTTATTTATCGTCTTTCTCCTATCTCCTAGAAGAGTGCTTGGCAATAATATGTGCAAAATAATAAATGTTTATTGAATAAATAAGGGAGGAAGGAGATGAAGAAAGAACAACTCATGCTTCCAAAGGGAAAATAGTAATATCACAAGCCTGAATTGAGGAAAATAAACATATATCTCTTTACCAGGAAGAAGAAAAATAGTGTAAATATTTTTGTGTTTCTTACTGTCTCTGTCACTTCCACAGGTCAGACTAATGAGGACCTTGGAGACTACTAATATCTCTGGGTCTGTGAGTGAGTTCATCCTCTTGGAATTTCCCTGTCGCAGAGACATCCAGGTCCTCCTCTTTGTCATCTTTTCCCTCATCTACCTTCTGACTCTCATGGGGAACATATCCATCATCTGTGCCATGTGGTCAAGCCAGAAACTCCACACACCCATGTACGTCCTCCTGGCCAACTTCTCTTTCCTGGAGATCTGCTATGTCAGTTCTGATGTGCCCGAAATGTTGGCCGACATCATCTCCCAGACCAAGAGCATCTCCTATGCTGGCTACCTGCTCCAGTTCTACTTCTTCTTCTCCATGTGTGCCGCTGAGGCCTTATTTCTCTCAGTGATGTCTTTTGATTGATTTCTTGCCATTTGTAGACCTTTGCAGTATCCCACCATAATGACCCACTGCTTATGTGCTTGGTTAGTGGTCTTCTGCTGGGCAGGGGGCTTTCTCTGTTTACTGACTCCTTTGACTCTAATATCTCAGGTGCCTCTCTGGGGTCGAGGCACCATTGACCATTTTCTCTGTGATCTTGCACCTTTGCTGGCATTGTCCTGGGCTTCAGTATCTGGAATTACTCTGATCTGTGGTATCATTAGCTCTCTCGTCATCTTTCTCACCTTTCTGTACATCCTTGGCACTTACGTCTGTGTCCTGAGTGTGGTGCTGCAAGTGGCCCCAGGCTCAGGAAGGCATAAGGCTTTCTCTACTTGTGCCTCCCACCTTGCTGTGGTGTGTCTGTTCTATGGCTCAGTCACGGTGATGTATGTTAGCCCAGGTTCTGGGCACTATCTTGGGATGCAGAAATTTGTGACCTTGTTCTATGCTTTGGCAACCCCATTCTTTAATCCCCTGATTTACAACTTCAGGAACAAAGATATGAAGGAGGTTCTGAAGAAAATTCTGAATGTGTTATTGCGGGAAATCTCTAAGGGATTCAAAAGTTGAATTTCATATACTGCATCATTAATGATTTAGGAACAAATGAGATTATGCTTTTTTCTCTTCATTTGACTTTATTTTCATATATTTCATATATTGGGAAGATGATTTTTAAAAATTCATCACACTCATGATTTAAATCTTAGGAAGTTGTTGCTGTTATGTTCCAGATATGTCTGTACTTTAGATAGACTTTATTTTGAAATACAACTTAATAAGATTTTCCTGTATTTCTCTATGACTCAGTTTCTAGTTTCTCTTTTGGTTTTCATTACATACTACATGATGTATTTCAAGATTTCCAAATTCTGCTTTCATCAGAGCCAGTTTGTTTGTTTGTTTGTTTTTAGAGCATAGCAAATGTTGAATGTGTTGCAAACACATGCATGATTAAACAATCACACATAGTTAACCAGATTAAAAAAAAAAAACAAAACCCTCAACATCAGGGACAGTTTTAAAGCACTGCTTTGGTATATTCCATAATTCCAAGTATAGTTGTGGACACCAACTAGGGTACTTAGTAAGGTTATATTGACTTGATTGACTCTCACATTTTGCCAATGCTTTCACTTTAGAAGGTAGGTCTAATCCTCCATATGCAGACACATGAAAGTTACTTAACACTCCACATAAGCCAAAGAGCTATAGACTTTGTGAGATCACTACCATCCAGGTCTAAGGTTCACTTACATTCATAGTTCTGTGTAAAATTCTGGATAAACATTACCCAGAGGTAATTTTTATTCTCTAATTTCTTATTTTCTGGAGTAGTCATTTAACTTGCACCTCATGAGGATTGCACCTCATGAGGATACCTTGTGCTATAACTTTCTTCTGGGATAATGGCAATACTGGCCATACTTCAATCCTAGTCAAATATCTGCAACCTCCTGCTGGATATTTTTTCATGAAAATATACTTCAAATGTCTGATCCTGAATTTGATAAACTCCTTTTAAATTAGCTCTAGCTGTACTTATTTACCAATGGCTCCCTTCATCTACAACCTGAACCTAAAATCTTAACATTTACAATTCCTCATCTCCTACCCAATCCTAATGTCATTAAATTCAGTGGCATCTTCCCTGTGATCCTTTGTCATCTTCACTGATCATTTTTGTCCAGGTCCTAGCACTCCATACCTGTAAAGGCATAACTTAAACCTCCTTTCCATCAGTCCATCAGTGTTTATCTCCTCTCTACTTTCACAGATTTGGGGGATAAATCCTAAATTATTTTTTTGTTTTGTTTGGTGGATACATGTCATTATAAATTTGTTCAAACCCATAGAATGTACAACACCAAGAGTTAACCCTAATGTAAACTGTGGACTCTGGGTGATGATTATATGTCAATGTAGGTTCATCAGTTATAACAAATGTACCACTTTGGTGGGGGATGTTGATAATTGGAGAGGTAATGCATGTGTGGAGTTAGGGGCATATGAGCAATTGCTGTGAGCCTAAAACAACTGCTCTAAAAAATAATGTTTCAAACCAATATTATACACACACATATTTATATTTATATACTGCTCTGTGTTGGATCTGTGCTTATAGATCCTCATTTGTTACTCGTGGTTACAAGATGGCTGCTAAACGTCCAGGCGTTTCCCCATTCCACGTTGGAGGAATTTGAAACTGCTATTCCAAGTTCCAAGAAAGCAAAAGCCTCCTCAGAAACCTCCAGTTTGTGTCTCATTGGCTAGAACTATGTCACATGGTCAAACTAGCTGCAAGGAAGCTAAAGAAGAGAATGTTTTTAGGTGGACTCATTGCTACTCTGAACAAATCAGGTTTCTTGTGCTAAGGAAAAGGTGGATGCACTTTGGGTATGCAACAGCAGTCCCTGCCATAAGAGGGATCTGGAGAGTTTCTCTAATCATCTTAGACTTAATGAAACCCAACAACTGAAAACATTGAACTTTGACAAGTATAAAAGAGCTAAGGAAGAAAAGCACACAAATTTTCCAGAAGCTACTACATTTATAAATCTGACTAGAGGCTAATAAGACAGAACTGTTTGTTGACTAAGCACTTGAAATCAATTTTTGTTGATTATAATGAATGATATTTTTGTAAACAACTTACAACTAAATTTGAATATAATGCGCTTTTCTGATGATGATCATAATAATATTGAGCTAGCATTTGACCATAAAAGGGCACTTATGAGTTCAATGGCAAGGAAAACATTTGAAGAGAAAAGACTAAAGAGAAAAAACTGTTTTGAGTCCTAGTTTTCTGTGAACAGTTTTCCAAATGGCATCACTAACTAATTTAACCATCTTCCTGCAAGGAATATATAAATAATCATTTTCAGTCTGTTGATTAGAGAGGAGTCCGTTGAATCACAAAGACCACAGATACTGTCAGCCTATCTAGAGGCAATGAATCATCCCACCAGTCATTCATTTTGAGGCTTTATGAAATGTGTCCCTAGAAATGGAATGGGATAGGATAGGATAGAAATGCATTATTTGTGATAAGGGTGGTATTGTTCTAAGAAGCTTCTGTTTCAGTTGTATATGAATGTGTGTACTGAGCACAATGTCGGATGAATTTATTTCTGTGGGTTGTGGTCAAAAAAGTTTGAAAAACCATTGTCTTGGCAGTTTCAAAACACCCAAAAGCAGCCATTAGCATAGGTCACCAAAAAGAAAACCTGGCCTTAAAATCAGCACAAGAACTCAAAACGAGAAAAGAACCCAAGAAAATTAAAGTCAAATGTGGAATAATGAGCCTTCAGACCTGTGGAATGCATAGAAAACAGGAATAGTAATAACAGATGACTGTAAAAAGTGGCAAATCTTTATCCTGTTATAATGATCTTAATGCATGGTGAGTTGGAGAAGATAAGACACTTGAGAACAAGAAAAAAAACCAAGTGGCACCAAAGAAGAGAACAATACCAATGTGAAAGGACTTCTGAAAAGTCTGAAGACTGTGATTTGAGCAGCCACCTATGGGAGGTGCCACCCTAGAGAGAAAGGATCAGCAGTTAGAAAAGATTATGCTAGCAAAAGTTGCATGTGATTAGTCATGTCCAAATTCTTTAGTTTGTATGTAATTCAAAGTTCCTCTCAATGTCTTCAAACTAGAACCTTATTAAATATATGTCCCATTACTCCTGTTGACTCAATTTCCCTAATTAAGGTAGTACAGTCTTAGTTTTACAATTTGAGCTTAAAATTGTTTTACTAATAACTTGCCCATTTTTAGACACTAGTCATGCTGTCCTTGAAAATTTTCTTGCCCATTATAGCTCATCATAATATCCTTTTCTAAATTCATAGCATTTTTGAGGTTTGCCAGATATTTACTCATAATTGGACTGCCTTTTGTGTATTTGTTGCGGCATTATTTGTGTTATTTTTTTTTTACTTTCCTACCAGTTATATTGTAAATTTCCTGAAGGCAGGGAATATAAGTTATACTATCTTTTCACTGTTCCAGAATGGCTCCTTCTATAGTAGAAACTCGAATAATTGTTTATTTCATTAACAAGCCCATTCAACAAATGTTTATTGAGCTCCTCCTGTGTGGTAGGCATTTCTCTTGGCATTGAGGGTATAGTAATGATATCTAGCTGTCATGAAGTTCATGTTCTAGTACAAGGAGCCAGAAATAAAGATATAGGAAAAGAAGTGTATAGAAATAATATATTTCTTTTAATTAATTTATTTAAGTAATCTCAGCACCCAACGTGGGTCTCGAACTCATGACCCTAAGGTCAAGAGTCACATGCTCCACTGACTGAGCCAGCCAGGTGCCCCTAGAATAGAATATAGTTCTGTGGTTTTAAATACTTTGAAGAAAAATAAAGCAGGTGAAGGGAACAGATAATAATGGGAGTGGGGGGGGGTGCTCTCTTTTAAATAGTATAGTCTGGGAAGACTTCTTTTAATCTGAATTTTGAGAAAAGCCCCACATGAAGTAAAGTGGTTCTGTTTTGGTTATTTCATATTTTAGGTGAGTTAAAAAGCTAGCCAATTGAGTGTGGGAACATTCTAATAAGCATAATTAGAGAACTAAATTAAAATAGTTGCATTAAGCCATCAAAAAACGAAATCTTGCCATTTGCAAGATGTGGTTGGAACTAGAGGGTATTATGCTAAGCAAAATAAGTCAATCAGAGAAAGACAAGTATCATATGATCTCACTGATATGAGGAATTTGAGAAACAAGACAGAGGATTATAGGGGAAGGGAAGGAAAAATCAAACAAGACAAAACCAGAGAGGGAGACAATAAGAGACTCTTAATCTCAGGAAACAAACTGAGGGTTGCTGGAGTGGAGGGGGATGGGAAGGATAGGGTGGCTGTGTGATGGACACTGGTGAGGGTATGTACTGTGGTGAGCACTGTGAGTTGTGTGAGACTGATGAATCACAGACCTGTACCCCTGAAACAAATAATACATTATGTGTTAATTATAATAAAATAAAATAAAATAGTTGCATTAAGAAAGGCAAGAGGATTTTGGTTCAAAAGAATACCTGGAGATATACAATTGAAAAGTACGACAGGCTCAAGATTGATTTGAATCCCCAAATGTATGAATTGAAGATGTGTCAGACCACATTATTCTCTTACATGGATGTGATAAGAAGAAAGACATTACCTGGGGGAAGGACAAGCCAGTGTAGTATTTTGATAATCCTGAAAAATATGTCCTTGGAACACAAATGACCTTTATTGGCATTAAGAATGTAGAAATGACAGGCTTTATAACTTATCTCAAAAAAGAGCTAACATTAATTACTGTCCACTGCCTTTTTTGTTAAAAGATGGAAATCTCTCATAATTTTTAAAGTATGTGTCTCATATTTAAATTGATCTCATAGGCAAAGTTAGATTTGCTTAGTAATACCCAAGTTTTCAGCAAAGGCAGTTATTTCCATATGGAAACCTAGAAGGAATTAAAATATAAAAAAAATATATGTAGTTATTAAATATACCAGGGGACTCTACTTTATTGTCTCATAACAGAGTAAGACTAACCTGCATTTGAATTATACACATTAGCCAGAATTTCTCATCCTGTGTCAATACAAGTGCTAATATTGGTCCACTGAAATAAAAGATAGGAATGTACACTTAAAAATTGATGAATAAATGTCCAAGTGGAGGTTCAGGTAGACCATTGGATATGCAATTCTGGAGGTATGAAATGAGGTTGAGAGTGGAGATAAAAACCTGAGAATTATAAACATATTAATGGTATTTAAAGCTATTAGATTCTTTGAGATCAGTCTAAATCAGTCTAATCTAATAAGATATAATGTGAGCCACAAATGTGAGCCACATATATAATTTTAAATATTCTACTAGCCACATTAATAATGGTAAAAAGAAATACGTGAAATTACTTTTAGTAAAATATTTTATTTGACTCAGTTGATCCAAAATAGTATCATTTCAACATGTACTCAACATAAACATTGTTAATGAGATATTTACATTCTTTTATTATATTAAGTCTTCAAAATCAGTATGTAATTTTACCTTATCACACTTCTCAATTAGAACTGGTCACATTTCTTTTTTTCCTTCAAATTTTTATTTAAATTCTAGTCACTTAATATATAGTGTAATATTGGTTTCAGGAGTAGAATTTAGTGATTCCTTGGTACAACTAAATTTGATAATACTACTTATCCCCTCTAGGCAAATAAACTGTATTCTGAAAAAATAAAGACATTTCAGTTATTTGTTTAACCTCAACATTTTTAGGTTTTATATTTAGTCCTCAGACTTCTCTAAGTATACCTGCACTATACAACACAATAGCCGTGACTCACATGTGGCTACTGATCACTTGAAATGTGTTCCAGAACAATAATCAGAAGCTCCTTCAGAAGCTGGATGAAACTTCCTTCTCCGCCATTGCTTTTTAAATGAGAGTGGGGGGTGGGTGTGAGGGCCAGTCAGGCATAGAGCAATTTTCATGTATAATTCAATTTACATAGCCATTCAAAATCCAGAATTTATGTATAGGTGTGTGTGTATGTGTATATATATATATATATATATACACACACAGAAAAACATTTAGAAGTATACCCACCAAACTGAAGACATTCCTAAAGAGACAGGTGTGTGCAAGTATGGAGATACAAAGATTTTCATTATTTTGTACTATTTGGTCTTTTACAATGAAAATTTATTCATTGTAAAATGTATTACTTGTGTAATTAAAAAGAATATAGAGAAAGTAGAATATTATTCATCTCAATGTAGCTAAGCAAGCCTGGTTATTGAAAATTCTATGTATATAACATTTAGACCAAAACAAAAAAATATTTTATTTTAAAATATGAATATCTTCTTCAGATACTATGAAAACCTAGATATAAAAATCTCATTTATTTGGCTAATTGTGGTCCATTTACCCCCAGGCAAAAAAAAAAATTCTGGCTCAAAGTAAAAGAATAAGTGAAGAATCTTCCTTATCCACTCTTCACCAGTTCTAAGAAAGGTGAGTGGGCAGCATTAAATTTCACTGCAGCTAATGAGTCTTTCCTAGAAGGTGGGTGATTTTTTCCCCCTCCAGTTGAACTTCTGTTTCTCAGAATTGCAGATAATGCAGCAATAACTTATCAGAATCAGAGTATGTTCTACCAGCACTCATCATGAGATAGATAAGCCCTCAACTACCCATAGGGAAGTTTATTTCCCCTTTCTCATCCAGCTTCCACTTCACTAGTATTACGTATGGGTCATTTAATTAAGTCCTACCTTGTGTAACTTCTAGAGGGAACATGGCCCAGGGATATCATAGGGAGTCCAAATAAATGGGTTGTTAGAGTTGGCATTTTTCTCTTATTTTGGCTGCCTAGTATCTCAATCCTTTTTTGTGGCTGGGAGAATCACAATATTAGCAGGCTTGGAGCTTATCTTTGCATAATTGGATTTTTTTTTTAAGATTTTATTTATTTATTTGAGAGAGAGAATGAGATAGAGAGCATGAGAGGGGGAGGGTCAGAGAGAGAGAGGCAGACTCCCTGCTGAGCAGGGAGCCCGACGTGGGACTCGATCCCGGGACTCCAGGATCATGACCCGAGCCGAAGGCAGTCACTTAACCAACTGAGCCACCCAGGCGCCCCATAATTGGATTTCTTATTGCCAGGTATTAGCTCTTCCAGTCTTTCCTGTAGCTACAGCCCAGGAACGTACTCTTGGTTCCACCAAGCAGATACAGTTACACCAGATTTTGATTCAGGGGTTAGTGATGCAAGAAGCAGAAGTGGGGTTGGGGGCAGCAATGTTGAAATATTGACATTAAAAATAGCAATGAAGCAGGTAGTGCAGTTATTGCAGGAAAGAAAACTCCTAGCACAGAATTGGCAGTGGTTGAAGCTGTGGCATCTGCTGGCCCATGGCAGCAGGTGTGGCGCTCGTGGTGTTGATTTTTCATCAGACCAGTTCTGCAGAATAATTTGCACATTGGTCTGAAGCTGAGCCCAAACTCTGGTTTTTCAGCTTCCATTGATTCTGTGAAATTCTTGATATTCCATCAATAAATCTTTTCCATTGTCATGCTTAATCAGCGAGAGTCAGCTTCTGTTGTATGCAAGTAAAAACCCTGTTATAATTACACAAGAGTAGAGTTACCGCTGGCAGATGTAGTCCCAGTAATCTGCTGAGGACAAGGAAAAACTAACTCTTCAAGGGAGGAGGAAAGATGGCGAAGGAGTAGGGGACCCTATTTCAACTGGTCCCCGGAATTGAGCTGGACATCTACCAGACCACTCTGAGCACCCATGAAACCAGCCTGAGATGTAAGAAGATCTGGATCTCTACAAACAGCATATCGCAGGCAGTTGGTTTTGAGGCAGGAAGCAGAGAGCCGTGATTCTGCGACAGATATCAGAGGATAAACGTCAGCGGGAGGGTGCCTGGCTGTGGGGATCCTGCACCGCTGGTGAGTGACAGCCTCGCGCAATGTGGACGGGGCACAGACTCGCAGACCGGTGGCGTCAGGAAAGGACTTTAGGGCAGCCCCCGGGGTGGAAAACCAGACTGGTGGGGTCGTGCGCATGCGAACCACAGCCGCCCGACAGAAACCTGGAGCAATGGTCCCGCACACGCAAACTGCAGCCTCCGATATGGAAACCCAGTGTGCCAGGGTCAGGCCGGTGAACTGCAACCCCCGGGATGGAAACCCTGAGTGGCGAAGTCCCACACATGCAAACTGCAGTCCCTGGGACAGGACACCAAGCGTCGGAGTCGCACGCCCATGAACTGGGAGTGGCTGGCGGTTTTAGAAGCACAAAGGGCAGAGACAGCCCCGACCTGGAGGCAGGACTGGGAGCACTGCGGAGGGGTGCACAACCCAGGACGCTGCAGTTTATAGCAGCACGGACAGAAACGGAGACAGTGTGGCCTGGAGAGCTCACTGAAGAACAGACTGAGGTCTCTCTGCTCTGAGGCAGAGGGTTGGAAATGGTCTCTTCTGCTCTGACTCACGAAAGAGATGTGGGAAGCCACCAGGGAAAGGCGCCAGAGAACAAAAGCCCCAAAGACTGGTTCCCACTGAGCCCATCCCCCACCACAGTGGCATAGGGCAACTCCAACCAAACAGGGTTGCCTCGGTAACAGCGCAGCAGGCCCCTCCCGCAGAAAACAGGCTGGGAAAACAAGAGGCCAGTAACCCTAAGGTCCCAAGAAAACAGGTGCATCTTGCTTGGGTTCTGGTCAATAATTTTGACTCTATACATTCCCTCAAACACCCATCAACAGAATGACTAGGAGGAGGAGCCCCCAAAACAGAAAAGACTCAGAGATTATGACTTATGCTGCAGATTTACAAATGGATGCAGATATAACCAAGATGTCGGAGATGGAATTCAGGCTAGCAATTTGAAGACAATGTCTAGAATGCAGAAATCAATTAATGGCAACATAGAGTCTCTAAGGGCAGAAATGAAAGCTGAATTGGCAGAACTTAAAAATGCTATCAATGAGATCCAATCCAATCTAGATAATCTAACAGCTAGGGTAACTGACATAGAAGAGAGAATAAGTGATCTGGAAGACAGTATAATAGATAAAAAGGGAAAAGAAGAGGCCAGGTAAAAACAACTCAGAATCCATAAAAATAGAATCAGAGAAATAAGTGACACCATGAGCCATTCCGATGTCAGAAAAATTGGAATCCTGGAGGGAGTGGAGAGAGAGAGAGGACTAGAAGATGTATTTGAGCAAATCATAGCTGAGAACTTCCCTAATCTGGGGAACGAAACAAACATTCGAGTCCTAGAGGCAGAGAGGACCCCTCCTAAGATCAAGGAAAACAGGCCAACACCCCGGCATGTAATAGTAAAACTTGCAAATCTTAGAACCAAGGAAACCATCTTAAGGGCAGTTAGGAGGAAGAGATTCCTTACGTACAGAGGGAGGAACATCAGAATAACATCAGACCTATCCACAGAGACCTGGCAAGCCAGAAAGGCCTGGCAAGACATATTCAGGGTACCAAATGAGAAGAACATGCAGCCAAGAATACTTTATCCGGCAAGGCTTTCATTTAGAATGGATGGAGAGATGCAGAGCTTCCACGATGGGCAGAAACTGAAAGAATATGTGACCACTAAGCCGGCCCTGCAAGGAATATCAAGGGGGGTTCTATAAAAGGAGAAAGACCCCAAGAGTGATCTACAACAGCAATTTACAGGGACCATCTATAAAAACAACGTCTTCACAGGCAACATGATGACAATTAATTGATATCTTTCAATAATCCTCTCAACGTGAATGGCCTAAATGCTCCCATAAAATGGCACAGGATTGCAGATTGGATAAAAAGACAGGACCCATCCATATGCTGTCTACAAGAGACTCATTTTGAACCTAAAGTGAAGGGATGGAGATCTATCTTCCATGCCAGTGGACCTCAAAAGAAAGCTGGGGTAGCAATTCTTATATCAGACAAATTACATTTTAAACTAAAGTCTGTAATAAGAGACACAGAAGGACACTATATCATTCTTAAAGGGTCTATCCAACAAGAAGATCTAACAATTGTAAATATCTATGCCCCCAACATGGGAGCAGCCATCTACATAAGCCAAGTGTTAACCAAAATAAAGAGTCATATTGATAGCAATACGTTTATTGTAGGAGACCTCAATACTCCACTCTCAGCAATGGGCAGATCATCTAAGCAGAAAATCAACAAGGAAACAAGAGCTTTGAATGATACATTGGACCAGATGGACCTCATAGATATATACAGAACATTCCACCCTAAAACAACAGAATACTCATTCTTCTCGAGCACACATGGAACTTTCTCCAGAACAGACCATATACTGGGTCATAAATCAGGTCTCAACCGATACCAAAAGATTGAGATTATTCCCTGCATATTCTCAGACCACAATGCTCTAAAACTGGAACTCAATCACAAGAAAAAATTTGGCAGACATTCAAAGACTTGGAAGCTAAAGACCACTCTGCTCAAGAATGTTTGGGTCAACCAAGAAATCAAAGAAGAACTTAAACAATTCATGGAAATCAATGAGAACAAAAACACATCAGTCCAAAACCTGTGGGATACTGCAAAGGCGGTCCTAAGGGGGAAATACATAGCCATCCAAGCCTCACTCAAAAAAATAGAAAAATCCCGAATTCACCAACTAACTCTACACCTTAAAGAACTAGAGAAAAAGCAACAAACGACGCCGAAGCCACGCATTAGAAGAGAAATAATTAAAATTAGAGCAGAAATCAATGAATTAGAAATCAGAAACACAGTAGATCAGATCAATGAAACTAGAAGTTGGTTCTTTGAAAGAATTAATAAGATTGATCAACCACTGGCCAGACTTATCCAAAAGAAGAGAGAAAGGACCCAAACTAATAAAATTATGAATGAAAGGGGAGAGATCACGACCAACCCCAAGGAAATAGAAACAATTATTAGAAATTATTATCAACAACTATATGCCAATAAACTGAGCCATCTGGATGAAATGGAGGCCTTCCTGGAAACCTATAAGCTGCCAAGACTGAAACAGGAAGAAACTGACAACCTGAATAGGCCAATAACCAGTAACGAGATTGAAGCAGTGATCAAAAACCTCCCAAAAAACAAGAGTCCAGGGCCTGATGGATTCCCTGGGGAATTCTACCAAACATTCAAAGAAGAAAGAATACCTATTCTACTGAAGCTGTTTCAAAAAACAGAAACAGAAGGAAAACTTCCAAAGTCATTCTATGAGGCCAGCATTACCTTAATCCCCAAACCAGGCAAAGACCCCATCAAAAAGGAGAATTTCAGACTGATATCCCTGATGAATATGGATTCCAAAATCCTCAACAAAATCCTAGCTAATAGGACCCAACAATACATTAAAAGGATTATCCACCACGACCAAGTGGGATTTATCCCCCGGATGCAAGGGTGATTCAACATTCGCAAATCAATCAATGTGATAGAACACATTAATAAGAGGAGGGAGAAGAACCATATGGTCCTCTCAATTGATGTAGAAAAAGCATTTGACAAAACACAACATCCTTTCCTGATTAAAACTCTCCAGAGTATAGGGATAGAGGGAACATTCCTCAAGCTCATAAAATCCATCTATGAAAAAGCCACAGTGAATATCATCCTCAATGGGGAAAAGCTGAGAGCCTTTCCCTTAAGATCAGGAACACGTCAAGGGTGTCCACTCTCGCCACTGTTGTTCAACATAGTACTAGAAGTCCTAGCAACAGCAATCAGACGACAAAAAGAAATAAAAGGTATTCAAATTGGCAAAGAAGAAGTCAAACTCTCTCTTTTCGCAGATGACATGATACTTTATGTGGAAAACCCAAAAGACTCCACCCCCAAATTACTAGAACTCATCCAGCAATTCAGTAGTGTGGCAGGATACAAAACCAATGCACAGAAATCAGTTGCATTCTTATATGCTAACAACGCAACTGTAGAAAGAGAAATTAAAGAAAGGATTCCATTTACAATAGCATCAAAAACCATACGATACCTCGGAATAAACCTAACCAAAGAGGTAAAGGATCTATACTCTAGGAACTACAGAACACTCATGAAAGAAATTGAAGAAGACACAAAAAGATGGAAAAATATTTCATGCTCATGGATCGGAAGAATAAACATTGTTAAAATGTCTATGCTACCCAGAGCAATCTATACCTTCAATGCCATCCTGATAAAAATCCCAATGACATTTTTCAAAGTGCTGGAACAAACAATCCTAAAATTTGTATGGAATCAGAAAAGACCCCGAATCGCCAAGGAGATGTTGAAAAAGAAAAACAAAGCTGCGGGCATCATGTTGCCCAATTTCAAGCTATATTACAAAGCCATGATCACCAAGACAGCATGGTACTGGTACAAAAACAGACATACAGACCAATGGAACAGAATAGAGAACCCAGATATGGACCCTCAACTCTATGGTCAAATAATCTTTGACAAAGCAGGAAAAAACATGCAATGGAAAAAAGACAGTCTCTTCAATAAATGGTGCTGGGAAAATTGGACAGCCACATGCAGAAGAATGAAACTCGACCATTCTCTAACACCATTCACAAAGATAAACTCAAAGTGGATGAAAGACCTCAATGTGAGACAGGAATCCATCAAAATCCTAGAGGAGAACATAGGCAGTAACCTCTTTGACATCGGCCACAGCAACTTCTTTCAAGATACATCTCCAAAAGCTAGTGAAACAAAAGCAAAAATGAACTTTTGGGACTTCATCAAGATAAAAAGCTTCTGCACAACAAAGGAAACAGTCAACAAAACAAAGAAGCAACCCACAGAATGGGAGAAGATATCTGCAAATGACACTACAGATAAAGGGCTGGTATCCAAGATCTATAAAGAACTTCTCAAACTCAACACCCAAAAAACAAATAAGTCAAAAAGTGGGCAGAAGATATGAGAAGACACTTCTCTGAAGAAGACATACAAATGGCTAACAGACACATGAAAAAATGTTCATCATCATTAGCCATCAGGGAAATCCAAATCAAAACCACACTGAGATACCACCTTACACCAGTTAGAATGGCAAAAATGGACAGGGAAAGAAACAACAAATGTTGGAGAGGTTGTGGAGAAAGGGGAACCCTCTTACACTGTTGGTGGGAATGCAAGTTGGTACAGCCACTTTGGAAAACAGTGTGGAGGTTCCTCAAAATTTTAAAAATAGAGCTACCCTATGACTCAGCAATTGTACTACTGGGTATTTACCCCAAAGACACAGATGTAGTGAAAAGAAGGGCCATATGCACCCCAATGTTCATAGCAGCAATGTCCACAATAGCCAAACTGTGGAAAGAGCCGAGATGCCCTTCAATGGATGAATGGATCAAGAAGATGTGGTCCATATATACAATGGAATATTACTCAGCCATCAGAAAAGATGAATACCCAACTTTTACATCAACATGGATGGGACTGGAGGAGTTATGCTAAGTGAAATAAGTCAAGCAGAGAAAATCAATTATATGGTTTCACTTTTTTGTGGAACATAAGGAATAACATGGAGGACATTAGGAGAAGGAAAGGAAAAATGGGCGGGGGGAATTGGAGGGAGAGGTGAACCATGAGAGACTATGGACCTGAGAAACAAGCAGGGTTTTAGAGGGGAGGGGAGAGGGGGGATTGGTTGGCCTGGTGATGGGTATTAAGGAGGGCACGTACTGCCTGGAGCACTGGGTGTTATCGGAAAACAATGGATTGTGGATCACTACATCAAAAACTAATGATGTGGGCACCTGGGTGGCTCAGTTGGTTAAGCGACTGCCTTCGGCTCAGGTCATGATCCTGGAGTCCCGGGATCGAGTCCCACATCGGGCTCCCTGCTCGGCAGGGAGTCTGCTTCTCCCTCTGACACTCCCCCCTCTCATGTACTCACTCTCTCTCATTCTCTCTCTCTCAAATAAATAAATAAAATCTTTAAAAAAAACCCTAATAATGTATTGTATGGTGACTAACATAACATAAAATTTTAAAAAAAGTAAACAAAAATAATACCATAAAAAAACAAAACAAAACAAAACTAACTCTTCAGTATTGTAGGTTGTAATGAATTTTCCTACAGTAGTGTAGGAAGCTTTGTCATTTAGCATATTCTATTACAGAAAATATCCCCAAAGCCAAAATAACTTGGAGGAAGACTTTAAGATATCTAATTGAGTTCTTGTCTGGGTTGGATGTTGTCAGTCAAATCATTAGCTTTTTTTCCAATATGTAGGAGACAACTTCACAAACCACCCCTTCCCCCAGAAAAGGAAATTTTGTGCCCTGGTCTAAAATATGAATATTTCCAAGTAGAGGCAGATGATCAGGCCAAGTCAAAATTTTATATTAAGTGCCGATTGCCTGTAAGTATCTTATACTTTGTTTGACAGTCTGTTCCCTGGTTTCTCATGCCTATTTTCTGCACCAGTAAATGTTCCTCTACCCAAAGCTTAGATGGTGCTGAAACCCAGGTCTGGGTAAGGAATGCTTAATGATTTGGCATATGTGAATGTGTGCATGGTTTTCTATGTATCCTCTTCAAAACTGGGCTAAGAATTTTCTGTAAGAAGCAAACATATCATTTCCCATTTTCATTTGCTGCACACCCTGGACAATTTACCAATGCTTGGTAATAAAGAGAACACAAATGAAAAAACACTACTGTTTCAGTGACAGATATTGGGTCCTTGATCTTACAAATCAAAGAATTGAATTTTTGTTAGTGCAATGAGTAGATGCTATATTTCATTATAGAAAAATCTGTAATTGGAAAGGAAGAAATAGTGATAAATTTGAAACACAAAAAATAGTAGTAGGATAAAAGCCAAGATACAAGTGTTAGCTTTGTACTTATCAACTTGATTACATTAGCTGTCAGACTTCAAAAAATGACCAAAACAGAGAAATGACACATTGATGAACGAAAACTGTACAGAACTTTCCACAATAGACCTTTAAGACTGGGTATTTGCTTTTGAGACAGGATGAAGGTTCTTTGTGTGTAACGAGTCACACTTTCCTGAGAGCAAGGAATCAAACACTCAAATATGCCCAGAAGATAGTTTTCTCCCCTCTGTGGGAGAAATTCAGTATTCCTGAGAGAATGATAGGAAAATTTATATCATTTCTCTTTATTTTTAGAAATTTCATTTGATGGTGCTCCCAGGACTTTCTTGAGTGCATCTTTCATATCTTTGTTCCAAAGGCTGTAAATCAGAGGATTAAAGAATGGGGTTGCCATGCAGTAAAACAAGGTCACAAATATCTGTGTCCCAGGATGGCTCCTGGAGCCTGGACTCACATACATCACCATCACTGAGCCATAGAACAGGGAAACCACCAAGAAATGTGAGGTACATGTGGAAAAGCTTTGTTCCTACTTGAGCCAGCTGAGACCCGAAGGACAGCTGGCAAAACTAAGGTATAGGACCCAAGGATGTAGAGGAAGGTGATGAAGATAATAAGAGAGCTTACAGTAGCACAAGTTAGAGTAGTTTTGGGAACTGGAGCACAGGACAGAGCCAGCAGTGGTCCCAGGTCACAGAAAAAATGGTCAATGATGTTAGGGCCACAGAAGGGCACCCGGGACATAAGAATTGCAGGTATCAGTATGGATAGAAAGCCACCTACCCCACAGGAAACCACTAATTGGGCACATAGATGGTGAGTCATGATGATGGGGTAATGTAGAGGTCGACAGATAGCAAGGAACCGATCAAAGGACATTGCAGACAGAAAGTAGCCTTCAGCAGCACACATGGAGAAGAAGAAGTAGAACTGGAGCAGGCAACCAGCAAAGGAGATGCTCTTGGTCTGGAAGATGATGTTGGCCAACATTTTGGGCACATCAGAACTGACATAGCAGATCTCCAGGAAAGAAAAGTTGGCCAGGAGGATGTACATGGGTGTGTGGAGTTTCCAGCTTGACCACACGGCACAGATGATGGATGTGTTCCCCATGAGAATCAGAAGGTAGATGAGGGAGAAGATGACAAAGAGGAGGATCTGGATGTCTCCCTGCGGCATGGGAAGCCCAGGAGAATGAACTCACTGACAGACCCAGAGATATTGCTGGCTTCTGAGATGTTCATTCTCCTAATCTATGAAGGGAATGAGCAATAAGGATCATTATATTAGTCATTTTCCATCTCTTTAAAAGTTATTTTTATTTCTTCTGACTTCTATATACTCCTTTAATGCACTTTTGTGAAAAGGCTCTATATGGTTCTGAATTCAATAATTTCCTTCCCAGGATCTGGCTTAGTCCAGTGAGATCAGGATTCTGGGAGAACCTGGTATGCTCCCACAGCCCCCACTCAGTCTTCATTTTCACAGCATAAATTTCACTGGCATCATGTAACAGCGAGTCCAAACAGTTTTTCTCCATTTGCATTTAAATTAATTCTTTTTTGATATATATTTTTTCATAATATACATAATCATATCCTTATATTTCTTCTTGCTAAAAAGAAAATTTTGTATAGTATTTTGGAAAATTTTAAGAAAAATCCAAGTTTCAATATAACCTGAAATTGAACTAGGTCAGTACAAAAAGAGCATCTTACTATGTTGTCAGTAACATAATATTGTCAGGAGATCTGTCCTGAATAATTCTGTTGACTGAAGCAGGGTGCTGAAGACACTGCCACAAATTCCATTCTAGCAAGTACCTATTAGTATTTTTTTTTTTTTAGTTTTTTATTCTAATTCCAGTTAGTTAACATACCTATTAGCTTCTTATACCTGTATTTAACTTCTACTTGCTGAGCAACAGCTATTTGGATACCAAGAGGACCCAAGTTGGCTTCACTCCTTTATTAGGAGATCCTAGTTCTCAAATAGAAAAATAGATGGAGGCAGATGGAGGAACACGTTTCTCAGCTCAGATGCCTCATCATCTTGTTACTACATGGTGATGAATTGTCTTATGTAAAAAGACAATAAAAAAGGAACAAAAGCATGTATTTAATTCTAAAACTGTGAGAGAAACACACCAGTGTAGAATGTTAGTGTCAGAAGGGATCTCACAGATTATCAAGCTCAATTTCCTCATATCACAGAAACCAAAACCAGAGAGGTTAGACTGATCCAAGATCAGCTGACTTTTGATGGAAGAAACACATCTAAAACTTAGGTGTTTGGACATTAGTTCAGACCTTTTCCCATAAACTTGGTTATTGTGGACCCTATTTTTCTCAGATGGCTGCAAAAGTATATTGTACATGTATTATAGCTTTCCCTCCTTTGAACCAGATTCCCATTATTATAAATAATGAAGAAGAACTTTAATAAGGCTACAAGCCAAAGCTGGAAATCACTATCTTAAATCCTCCATTCCTCTTTGACCTGCACTCTGTCCTAATTCTTGGTATCTTTTATGACATGAACCCACTTTGGGACACTTTCTTTAAAACACATTTGACTTCTAAAATAGTAAGTGTAACAACAACCACTGCCATGCATTAAGTATTTATTGTGACAGTCACTTAATGTTCATTATCTCATTAAATTCTGCTCTCTCATCTCCAGTTCTAGAGCCTTAAAACAAACAAGTGTTTTCACATTTCTAAATGTAGCATTGAATTTTATTGTCCCTCTGAGTATGTCGATTCTAAAACCCAACCTTTTTTTCTACATGGCTGTAAGCTGTGTATATATTAGCTGTATTTCCTTATTGTTTTTGATGCAATTTGTTCACATGAGACTTGCCTATATCAAATTTACACTTGTGTATGTGGAGGATTAGCCTCAGGAAGGCTGTGTTAAGATGAGGCTGTATACAATAGGGAAGATTATTTATATATTTCTCATACTCTCTCTCAATAGTTTACATCAGGTATTTCAGCTAAGATGGTGAGGCAGGTATCTTCTAGGACAGCAGTTTCCACTAAATACCAAAGGGAGACCAAATATGAGAAGATTACTGTGATCCTTCAGAGAGCAAACATGGCATACAAACAGACTGGTGAACTGAAATGGGAAAAACTATAAACCATAACTCCAAGATTGTGGGCTCACTGAAGGAGGCTATGGGCTGGAAATTCAGTGATTGTAAGGGATGGTATGATGCTTTAACCCAGTTCTAGACAACCTAAGTTTTCTATATTTGAAATTTAACTTAAGTATATAATATATGCCCCCACACTCTTTAGTGTGACCATAATTTTACTTATACAGTGAAACTGACAATGGGGGGGGTAAGACTGCATATAAATAGGGCAAAGAAACGTCATAAGAACAAGAGTGTAAGGAAGGTGTATTTCAGGGTGGTTTTATTTGGATGAGAATTACTCCTTTCACTCTTGGTTAGAATCAGTGTAAACTCACCTCACAATTAAGGAAAGAATAAGGAGCCTTTGAGAAGCCGCCTTCGATATTTTGAGGGTGGCTCTTAAATGAGTGGTTGTGAAACAAAGTTTGAGGGAAGAGGAAAGAAAATGTCCAGAAAGAGAAAGAAAGTTTTCTTTCAAATTCTTATCTGTAGTAAAACTTGACTGTGAATGCTCTTCCTTCCTTTCTCAGTTCAGGAGCAGACTTCTTCGTCTTTGAGAATCCTTCTATTCCTGCCTCATGTTTTAAGTCCTTCTCTTCCTGCCTTGGGTCATTGTAGGATCTATTTTGGACTACCTGTTAATTTTTCCTTTCTCTGCAGATATAGGCGTTCTTAAATCTTAATTGTACTTAATGAAAATAAATATCCACTACCTAGAAATACTTTATCTCCTCTGAAGTGATATGAAGCCCACTGCCTTCTGTCATCTTTTTATCTGGACTATAATGCAAAGCTGAAGTGGCAGCTCAGATATTCCTGATGAGATTTTTAAACAAATATATTCTGGATAGACATTTGAGATGCCCTGCAGAGAAGAATGAAGGCTTTGTTAAAAAAATTATATATTATTATATATACTTTCTCTAAAATATAAAATATATTTATAGATAAAAATACAAAAGAAAATTCACAGCCTTTTTTCAGTAGCAATATTACAGTTTTTTTCTGTAGCAATATTTTCTGTAGCAGTCGAGGGGTTCACACTTGTAACCTCTTAGAGGGCTGAGGTATGCAGGATTTTGGATTCCTCGTGGCGCACTCTCACAGTTTGAGCCTCACAAAGGAGTCTCTTTAGCTGTTAAACAAAAAGGAGTAGGCTGTCAGGAAACTCTCCATTCATTTTATTATGCGTCTCTTTCTGGCCATACACTGTCCCTGGAGGCCTCCCCTCAGGAGCAGCAGAGACAATCACAGTGCATCAATCAATCCCCAAGTGGGTTTTACTTCCAGGGATGAGCTCAAAGGTGGAAGGGCCTCCCTGAATCCATTAGTGAGACTGTCATCTAATAATGGCCCTTCTGGTTTGCTGCTCACCTGACACCTCCAGACTGGTTCTGGATTTTAAAAATCAGCCTCATAGAGGATGTCACCAGTTGTCTCAAAGCTCCTGGAGTTCCCTTTCCCTCCTACGTGTTTCTTCAGATGACATTTAAGTTCACTTTAACAAATCCCCAAATCCCGAGTATCTCCCCAGTCATCCACTAGAAGAAACTTCCCTGCCCATCTTTATCACTGAGTGTAGTGCTGTTAGAATTTGTCTCTACTCCCCCTGCAGCCTCATGACCACAGGAACTGATGCCGACTGGAACCATCCAGTGGCTTTCAGGCTTTGACAGTAGGAAAACCTGGAGTTTCACTTAACATTCAGAGGCTCCTCTTATGGCCTCAACCCTGAGGATTCTATGTCTCTTTAGATTTTAAAATTATCTTCCTCCTGTCCCAATGGATATAAACACTCTATCTAGCTTTATATCATGCCTAGATGACAGTTTTAGTACCTGCTATGTGCTGATTACTGTGTCAACAGATTTCACAGGCATTATCTAATATATCATACTCATAAAATTCTTTGGAAGACAGTCTTACCACTTAAAATGATTAAACAGAAACCCACAGAGTGTAAGAGTTTATATTTGGCTGTAATTCAACTTGGTTTATTCCCTTTCCACAAATAGGATGCCTGTAGTGAAAAATTATATTTAATCTGCCTATAGCTTCAAACTGTTACTCTTTCTTGGTCATTGTTATGCTTTTTAGCCACGCTGGAAAACTGCTATTAACATTATTATTACTGGGGCACCTGGGTGGCTCAGTCAGTTAAGTGTCCAACTCTTGGTTTCTGCTCAGGTCATGATCTCATGGGTCATGGGATCATCAGGCTCCATGCTCAGGAGGGGGTCTGCTTAAGATTCTCTCCCTCTGGGGCGCCTGGGTGGCTCAGTTGGCTAAGCGACTGCCTTCGGCTCAGGTCATGATCCTGGAGTCCCGGGATCGAGTCCCGCATCGGGCTCCCTGCTCGGCAGGGAGTCTGCTTCTCCCTCTGACCCTCCTCCCTCTCATGCTCTCTGTCTCTCATTCTCTCTCTTGCAAATAAATAAAATCTTAAAAAAAAAAAAATTAAAAAAAAAAAAGATTCTCTCCCTCTGGCCTTCCCCATATTGAAAAATGAGTGCCCATTGTGAACAAAGATTTATTCAAAACAATCATTGCCCACAGAGAGCTTTTAGGGTAATCAGCTACTTTGGCAAAAGTTCCAGCAAGGAACCCTGTGCAAAGGGAACACTTTATATCCTTTTCATTCTTTGCTGGTTAAGCAGATACATGATAGTCCTACACTGACAATGAGGTACATTTGACTTCCTGGGCATGATTCATAGGAAGATAGGAGTCAGGCCAGTTTCAGATGTCACCTTCTTGTGTTAGACACTCTGTAGCTTGTGTTAGGTAACTTCTCTCTTCTCTAAGCTTTAGTCATTTTAGCACACAGGTGTGAGGTGGCAGGAACTGGCCAGAATGTCTGTAATCCAAGCTGAGAAAGGCAGCAAGAGTGGAAATATCCCACTCAAAGATGATGGACTCTGAAAAACAAACCGAGGGTTCTAGAGGGGAGGGGGATGGGAGGATGGGTTAGCCTGGTGATGGGTATTAAAGAGGGCACGTTCTGCATGGAGCACTGGGTGTTAGAGGCAAAAAATGAATCATGGAACTCTGCATCAAAAACTAATGAGGTAATGTATGCTGATTAACATGACATAATAAAAAGAAATATCCCACTCAACTCTGTTCAGTGTTCAACATTCCCTGCAGAAAGTAACTTGGGACAAATATTTCTGAGTAGCATTAATTGCTGGTTTTACTTCCTCTTTTTCTTCTGGTGCTAACTTAAGAATACTCTAATTTTTCCATTTTGGAAGTACCACTGATGTATCTGGAAGTCTTCAACCCACTAATGCTTTCATATTGCACTTGGAGACTCCTTTTTAACCTCCTCTCTCAATGACTTGGCTTTTGAAAATCTTCTGTTGAGCTTTTGTCACTTTGATGATCGATGTCTAAACTCTTTGGTACAATCTTTATTTTCCATTTATTTTGTTATTCTTTTGTGTGTGCAATAAGTATTTATTAAAGAACTAATAAGATAAAGGAAAAACGAGAGGAGAGAACTGTTTTACCTACACAGAAGGACAGCCTGATCCACAATCAGTTCAGACAGCCCCAAAATTGAAATTTTCTAGATGTTTCAGTTTCAGATAAATTCCTCAAATGTAAGCTTGAACCTATATGTTTTTCTATCACTCTTCAGTGTGATTATGATTATGATTATTATGTTTTTCTCTCTTTTCTTTCCACATTCTGATTCCATTTCTTTGTGTTTTCTTCCTGGAGTTGGTGCCATAGCAACAGAGGCTCTCTGATGTTGCCAGTGAGCTCCATGCCTCATTGGTCTTATTCAACTTGTCAGTATGTAGTTGAGCACATACAGTAAAGTTCTGGGTTTGCATATCTCAGAGTTTTAATGCCAGTTTGGATATCCCAGGATAAAGCTAAACTAAAGCCAAACAGGACATTTTGCTGCTGAAGAGGAAATATACTTTGGGCCTGGAAGTCACTGCTTAAGTTAGGAGTATCCAAGGGAAACCAGGTCCTGATGAGGTGTTTGGATTCAAACTCTGGGAAGAAATCAGCTCTGGGCCTGAAAGGCATTGGTAGGAAGTGGTGCACCTGGGGTAAATCTCATCTTCTCAGGCCCTCTTTTTGTCAAGTGAGATGTTGCCGAAGTTATGGCAGCTAAGTCCCAAGGGCTCTGGGGCCGGGCTTTGCTTTAGTCAGTACAGCCCAGGGTATTTATGTTCCCATCTTTGTACAGCCTTCCAGAGGCCATATATAAAGACTCTGAGTGTTGCTATGTCTCCTGTGGAATTCGGGTGAAAGAGAGAGAAGTGGCCAAATATGCATACTTGGTCATTTCCTAATTGAATTTGTGTTTTTTGTTTTGTTTTGTTTTTTTAAATTTGAGTATAGTTGACACACAACATTACGTTAGTTTCAGCTCTACAACATAGTGATTCGACAAGTTTATATACTATGCTATCCACACCAGAAATGTAGCTACCATCTGTCACCATGCAACACTATTAAATATCATTGACTATATTTCTTATGCTGTGCCTTTTATTCCTGTGACTTATTCATTCCATAACTGGAAGCCTGTATCTCCCACTCCCCTTCACCCATTTTGCCCATCTTCCCACCGCCCTCTGGAAACTATCAGTTTGTTCCCTGTATTTATAGGTCTGATTCTGCTTTTTGCTTTTTTGCTTATTCGTTTTTTTTAAATTCCATGTATAAATGAAATCATATGGTATTTGTCTTTTTCATTCTGACTTATTTTGGTTAGCATAATACCCTCTAGGTCTATCCACATTGTCAGAAATGGCATGATCTCATCCTTTTTTATGGCGGCATAATACTCCATTGTTTATATATACCACATCTTCCTTATCCATTTGTCTATCTACGGACACTTAAGTTGCTTCCATATCTTGACTATTATAAATAATGCTGCAGTAAACATAGGGGTGCATATATCTTTTCAAATTAGCATTTTCATTCTTTGGGTAAATACCCAGTAGTAGAATTATTGGATCATATGGTATTTCTCTTATTAATTTTCTGAGGAAACTACACACTATTTTTCATAGTGCCTGTACTAATTTACATTCCTACCAACAGTGTATGAGGGTTCTTTGCTCCACATCCTTATCAGCACTTATTATTTCTTCTATTTTTGATTTTAGCCATTCTGACAGGTACAAGGTGAAATCTAATTCTGGTTTTGATTTGCATTTCCCTAATAATGAGTGATGTTGAGCATCTTTTCATGTGTCTGTTGTCCATCTGTATGTCTTCTTTGGAAAAAATATCTACTCAGGTCTTATGTCCATTTTTAAATAGGATTTTTTTTTTTTTTTTGGTGTTGAGTTGTATGAGTTCTTTATATATTTTGGATATTAACTTCTTATTGAACAATCATTTGCAAATATCTTCTTAAATTGACTAGGTTGCCTTTTTGCTTTGCTGATGGTTCCCTTTGCAGTCCATGAGCTTTTTATTTTGGTCCCATAAAATAGTTTATTTTTGCTTTTGTTTCCCTTGCCTCAGGAGATACATCCTTAAATATGTTGCTAAGGCTGATATCCAAGAAATTACTGCCTATGTTTTCTTTTAGGAGTTTTATGGTTTTGGTTGCACATTTAGGTCTTTAATCCATTTTGAGTTTATTTTGTGTATGGTGTAAGAAAGTGGTCCAGTTTCATTTTTTTTTGTACGTAGCTGTCTAGTTTCCCCAACACCATTTATTGAAAAAGCTCTTTTTCTTACTGTATATTCATGTCTCCTTTGTCATAGATTAATTGACCACATTAGTATGGGCTTTATTTCTGGACTCTTTATTTTGTCCCATTCATCTAGGTGTCAGTGTTTGTGCCAGTGTTTTGATTACTAGAGCTTTGTAGTATATTTTGAAATCTGGGATTGGGATACCACCAGCTTCATTCTTTTTCAAGATTGCTTTGGCTATTCAAGGTCTTTTGTGATTCCATACAAATCTTAGGATTATTTGTTCTAGTTTTGTGAAAAATGCTGTTGGTGTTTTGATAGGAATTGCACTGAATTTGTAGATTGTTTTGGATAGTATGGATATTTTAACATTATTAATTCTTCTTATCCATGAGCATGATATATCTTTCCATTTGCAGTTTTCCAATTTTTAAAAATATGGCATGGATAATAACAACTCCAGAGGGTTTTTGTATATAATAGATGAGGTGACTATTCCCAAAACATATTCAGTGGAATAGTCTCAATAAGGTGATATTAGGGAAAAGGAAGTTATCCTGTCAAAATTGGATAAAGCTCCATCCTAAAATATTTATTTTGGTGATTCATAATGCTTATGATGTTCTTGAAGTCTTCATGAATATGCTTAATTTGGCATAACCTATTACTTTCTTTTTTAAAATATAGGACTTTTTGGGGGGAGAGGGGCAGAAGGAGAGGGAGAGAGAATCATTTTGTCTTTTAAAGATTTTATTTATTTCAGAGAGAGCACACATGTGTGCAAGCATGAGCAGGGGGAGGGGCAGAGGGAGAAGCAGTTTCCCCACTGACCAGGGAGCTGGACGCAGGGCTCAATCCCAGGACCCTGGGATCATGACCTGACCCAAAGGCAGATGCTTAACCAACTGAGCCACCCAGGTGCCCATAGGACTTTTTTTTTTTAATTAAATAGACCCCTCCCCACCCTTTTCTATTAACTTCACATGGATTATTCCTTGAAAAATATTTTGGAAAATTTGGAGATGATATTTATAAGTGATTTATCTCTGTGTGACTAGCAGCTGATAAATGCTCAAATAGTGCATATTATTGAAATAAATGAAGTGGGCTGAAAGGCTATCCTCTGTATTTGAGGAGGTAAGAATTTATTATATAGTTTGAAGAAAATGTAACTTTTAGATAGTAGTCAAGGGGAGTGAGGGGAAATTATGAAGACCAGAAATTATCTATTGAGTAGGATAGACTTTTATTTGTATCCTTATAGATAGTTCATCTCTTAAATAGACAAATCAGAAAAAAAATTTCAAATTTTATTATCAAAATATTCTTAATTTATAAAATCCCGAATTCAGCAAAAGTTACGAATTAAGTTGGATTTCATTCCATAAGTGGTAGCAGCCTGAAATAGCAGGTGAAAGTTTTCCTGGGATATGGGAAGTCTGATATGTAAAGAGCCTGTTAATCGTTACCTCCAAGTTGGTTACAAATGCAGAAACCACACACCTTTAGAAAGAATCAACAGCATATTTTATTAATTACCACACAGATTCATTTCTTTTCCCAACCTACTAAGAAATACTGATGACCACAGAATGAATAAGCCATAAGCACCCAGAGAGGAATCATAATTAAAATAATCAGAACAATATTACCATCTTATACCTATATTAAAGATATTTCAGAATAAGTTATTTTTTTTTAAGATTTTTATTTATTTAGTTGGCAGAGAGAGAGAGTGCACAGGCAGGGGGAGTGACAGGCAGGGGGAGAAGCAGGCAGACGCTGGGATCATGACCTGAGCCAAAGGCGACACTTAACTGACTGAGCCACCCAGGCGCCCCTAAATAAGTTCTTAATTAAGGTTTTTTCCCTATATCAGTAATTTGTCCAGGCATCTGCTCAGCCACTCAATTCACTTTGCTTCTGTGAAAAAGAACAAAGAAAACGTCTCTTTTGTTATGAAATCCCCAGAAATCCTGCCCCTCTAAGTCCAAGCAACCTCAAATCCTTGGTTCTTTCCTGAAGGATGTCCAGTTACAGTTACACTTCACTTTGTGAAAGGGATGACTTTCTGAAGGCTATAAATGTAGCACCATAAGTGCATCTTATTTCCCTATTGTCTTTTATTACATTTTAGAAAGTTAGACTTGAAAAAATAGATGGCTAAGGGTTAAAATAAGATGTATATTCAAATCAAAAATTGCAATTATGTATTTAAGAAGATAAGATATGATCTTTAGAGGCATTTTGGATAATACTTAAATACACCACACGACAAAAATACTGAAATAAAGTATAGTTCTAAAAACAGTCAATTAGTGATGAATGGATAAAGATGTGGTATATACATATATACATACACACATACAATGGAATATTAGTCAGCCATCCATATAAATACATACAATGGAATATTACTCAGCCATCAATATAATTACATACAATGGAATATTACTCAGCCATCAAAAAGAATGAAATCTTGCTATTTGCAATGGCATGAATGTAGCTAGAGGGTATTATGCCAAGCGAAATAAATCAGTCAGAGAAAGACAAATGTCATATGATTTCACTCATGTGGAATTTAAGAAACAAAACAGATGAACATAGGGGAGGGGATAGAAAAATAAAATAAGAGGAAAGCAGAGAAGGTAAACCATAAGAGACTCTTTTTTTTAAAAAAAAGATTATTTATTTATTTATTTATTTATTTGACACACAGAGAGAGAGAACACAAGCAGGCAGAGTAGCAGGTAAAGGGAGAAGGAAAAGCAGGCTCCCTGCTGAGCAAGGAGCCTGATGCAGGGCTTAATTCCAGGACCCTAGGATCATGACCTGAGCCGAAGGCAGTTACTTAACCAACTGAGCCACCCAGGTGCCCCCATAAGAGACTCTTAACTGTTGGAAACAAACTGAGAGTTGCTGGAGGGGAGGAGGGGGGGATAGGGCAACTAGGTAATGGGCATTAAGGAGGGTACTGGATGTAATGAGCACTGAGTATTATATGCAACTGATGAATCACTAAATTCTATCCCGAAACTAATAATACACTATATTTTAGCTAAATTGAATTTAAATAAAAATTTTAAAAAATTACCTGCTTAATGTTAAAAAAAAAAAAGAAAACTATCTTAAGAAAACTGAACTCTTCTTATATAGCTGAGTTTCTTAGGAAGTATAAATCCATTTTGTATTTCAGAATTAGAGCAATATAGAAGAGTATAGCATAGGTCATAAACTTGTTCAGGGATTAACAGTATAAACAAACTCTCCTTGACTGATAGGTACGGACTAAAAGGAAGGATTTCTGTATGAGAAAGTCCAACCTTGCAGGTGTGATCTTATCACTCTAACTCCAAAGAATGATGCATGATTTTACTCTAAGGATTTTAACAAAACAAACTAATAGCCTTAGATGCATGTTAAGTAGTAGATCAGAGAAAACTCAAAATAAGAATTAGGAATTTTGTGACTATTGTTTATCTCCAGGAGGATTAAGATAGATGCTAAATATAAAGGGCCAAACGTTAGTTAGGATTTAACTCCCTTTGCTGCAAATCTAGTGTCAGTTAAACTGTTTTTATTTTTTTTTTGTTCTTTTTTAATCTAAATTTTGTTAGTTAACATATAGTGCAATATTGGTTTCTGGAGTAGAATTCAATGATTCACTACTTACATACAACACTCAGTGTTCATCACGAGTGCCCTCTTTTTGGAGAACTACCATACTGTTTTCCAGAGTGACTGCACCAGTTTGCATTCCCACCAGCAGTGTAATAAGGTTCCCCTTTCTCTGCATCCTCACCAACATCTGTTGTTTCCTAAGTTGTTAATTTTAGCCATTCTGACTGGTGTGAGGTGGTATCTCATTGTGATTTTGAATTTTATTTCCCTGATGACAAGTGATGCATTTTTTAAATGTGTCTGTTGGCCATTTGGATGTCTTCTTTGCAGAAATGTCTCTTCATATCTTCTGCCCATTTCTTGACTGGACTATTTGTTTTTTGGATGTTGAGTTTGATAAGTTCTTTATAGATATTGGATACTAGCCCTTTATCTGATATATCATTTGTGAATATCTTCTCCCATTCTGTAGGTTGACTTTTAGTTTTGTTGATTATTTCCTTTGCTGTGCATAAGCTTTTTATCCTGATGAAGTCCCAAAAGTTCATTTTTGCTTTTGTTTCCCTTGCCTTTGGAGGCATATCTAGCAAGAAGTTGCTGTGGCCAAGGTCAAAGAGGTTACTGCCTGTGTTCTCCTCTAGGATTTGGATAGATTCCTGTCTCACATTTAGGTACTTCATCCATTTTGAGTTTATTTTTGTGTATTGTGTAAGAAAGTAGTCTGGCTTCATTCTTCTGCATGTGGCTGTCCAATTTTCCCAACAGCAATTGTTGAAGAGACTAAGACAGTTTTATTTATTAAAGAAAACTCCATCATGTAGTGAGATATTTAAGATGCTGGTGGGCTTTACTGTAACAGTTCCCTAACCAAAATTATTGAATTCTCTAGAAAATTATCTTGCTCATATTTTATTAAGATAGGCTGTGGTGGAACTTGGTTCACTCTGACTTCTGATTTATATTTTATGGACAGGCATTTCAGTCCCAAAGACTTTCCTTAGGGCAGTCTTTATCTCCTTGTTCCTGAGGCTATAAATTAGAGGATTGAAGAGTGGTGTTATCACAGAATAAAATAAGGTCACAATTTTCTGCACTTGCACTGGGTGTCCTGATCCAGGACTAACATACATCACCATGACGGAGCCATAAAACAGGGTGACAACCGCTAAATGAGAAGCACAAGTGGAGAAAACCTTGTGTTTGCTTGCTGCTGAAGGCATCCGTAGCACAGCCACAATCACCAGAGCATAGGAGCAAAGAATAAAGAGAAAGGTGCCAATCATGAGAATAGCATTGAAAGTAGAGTAGATGAACTGAGTGGTGATGTCTTCAGAACAGGACAGCAACATCAATGGGACAGGATCACACAGAAAATGGTTGATGGTATTTGGGCCACAGTAGGGCAGCCGTGAAATGAGAACAACTGGGATTAGGGAGAGGATGAACCCACATGACCATCCGAAGATGACAAGGCCATTGTACAGCTGTTTAGTCATGATGCATGGGTAATATAGAGGACGACAGATGGCAAGGTACCTGTCAAAGGCCATGACGCAAAGGAAGAAGCCCTCATCACACCCAAACGAGAAGAAAAAGTAGAACTGTGTGAAACAGCTCACAAAGGAGATAGACTTGCTTGTGGACAGGAAATTGGCCAACATGTTAGGGACAGTCGTGGTGACATAACATATTTCCAGGAGAGAGAAATTTCCCAAGAAGATGTACATGGGGGTGTGAAGCCGCCGGTACCACAACACAGAACAGACAATGGCTGCGTTCCCCATCAGAGTCAGGGCGTAGACTACTGAGAAGAGCCCAGAGTAGAGGAGCTGCATTTCTGGGCTTGAGGGAAAGCCCATGAGGATGAAGTGGCTAACGGAGTTGGTTTCTGTGCTGGACACATTCATTGGTTTTGGAAGACATGGAGATGACTAGGTTATTGCACTTGAATGGAGTATGCTGGTTCTTCTTGAAGACACGAGATTCTTTTTTTTGATAAAGTAATAAACAGTGAGGTTTCTGTTAACGCAACAAAGCTCTGATCATCATAACCTGTGCCCCAAGAGTATGATTTCATTTTGATGAGATGTAAATAATAATATAAATAAAAACATGGTGTGGGACAATCATTAAATAGGGCAGGATACTGGATTACATATTAGGAGTGCAAAATTGAAATTTCTTTCTAAAGTATAATGTAAAATTAATTTGTTGTAATTAGTAATATTGATAAGAATATCAAATCAAGTACTACTTATATTAAGACATCTCAAAATGTCTCACTGAGATACAGTGAAAGGGCACAGGGAATATTCCTTTTTGTTCTTGTTTATGATATTATAAAGTGATAACTAAAACAGCTCTCTAGTTCATTAGATAGTTCATTATATGACCAGACATGTTTGCTCTGTAAAAAATGCTTTCTCTCTATCCAGCCTGTTGGATTCAGCTCCACAGCATTAGGAAGAGGCTTACATTTTGGCACCTAAAATTACTTCTAGTTTGTTGTTATTGAATCACAGCTTAACTTCTGTATGTCTTATTTCCTTAGAAACCTACTCTTGGCTATCACATTTGGCATCTAAGGTGGAAGGACTGCTGTTTATGTATACTCATTGCCCATGGCACTACGTAGGCTGTATCAAGTCTGAATGCAACTTGGCAGTTCAGTCTATTTGTTTCCCATAGAAGCCATATTGTATCAGGTGGCAGTGGAAGGCATGTACCAGAATTTCTCCAAATACAAGAGTTTTTTTTTTTTCCCCCATCCTGGAAGACAAAGATTCTCCCTTGATCTGTTGTTATTGTATGGTAAGATTTTTTTTTAAAAGATTATTTAGGATTTTTATCCTGAATAATAGTATGATTTTCTCAGCTGAGTTTGTTGTATCTGAGAAAGAATTATATGTAATCTTACATAGAAACAGTAAGGTAGGGAACTACTGAATCTTGGCCATTTGCTAGAAGTGAAAAATAGAGTGCCTTTAAGTTAACTACATTTAAATTGTACTTAAATGTGTATAGTGAGGACAAAATATACAGAAGCAAAGAGAGAAAAAACATAATGTAAGAGGCAATTGATATTCTTAAGTTTCTAAAATACTCTATGGCATGCCCATAAATTATTCTGCTGCATTCTTTTATTGATGAAAAGGCTCACTTATATGCCTAACAGGTCTTAGTGGTTATCTTCATAACTCATTCAACTGAATTTTTAAAACTCATTTATTTTTGTCCTTTTTATTCTGGACTGTGTCTTAATACATTGGTATCCTACTCTAAGCCATCTTAGTTAATATTTTGACCGACAATGGGACACTACAGTGGTATATCAAATCAGCATCAATACTCACCCTGTTTGTGTCTCCTGTTACAGCATTTCTTGGGAATACTAAATGTATTATGTCATAATCCAAACAAGATCCTACAAATGCAAGAAACAGCACACAGATGCTGAATGGTTTTGTCATTAAAGGAAGTTGTTTCACATAAAACCAAAGCATATTAAATTAGTAAAACTGAGAGCAATATATGAGTTAGATATGATATCAGTGGAATCAGAGATTTGTTATATTTTCTCTCTTAAACAAGCAACAAAATTCATCATCCATCCACTTCTAGTAATTTATTAGTTACACATTTTTACACAAAATCCCCAGGCCTCTTGCTGTAAATAATACTTATATATATCTTAAAGGGATAAGGAAGCTAGATAAATGTACTTCCCCAGACTTGGAGAAACAAGAGAAAAATTAATATTTTCAAACTTTTCTGTATGAATTTTATTCTAATCAGATATTTACATTTTCAGAGCAAGAAGAGAGCACTTGCCAATAAATCCATTTATGCAGAAAATCAGCATTTGTAATAGGACATGCAAAGTTTTAACTCACTCCTTGGATATGTGTCAAGAAGAAAGGTCAGGGAGAGGGGAATAAAATATTACCCCACAGAGTGAAAAGCATGTGAGGACTTCTGAAGAATTGGAGAATCCAGTTTGTAACCTGCCATGAATTGCAGAGCTCATATTTATGGTTAAGATTAAGCCTAGGTGAAGGTATCGTCTGTATTTATTTTTTTGCATCATAGTCTTTTGAGATTTGGAACTCTCTCCCATAACACTTTTAAAGTATTTGTTCAGTAGATGAGATTGTTTTTGACTTTTATTTATTTACAATGAAATTCCAAGCCCTGCTATTCCCTGAGGATTAGTGCACTTCAGAACTGTGTTCTTACCTTCTCTTATACTTTTTCTCACCAGGCATTGCAAAAGGTTCCTGGGGAATAATTAAACAGTAATAGAGCTTGTTGTAATAGATACAACATGAAGACACACCATTGGATTCCCTGTTTCTATTTTGAAGAAAGAGAAAATTCTTCCCCATCAATACTAGTTCTTAAATTTGTTCTTCAGAGACAAATTTCAGTCACAGTTATATCATACTCATTAGAAAAATGACACTTTAAGTGCTAAGACTGGTATGGGGTTATTTAACAAATATTTATCAAGTGCTTACAAGGCACTGGGAATATATGCAGGTGAACAAAACAGAGTAAGTTCTTATCTACATAGAACAGTTCAATGGGGTAGGGAAAGCAACAGAAGATCAAATCAGTAAGTGCACTATAATTTTTGTTTGTTTGAGAATAATGTAAGAGAGGAATGGACCAGAAGTGGGGTAGGAATTGTAATTTTAAATAGTTTTAAGGAAAGCCCAACAGAGATATTAATATTTGGGCAGGTGCTTGAAAAAGTGGGGGAACAAATCAAGAGGATGGATATCAAGAGAGATTTCAGGCAGAAGGAACAGCTAATGATAGGAATATGTGCAGTGGTATATCAGGAGAAGAGCAAGGTGGCTGGTGTGCTGGAGTAGTGTCAGCTAGGGAGATGGCCTCTTTCTGGTGCCCACTCCTGCTATCCCTGTCTCTTCTTTGTACAGCACTGTACTTCTTTGTAGTCTTTTTTCCTTAAACATTTCCCCCCATATTTATTGAGCTATAATTGACATATAATATATAGCAACGATACGTAAGTTTAAGGTGTACAATGTACTGATACACCCACATATTGCAAAGCGATTACCAACATATTAGCTAACAGTTGCCTCACCTTATATAATTATTTATCTCTTGTGATAAAAACGTTGAAGATCTACTCTTAGCAATTTTAATTATGTAATACAGTGCTGTTGACAGTAATTACCATGATGTACATTAGCTCCGCAAAATGTTTTCATCTTTTTTTTTTTTTAAGATTTTATTTATTTGACAGAGAGAGACACAGCGAGAGAGGGAACACAAGCAGGGGGAGTGGGAGAGGGAGAAGCAGGCTTCCCGCGGAGCAGGGAGCCCGATGTGGGGCTTGATCCCAGGACCCTGGGATCATGACCTGAGCTGAAGGCAGACGCTTGACTGAGCCACCCAGGTGCCCCAAATGTTTTCATCTTATAACCGGAAATTTGTATCCTTAGACAAACATCTTCCCATTTCTCCTACCTCACAGCCCCTGGCAACCACCAATCTGTTCTTTGTTTCTATGAGTTCAGATTTTTGAGATTCTATATACAACTGATACAGTATTTGTCTTTGTTTGACTTATTTCACTTAGCGTAACACTCTCAAGGTCCACCTGTGTTGTCACAAATGGCAGGATTTCCTTCTTTCTGATGGCTGAATAATATTCCACTGTATATATATCTTTATCCATTCATCTGCTGATGGACATTTAGGTTGTTTCCCTATCTTGGCTATAGTGAGTAATGTTGCATTAAACATGGGAGTGCAAGTATCTTTTCAACATGGTGATTTTGTTTTCTTCAGATTTATGCCCAGAAGTGAAATTGCCAGAATGCATGATAGTTCTATTTTTTATTTTTTGAGGAATCTTCATACTGTTTTTTTTTTTTTAATTTTATTATGTTATGTTAGTCACCATACAGTACATCATTGGTTTTTTGATGTGGTGATCCACAATCCATTGTTTTCGTATAACACCCAGTGATCCATGCAGTACGTGCCATACTGTTTTTTTAAAAATTTTTTTATTGTTATGTTAATCCCCATACATTAGATCATTAGTTTTAGATGTAGTGTTCCATGATTCATTGTTTGTGCATAACACCCAGTGCTCCATGCAGAACGTGCCCTCCTCAATACCCGTCACCAGGCTAACCCATCCTCCCACCCCACTCCCCTCTAGAACCCTCAGTCTGTTTTTCAGAGTTCATCGTCTCTCATGGTTCGTCTACCCCTCCGATTTCCCCCCTTTCATTCTTCCTTTCCTGCTATCTTCTTCTTTTTTTTTTTTCTTAACATATATTGCATTATTTGTTTCAGAGGTACAGATCTGAGATTCAACAGTCTTGCACAATTCACAGTGCTTACCAGAGCACATACCCTCCCCAGTGTCTATCATCCAGTCACCCCATCCCTCCTACCCCACCCCCCACTCCAGCAACCCTCACTTTGTTTCCTGAGATTAAGAATTCCTCATATCAGTGAGGTCATATGATACATGTCTTTCTCTGTTTGACTTATTTCCTCAGCATAATACCCTCCAGTTCCATCCACGTTGTTGCAAATGGCAAGATCTCATTCCTTTTGATGGCTGCATAATATTCCATTGTATATATATATATGACATCTTCTTTATCCATTCATCTGTCGACGTGCCATACTGTTTTTTATAGTGGCTGTATTAGTTTGCGTTGCCACCAACAATGAACCAGGGCTCCCTTTTCCTTTACATTCACACCAATACCTGTTATCTTTTGTCTTTTTTAAAATATTTATTATTATTTTTATTCTTATGTTAATCCCCATACATTACATCATTAGTTTTAGATGAAGTGTTCCATGATTCATTGTCTGTGCATAACACCCGGTGCTCCATGCAGAACGTGCCCTCCTCAATACCCACCACCAGGCTAACCCATCCTCCCACCCCCCCCTCCCCTCTAGAACCCTCAGTTTGTTTTTCAGAGTCCATCGTCTCTCATGGTTCGTCTACCCCTCCGATTTCCCCCACTTCATTCTTCCCCTCCCGCTACCCTCTTCTTCTTCTTTTTTTTTTTTTTAAAGATTTTATTTATTTATTTGAGACAGAGAGAATGAGAGAGAGAGAGCACATGAGAGGGGGGAGGGTCAGAGGGAGAACCAGGCTCCCTGCCGAGCAGAGAGCCTGATGCGGGACTCGATCCAGGGACTCCAGGATCATGACCTGAGCCGAAGGCAGTCGCTTAACCAACTGAGCCACCCAGGCGCCCTTCTTCTTCTCTTTTTTTTTTCTTAACATATATTGCACCACTTGTTTCAGAGGTACAGATTTGAGATTCAACAGTCTTGCACAATTCACAGCGCTTAACAGAGCACATACCCTCCCCAGTGTCTATCACCCAGTCACCCCATCCCTCCCACCCCACCCCCCACTCCAACAACACTCAGTTTGTTTCCTGTGATTAAGAATTCCTCATATCAGTGAGATCATATGATACATATCTTTCTCTGTTTGACTTATATCACTCAACATAATACCCTCCAGTTCCATCCACGTCGTTGCAAATGGCAAGATCTCATTCCTTTTGATGGCTGCATAATATTCCATTGTATATATATACCACTTCTTCTTTATCCATTCATCTGTCGATGGACATCTTGGCTCTTTCCACAGTTTGGCTATTGTGGACATTGCTGCTATAAACATCGGGGTGCATGTACCCCTTCGGATCCCTACTTTTGTGTCTTTGGGGTAAATACCCAGTATTCCCTTTCTTTGAAAAAAGTGGATGGTATTTTGATGGGGATTGCATTGAATGTGTAGATTGCTCTAGGTAGCATTGACATCTTCACAATAGTTGTTCTTCCAATCCATGATCCAGCAATTGCTGGATCATATGGTAGCTCTATTTTCACCTTTTTGAGGAACCTCCATACAGTTTTCCAGAGTGGCTGCACCACCTTGCATTCCCACCAACAGTGTAGGAGGGTTCCCCTTTCTCCGCATCCCCGCCAACATCTGTCGTTTCCTGACTTGTTTTAGCCATTCTGACTGGTGTGAGGTGGTATCTCATTGAGGTTTTGATTTGGATTTCCCTGATGCTGAGTGATATTGAGCACTTTTTCATGTGTCTGTTGGCCATTTGGATGTCTTCTTTGGAAAAATGTCTGTTCATATCTTCTGCCCATTTCTTGATTGGATTATTTGTTCTTTGGGTGTTGAGTTTGATGAGTTCTTTATAGATTTTGGATACTAGCCCTTTATCTGATATGTCATTTGCAAATATCTTCTCCTATTCTGTCAGTTGTCTTTTGGTTTTGTTGACTGTTTCCTTTGCTTTGCAAAAGCTTTTTATCTTGATGAAGTCCCAATAGTTCATTTTTGCCCTTGCTTCCCTTGCCTTTGGCGATGTTTCTAGGAAGAAGTTCCTTTGGCTGAGGTCAAAGAGGTTGCTGCCTGTGTTCTCCTTTAGGATTTTGATGGACTCCTGTCTCACATTGAGATCTTTCAACCATTTGGAGTCTATTTTTGTGTGTGGTGTAAGGAAATGGTCCAGTTTCATTCTTCTGCATGTGGCTATCCAATTTTCCCAACACCATTTGTTGAAGAGACTGTCTTTGTTCCATTGGACATTCTTTCCTGCTTTGTCGAAGATTAGTTGACCATAGAGTTGAGGGTCCATTTCTGGGCTCTCTATTCTGTTCCATTGATCTATCTGTCTGTTTTTGTGCCAGTACCATGCTGTCTTGATGATGACAGCTTTGTAATAGAGCTTGAAGTCCGGAATTGTGATGCCGCCGGCTTTGCTTTTCTTTTTCAACATTCCTCTGGCTATGCGGGGTCTTTTCTGGTTCCATACAAATTTTAGGATTATTTGTTCCCTTTCTTTGAAAAAAGTGGATGGTATTTTGATGGGGATTGCATTGAATGTGTAGATTGCTCTAGGTAGCATTGACATCTTCACAATAGTTGTTCTTCCAATCCATGAGCATGGAACGTTTTTCCATTTCTTTGTGTCTTCCTCAATTTCTTTCATGAGTATTTTATAGTTTTCTGAGTACAGATCCTTTGTCTCTTTGGTTAGATTTATTCCTAGGTATCTTATGGTTTTGGGTGCAATTGTAAATGGGATCGACTCCTTAATTTCTCTTTCTTCTGTCTTGTTGTTGGTGTATAGGAATGCCACTGACTTCTGTGCATTGATTTTATATCCTGCCACTTTACTGAATTCCTGTATGAGTTCTAGCAGTTTTGGGGTGGAGTCTTTTGGGTTTTCCATATAAAATATCATATCCTCTGCAAAGAGTGAGAGTTTGACTTCTTCTTTGCCAATTTGGATGCCTTTTATTTCTTTTTGTTGTCTGATTGCTGTGGCTAGGACTTCCAATACTATGTTGAATAGCAGTGGTGATAGTGGACATCCCTGCCGCGTTCCTGACCTTAGGGGGAAAGCTCTCAGTTTTTCCCCATTGAGAATGATATTCACTGTAGGTTTTTCATAGATGGCTTTTATGATATTGAGGTATGTACCCTCGATCCCTATACTCTGAAGAGTTTTGATCAAGAAAGGATGCTGTACTTTGTCAAAGCTTTTTCTGCATCTATTGAGAGGATCATATGATTCTTGTTCTTTCTTTTGTTAATGTATTGTATCACATTGATTGATTTGCGGATGTTGAACCAACCTTGCAGCCCAGGGATAAATCCCACTTGGTCATGGTGAATAATCCTTTTAATGTACTGTTGGATCCTACTGGCTAGTATTTTGGTGAGAATTTTTGCATCCATGTTTATCAGGGATATTGGTCTGTAATTCTCCTTTTGGATGGGGTCTTTGTCTGGTTTTGGGATCAAGGTAATGCTGGCCTCATAAAATGAGTTTGGAAGTTTTCCTTCCATTTCTATTTTTTGGAACAGTTTCAGAAGAATAGGCATTAATTCTTCTTTAAATGTTTGGTAGAATTCCCCTGGGAAGCCATCTGGCCCTGGGCTTTTGTTTTTTGGGAGATTTTTGATGACTGCTTCAATTTCCTCAGTGGTTATAGGTCTGTTCAGGTTTTCTATTTCTTCCTGGTTCAGTTTTGGTAGTTGATACATCTCTAGGAATGCCTCCATTTCTTCCAGGTTATCTAATTTGCTGGCATAGAGTTGCTCATAATATGTTCTTATAATTGTTTGTATTTCTTTGGTGTTGGTTGTGATCTCTCCTCTTTCGTTCATGATTTTGTTGATTTGGGTCATTTCTCTTCTCTTTTTGATAAGTCTGGCCAGGGGTTTATCCATCTTGTTAATTCTTTCAAAGAACCAGCTCCTAGTTTCGTTGATCTCTTCTACTGTTCTTTTAGTTTCTATTTCATTGATTTCTGCTCTGATCTTTATTATTTCTCTTCTCCTGCTGGGTTTAGGCTTTATTTGCTGTTCTTTCTCCAGCTCCTTTAGGTGTAGGGTTAGGTTGTGTACTTAAGACCTTTCTTGTTTCTTGAGAAAGGCTTGTATTGCCATATACTTTCCTCTTAGGACTGCCTTTGCTGCATCCCAAAGATTTTGAATAGTTGTGTTTTCATTTTCATTGGTTTCCATGTATTTTTTTAATTCTTCTTTAATTTCCTGGTTGACCCATTCATTCTTCAGTAGGATGCTCTTTAGCCTCCATGTATTTGAGTTCTTTCCGACTTTCCTCTTGTGATTGAGGTCTAGTTTCAAAGCATTGTGGTCTGATAATCCCAATCTTTTGGTACCGGTTGAGACCTGATTTATGACCTAGGATGTGATCTATTCTGGAGAATGTTCCATGGGCACTAGAGAAGAATGTGTATTCCGTTGCTTTGGGGTGGAATGTTCTGAATATGTCTGTGAAGTCCATTTGGTCCAGTGTGTCATTTAAAGTCTTTATTTCCTTGTTGATCTTTTGCTTAGACGATCTGTCCATTTCAGTGAGGGGGGTGTTAAAGTCCCCCACTATTATTGTATTGTTGTCGATGTGTTTGTGTTTGCTATTAATTGCCTTATATAATTGGCTGCTCCCATGTTAGGGGCATAGATATTTACAATTGTTAGATCTTCTTGTTGGATAGATCCTTTAAGTATGATATAGTGTCCTTCCTCATCTCTTATTACAGTCTTTGGATTAAAATCTAATTTGTCTGCTATAAGGATTGCCACCCAGCTTTCTTTTGGTGTCCATTAGCATGGTAAATGGTTTTCCACCCCCTCACTTTCAATCTGGGGGTGTCTTTGGTTCTAAATGAGTCTCTTGCAGACAGCATATCGATGAGTCTTGTTTTTTAATCCAGTCTGTTAGCCTGTGTCTTTTGATTGGGGCATTTAGCCCATTTACATTCAGGGTAACTATTGAAAGATAGGAATTTAGTGCCATTGTATTGCCTGTAAGGTGACTGTTACCGTATATTGTCTGTGTTCCTTTCTGGTCTATGTTGCTTTTAGGCTCTCTCTTTGCCTAGAGGACCCCTTTCAAGATTTCCTGTAGGGCTGGTTTTGTGTTTGCAAATTCCTTTAGTTTTTGTTTGTCCTGGAAGCTTTTTATCTCTCCTTCAATTTTCAATGACAGCCTAGCTGGATATAGTATTCTTGGCTGCATATATTTCTCATTTAGTGCTCTGAATATATCCTGCCAGTCCTTTCTGGCCTGCCAGGTCTCTGTGGATAGGTCTGTTGCCAATCTAATGTTTCTACCCTTGTAGGTTACATATCTCTTCTCCCGAGCTGCTCTCAGGATTTTCTCTTTGTCTATGAGACTCGTAAGTTTTACTATTAGATGTCGGGGAGTTGACCTATTTTTATTGATTTTGAGAGGGGTTCTCTGTGCTTCCTGGATTTTCATGCCTGTTTCTTTCCCCAAATTAGGGAAGTTCTCTGCTATAATTTGCTCCATTATACCTTCTGGCCCTCTCTCTCTTTCTTCTTCTTCTGGGATCCCAATTATTCTAATGTTGTTTCGTCTTATGGTATCGCTTATCTCTTGAATTCTGCCCTCGTGATCCAGTAGTTGTTTATCTCTCTTTTTCTCAGCTTCTTTATTCTCCATCATTTTATCTTCTATATTACTGATTCTCTCTTCTGCCTCATTTATTCTAGCACTTAGCGCCCCCATTTTTGATTGCACCTCATTAATAGCCTTTTTGATTTCTACTTGGTTGGATTTTAGCTCTTTTACTTCTCCAGAAAGGGTTTCTCTAATAAGTTCCATATTTTTTTCAAGCCCAGCTAGTATCTTTAAAGTGATGATTTTGAACTCTAGATCTGACATCGTACTAATGTCCGTATTGAGTAGGTCCCTGGCAGTCAGTACTACCTCTTGTTCTTTTTGTTGAGGTGATTTTTTCCGTCTTGTCATTTTGTGCAGAGGAGAGTAGATTAATGAGAGAACAAAATGCTAGCAGAATAACCACGTCCCCAGAAAATATACTCTAAACTAGTCAGAAAAGACCTGAAGCAGTGGGATAAGAAAGGGAAAGAGAGAAAAAAGAAAAAGATAAAAAAGAAAAAGATAGAGATAAAAACAAAAACAAACAAAACAAAACAACAACAACAACAACAAAAAAACCAGAATGTGATCAAATATGATCAGGCTGGTATATAGATCAGTGCCACACACTAGATTTGGGGTGTATTTTGGTCTTTTAGAAGAAAGTGCCTCCCAAAATTTTAAAGAAAGAAAAACTTATATATGTGCAAAAATAAGGGTTGATATGATGAAGGGATGGAATATGACTGTAAAAATGGAAATTATAAAAAATTTTATAAAAGGAATTGATAAGAAGTTGTTTGAAAAAAGAAAGAAGAGGATTTTAAAAAAGAAAAAAGAAAAAAAAAGGGAGAGGATGTGATCAGGCAGGGGAATAGAAAACACCATATACTAGAGATTTAGGGTATATTTTAATCTGTTAGAAGAAACTATCTCAAAATTTTAAAGAGAGAACAACTTATATATATAAGCCAAAAATATGGGTAACTACTATGAAGGGATAGAATATGACTCTAAAAATGAAAAATAAAAATGTTTTTTTTTTAAAAAAGGGATTGATAAGATGTTGGTTGAAAAAGGGAAAAAGAAAAATTCAAAAAGAAATAAAAAGACAAAAAGACAGTTAAAAAAATTAACTTTAAAAGACTAAAGAATTATGGTAAAAAAGCCGTGAATTCTATGTGCAGTAGTCCCCTAGCGCTGGAGTTCTGCCGTTCTCATTGATCGGTAAACTTGGTCTTGGCCGGCTGTTCTCGCTGATCTTCTGGGGAGGGGCCTGTTGCCGTGGTTTCCAAATGTCTCTGCCGGAGGCGGAATTGCCCCGCCCTTGCCCCCTCCCGGCTCAGTAATCTGCTCGGGTTTGCTCTCCGGGGCTTTTGTTCCCTGCGAGCTTTCCGTACAGCTTTGGAGGCGGAGAGTGAAAATGGCGGCCTCCCAATCTCCGCTCCGGAGGAGCCGAGAACTCGGGGCCCCGCTCCTCAGTGAGCCCCCAGAGAAAAGCAGTCAGTCACTCCTGTCTCCCCGGTCTCCGGCCGCACTCTGTGCTCACCCGGCCTGTGACCGAGTGTTTCTATCTCTGGCACCCGACCCCGGGTGGAGTCTCCAAACCCAGCAGATCCCTGCGGTGCACTCCCGCGCGGCTCCTCCCGGGGGAGGAAGGGGAGTCTCCCCGGATCTGCCGCTTGTTGGGTCCCTGCTGGAGGAGCAGGGGCCCTACTGTGCCGCGGATCATGGTTTAGGGCAACCCCGAGCTGAGAGCCCGCGCCTGGGCTCCGCCTCTGCAGCCGGCTTCCCTGCTCCGATACCTGGGAGCTCTGCCACACTCAGGCACCCCCGGTCTTTCTGTGACCCCAAGGGTCCTGAGACCACACTGTCCCGGGGGGTTTCACCCCCTGCTTAGCCACCAGAGTGACGTCCCTTGGCGGAGCAGACTTTTAAAACCGATTTTGTGCTCCGTGGTTCTATCACTTGCCAGAAGCGGCCGACGGAGGCCCCTCCCCCGCCATCTATCCTCCCGAATATCGCCTCCGATTCCCTTCTCCGCACGTCCTGCCTTCCAGAAAGTGGTCGCTTTTCTGTTCAGAGAGTTGTTGCTATTCCTTTCTTCGATCTCCTGTTGGGTTTGTAGGTGTTCAGAATGGTTTGATCCCTATCCAGCTAAATTCCTGAGAGGAGACGAAATCCAAGTCTCCTACTCCTCCGCCATCTTGCTCCGCCCCTCATCTTTTGTCTTTTTGATGTTAGCCATTCTCACAGGTGCAAAGTATCTTTTGTGGTTTTTATTTGCGATTCCCTGATGATTAGTGATGTCGAGTACATTTTTATGTACCTTTTGGTCATTTGCATATCTCTTTTAGAAATAAGTCTATAAAAATCCTTAGCACGTTGGGCGCCTGGGTGGCTCAGTTGGTTAAGCGACTGCCTTCGGCTCAGGTCATGATCCTGGAGTCCCGGGATCGAGTCCCGCATCGGGCTACCTGCTCAGCGGGGAGTCTGCTTCTCCCTCTCCTGTTCCCCCCTCTTGTGCTCCCTCTCTCAAATAAATAAATAAAATCTTTAAAAAAAAAAAAGAAAAATCCTTAGCACATTTTAAAATTTATATATATATATATATATATATATATATATGCTTTACTTTAGTTGTATGAGTTCCTTATATATTTTGGATATTAACCCCTTATCAGATACACAGTTTGTAAATATTTTTTCCCATTCTGTAGGTTGTCTTTTTTTTCTTAATTTTTAAAATTTTATTATGTTATGTTAGTCACCATACAATACAATATTAGTTTCTGATGTGGTGATCCACGATCCATTGTTTTCGTATAACACCGAGTGCTCCATGCAGTACGTGCCCTCCTTAATACCCATCACCGGGCTAACCAATCCTCCCTCCCCCCTCCCCTCTAAAACCCTCAGTTTGTTTCTCAGGGTCCATAGTCTCTCATGGTTCATCTCTCCCTCTGATTTCCCCCCCCTTCGTTTTTCCCTTCCTTCTCCTAATGTCCTCCATGCTATTCCTTATGTTCCACAAATAAGTGAAACTGTATGATAATTGACTTTCTTTGCCTGACTTACTTCACTTAGCATAATCTCCTCCAGTCCCATCCATGTTGATGTAAAAGTTGAGTATTCATCTTTTCTGATGGCTGAGTAATATTCCATTGTATATATGGACCACATCTTCTTGATCCATTCATCCATTGAAGGGCATCTCGGCTCTTTCCACAGTTTGGCTATTGTGGACATTGCTGCTATGAACATTGGGGTGCATATGGCACTTCTTTTCACTACATCTGTGTCTTTGGGGTAAATACCCAGGAGTGCAATTGCTGGGTCATAGGGTAGCTCTATTTTTAAAATTTTGAGACACCTCCACACTGTTTTCCAAAGTGGCTGTACCAACTTGCATTCCCACCAACAGTGTAAGAGGGTTCCCCTTTCTCCACAACCTCTCCAACATTTGTTGTTTCTTTCCCTGTCCATTTTTGCCATTCTAACTGGTGTAAGGTGGTATCTCAGTGTGGTTTTGATTTGGATTTCCCTGATGGCTAATGATGATGAACATTTTTTCATGTGTCTGTTAGCCATTTGTATGTTTTCTTCAGAGAAGAGTCTGTTCATGTCTTCTGCCCATTTTTTGACTTGATTATTTGTTTTTTGGGAATTGAGTTTGATAAGTTCTTTATAGATCTTGGATACAAGCCCCTTATTATCCTGGTCATAATCTCTGTGTATTGTGTGACGTATAGGTCAAATTTCATTTTTCTACATGAAAATCCATTTGACTTAGACATTTTTTTTTGTTAAATCTGTATTCAGCACCTGCTGTGTAGTCGTATTTTTCTCATAAACTAAGTGTCCATATATGCATGGGTTGGTTTCTGGATTCTCAGTGAATCTCATCTGTCTCTTTGTACCTATTGTACCAGTAGCACATTCTCTTAATTATTGTAGCTTTATAATAAGTTTTGATATCGAGTGAGGTAAGTCCTCCCAATTTATTTCTCTTCAAACTCTTGTTGATAGTCTTTGCCCAATGTCTTTCCACATAAGTTTAGAATCTTTTTGTCAATTTGCACGAAAATTATTACTGGAATTCTGATTGGGATTGCTTAGGATGGGAACATTTATTGTCATCTACACAATAATTACTCTTACAATCCATGGATTTGGCATATCTTCCTATTAACTTATGCCCTCTTGAATTTCTTTCAACCAAGTTTTATAGTTTTCTGTATAGAAGGCTTGACAAATATATATTTTTTTCCCTTTTTCCCCACTGAGTGCCATTGTTTGCTATTGTTATAATATAGAGAGATGAGTTGGGGGGCAAATTATAACAGGGAAATCTGTAGCCAATTGCAAGGATGTTTGTGAAGTTTGTAGCTTGTTGACCTCATTCCAAATTTGGCACTTTGAAGTCAATTTCTTATCACCTCCCCCCTCTATTCCAGTTGGGGATCCCTTTACCAAATGAAGCAGTAAAATCAGAGCACTTGGCAGGTCCAAGTTGCTTCCAAGGCTGTCTTGATATCCTAAATCCCCAGAGTTTCTTGATCATTTAGTCCCCTTATGCTGGTTCCTCTCTATTTGCCTGGAGTCCTCTCACTCTGTTTTTCCTCCAGTTTTATTGAGAAATAATTGACATACATCACTGTATAAGTTTAAGGTGTACAGCATGATGGTTTGATTTACATCTGTTGTGAAATGATTACCACAATAAGTTTAGTTAACCTCCATCCTCTCACATAGATAAATGAAAAGAAAAGAGAAAATTTTTCCATGAGATGACTTTTAGGATCTATTCTCTTAACAACTTTAAATCTCTAAGGTCTGTGAGTATTTTGCACTTCATTATTTCTCCAAACCTGGGCTCAATATTTAGCACATAGGAGACACTCAGTAAACGTTTGGGAGATGAATATATTAAAAAATGAATAAATGAGTGAAGGAATGTTTCAAAGGAGGAAAAGAAAATGGTGGAAAAGAGAAAATACATCATAGTATGGTATCTGAATAATAGACACTAACAATTAGGTTTTAGCACCTTTGAGTGTGTTTGGGATGGGGAAATAGTGTACATTTTGTCAGTAGTAAGTCCATGGCTTTGGGAGTCTCTATAAGAATAATGTGAACAGAATTTGGTTTCCAGGGTGGGATGTTTCAGGATTGGTAATACCATTCATCGGGGCCTAAGATTTTAAAGACAATCTAAGGCACATTGTGTTGGGGGATGAAATTCAAGAAGAAATTCAGGAAAAATTCCTGGATATATTGATAGGGAGGCCTGGAAGGATATGGGGAAAACTAAAGACACAACTATTTTTTAATTATTTTATTTTTTATTTTTTTAAGATTTTATTTATTTATTTGAGGTAGAGCGAGAGCGAGCAAGAGAGAGCACAAGTGGGGGGAGAAGGGGAGGGCCGAGAGAGAGGGAGAAGCAGGCTCTCCACTGAGCAGGGAGCCCAATGCAAGGCTCAATCCCAGGACCCTGAGATCATGACCTGAGCATAAGGCAGATGCTTAACTGACTGAGCCACCTAGGCACCCCAAAAGACACAACTGTTGAAGTTAAGCTTGTCAAAATGCATAGAGCAGGTCATTTTCCCACACATGGGGCTGATAATTAGAACCTTGGGAAAAAAATTATTTTAGGGAGACAACTTTGAAGGCCTGAGACTCACCTGCCTAAATCTCTCCTAAAATATCTCTTTTAGTGCACTCTTATCCCAGAATTAACACCTTTAATAGCTTTTGCACTTGTATAAAGATTTTTTTTTTTAAATTTTAAGTTGCATACCACTGTAGGACATTTGCTTTTTGACTTGTTACTAGACATGTACACTGTGAGAGGAAATTATATACAATTAAAATGACTATTTTATTTTAAAAATTTTTTAAAAAGATTTTATTTATTTATTTGATAGAGAGAGTGAGAGAGCACAAGCAGGGGGAACAGTAGAGGGAGAGGGAGAAGCAGGCTCCCCGCCAAGCAGGGAGCCCGATGCGGGGCTCGATCCCAGGACCCTGGGATCATGACCTGAGCCAAAGGCAAACGCTTAACCATCTGAGCCACCCAGGCGCCCCTAAAATGACTATTTTAGAAAATCTAAGAAAAATTGGCAAATATGAAATAATATAGAAAGAATTAAAAAAAAATTAATGGCACTACTAGTCCTTTTATGGGTCACATAAAAATAATACTTAGTTGCATTTCCCCATTTCCCCATTCCTTATATATTTCTTTTTTTTATTATGTTATGTTAATCACCATACATTACATCATTAGTTTTTGATGTAGTGTTCCATGATTCATTGTTTGCATATAACACCCAGTGCCCCATTCAGTATGTGCCCTCTTTAATACCCATCACACCAGGCTAACCCATCTCCCATCTCTCTCCCCTCTACCATTCCTAATATATTTCTTTTTTTTTTTTTTTAAAGATTTTATTTATTTGACAGAGACACAACGAGAGAGGGAACACAAGCAGGGGTAGTTGGAGAAGGAGAAACAGGCTTCCCGCAGAGCAGGGAGCCCGATGCGGGGCTCGATCCCAGGACCTCAGGGATCATGACCTGAGCCAAAGGCAGACACTTAACGACTGAGCCACCCAGGTGCCCCCCTAATATATTTCTAATCATATTATCGCAATTTTTTGCATGTCTTCATAAAATTTTTTTAAAATTATTTTATTTTATTGAAGTATAGTTGTAACACAATGTTATGTTAGTTTCAGGTGTGCAACATAGTGATTCAACTTCTCTATACATTATGCTATGCTCACCACAAGTGTAGCTACCATCAGTTTCCATACAATGCTATTGCATTACTATTGGCTATATTCCCTATGCTGTAATTTTATCCCTGTGACTTATTCATTCCATAATTAGAAATCTGTATCTCTCACTTGCCTTCACACATTTTGCATGTCCCCTTACTACTTTTTCCTTTGGCAAGTGGAATTGCTGGATCTTTGGTATTTCTATTTTTAATTTTTTGAGGAACTTTCTTTTTTTTTTTTTTTAAGATTTTATTTATTTATTTGACAGAGAGAGACACAGCGAGAGAAGGAACACAAGCAGGGGGAGTGGGAGAGGGAGAAGCAGGCTCCCCGCAGAGCAGGGAGCCCGATGCGGGACTCGATCCCAGGACCCTGGGATCATGACCTGAGCTGAAGGCAGTCGCTTAACCAACTGAGCCACCCAGGCGCCCTTGAGGAACTTTCATACTGTTTTCCATATTGGCTATACCAATTACATTCCCACCAATGGTGCACAAGGGTTCTTTTTTCCTTTCATCTTTGCCAACACTTGTTATTTCTTGTTTCTTTGATGCTAGCCATTCTGACAGATGTAAGGTGATATATCTCCTTGTAGTTTTGATTCGCATTTCCCTGATGATGAGTGATGTTGAGCATCTTTTCATGTGTCTTTTGGCTATCTGTATATATTCTTTGAAAAATATTCAGGTCCTCTGCTCATTTTTAAATCAGATTGGTTGTGTATGTGTGTGTTGAGTTCTATAAGTTCTTTACATATTTTGGATATTAACCCCTTGTTGGGATATACCATTCACAAATATTTTCTCACATTCACTAGGTGCCTTTTCACTTTGCTGATGGTTTCTTTTGCTGCGCATAGGTTTTTTATTTTGGTATAGGCCCAACAGTTTATTTTTGCTTTTGTTTCCCTTGCCTGTGGAGACCTATCTGAATGTTGTTAAGGCTGATGTCAAAGAAATTACTACTATGTTTTCTTCTAGGAGTTTTATGGTTTCAGGTATCACATTTAGGTCTTTAATCTATCTTGAGTTTATTTTTTGTGTTTGATGTAAGAAAGTGGTCCAGTTTTGTTCTTTTGCATGTAGCTGTCCAGTTTTCCCAGCACCATTTATTGAAGAGTAGCTATACTATTTTCTTTTTTTTATACTATCTTATTTCTATCCTCAGACTTATACACACTATCCTCTCTGCATGGTTAGTTTTTATTCTACACAGATAGAGAGAAAAGCCCTTTAAAAATCATAAAGCATTTAAAATATCAATTATTATTATTTCATTAAGTTTTTTTCAGGTAATCATATTTCCAGGTCTCATCTCTGTTTCAGTACATTTACCCTTTTATATTGAGTGGTACTAAGATAAGGAATATAGTCAGTTATAAGAACCTAAAACAACCCAAAAAGCAAGCAGTTAGAAAAAAAACTATTTTCACAAAATCCTATTTAAGAATTAGATTTGCTGAGAAGAAATTTTTTGACAAGCCCAGTTTGAGGAACAATCCAAAATTGTGAAGGGCCTACATATAGAAAACAATTATTCTGGGGCGCCTGGGTGGCTCAGTTGGTTAAGTGACTGCCTTTGGCTCAGGTCATGATCCTGGAGTCCCAGGATCGAGTCCCACATCAGGCTCCCTGCTGTCAGCAGGGAGTCTGCTTCTCCCTCTGACCCTCCCCCCTCATGCTCTCTCTCTCTATCTCATTCTCTCTCTCAAATAAATAAATACAATCTTTAAAAAAAAAAAGAAAAAGAAAAAAAGAAAACAATTATTCTGAATAAGAAAGGGAAAGATGTTCTGGTTGTTCTGGTGGGTGAGAAGGAAGATGAGGAAAGAAGAGAAAGAGGCAGAACACTTATAATATTAAAGATTGAGTGTTCAGCACAGTGGCCTTTCCTATGACTTTACCTAACCCCAACCTGTAGTCAGGTTAATAAACCCACACAAAACTGGAATTACTTTGTTTTTGGATAAAATGTTGAAGGGGTGAGTCTCACATCCAGATTGATATGATCAAAACAAGACAGGGTGTAGATTCAGGGGTGGGAGGAAGGGAGCACACATGAACATGTTTATATGGTATGTATGTAGGGAGATAGTGGTGGGTACTTTAGACATGTGATCACTGAGAAACTGGGGGTCAGAGACAAATTTAGCTATATCTGCAAAAGATAGAAGCAGACCAGGTGACATCTGGGTTATATACGGTTTTTCTGCAAAGAGTCCTGAGAATGTTTTACATTTTCCTGTTTGCATGCAAGACATACAAGAATATTAATACAATAAAGCCTAGTACAAATGATTTATGCAAGTTCTTGTAAGATCTTATTTGCTATTTGCTTCATTGAGATGCATTTCTAAAAATATTCCAAGGAATATGAGAGACATATTTGCCTCTCAAATTTACTTAAGACCATTAACCTCCTATAATTTTATATCACTGTGTCCTACACATATATGGATTCTAGTTCTTGAGAGGCTGTCTTTGACAAAATCTCATACTCCTAAACAGTTTTCTCAGGGCCTTCTTCATCTCCTTATTCCGGAGGCTGTAGATCAAGGGATTGAAAAATGGAGTCATCACAGAATAAAATAGAGTCACAATTTTCTGGATCCCTGTTGGATTGCCAGCTGTTGGGCTCACATACATCACCATGATAGAGCCATAGAACAGGGACACCACGGCCAGGTGGGAACCACATGTGGAGAAGGCCTTATGTCGACCTTCTGCTGAGGGGACCCTCAGCACAGCTCTGATCACCAAGGTATAGGAGCTGGTAATGAAGAGGAAGGTGGAGAAAATGAGGACTGAGTTATAGATGGCACAGATGGTCTCAGTGGCAGGAGCTGGCACACAGGACAGCTTCATAAGAGGTCCTGGGTCACACAGGAAGTGATCAATTGTATTGGGACCACAAAAAGGAAGTTGGGAGATGAGGTAAACTGGGAGGAGAAAACAGGAGAAGCCAGACACCCAGCACCCAGCTCCTATTCTGATGCAGCGCTGAACAGTCATGACAGTGGGGTAGTGCAGGGGCCTGCAGACAGCAAGGTACCTGTCAAAGGCCATGGCAGACAAGAAGAAGGTCTCAGTGGTACCCATGGAGAAGAAGAAGTAGAACTGGAGGAAGCAGCCATAGAAGGAGATGGTGCTGGTCTCAGACAGCAAGTTGGCTAGCATATTGGGGACAGTAGAAGTGACATACCAGATCTCCAGGAAGGAAAAATTGGCCAGCAGGATGTACATGGGGGAGTGGAGATGGTCATCCCACAACACTGCAGAGATAATGCACAGGTTTCCAGTTAGTGTCAGGCCATAGATCGCAAAGAAGAATGAGAAGAGGAGGATCTGAATCTCCCAGGAACAAGGGAATCCAAGAAGAATGAATTCACTCACAGAGTCAGAGTGGTTATTTTCAACTGGGTTTTTCATTTTTTTCCTCTTCAAACTGCAATAATAAGACATCACCATGTTACAAATGACTCTACATCTTAAGATGTTCTCCAATTTTCTTTACAATTCAATTGGAAGCACAGTTTTAGATTACTTAAAGATATTTAGCCCTCTTCGCCCCAGTGATATTGGGAGGAAATAAGTAACTTGGGGGTGTGGGTGCTTGTTACAGCTTTACCATCATGATCCCCATTCCCATCATGGGCCATTAAACCCCTGCCTTTGTTTTGTGTCCTCAGCACTACATTAAATTAAGATAGATGCTTCTTGTCATTCAGAGGCTTTCAACCAAGTTCAGAAATGACTTTTAATCAACCATTGCTTATAGCAAGGCCACTTGTGACATTTGTGTGCCCTCTTCTTTTTAAAGATCTCCTGAAATCACACAATTTGCAATGTTACTTTCTCTCAGTGTTTAGAGACATAGGCACAATTCTTCAAAGTACTCTTTATTTTTAACTTGGTTCCCTTTGCAGTTAAAAATTTGTTGCCAAAGAGAAGTAAGCTTCTTGTTCTGTCACCTTGAATAAACACTTTAAATGAAATTGGTATGAATGAATGAGGTTTATTTTTATTTTTATTTTTATTTTTTTAAAGATTTTTAAAATTTATTTTAGAGAGAGCGAAATTGAGAGAGATCACAGAAGGAGAGGGAGAAACAGACTTGCTGCTGAGTGGAGAACCTGATGCAGGGCTCGGATCATGACCTGAGCCAAAGGTAGATGCTTAATCGACTGAGCCACCAGGTGCCCCTGCATGAATGAGGTTTAGACTAATGACTAATGGTTCTCTTTTAACCGAGAGTTACCGTAACTAGAGTACACAGGCTTCAGTCCTCAGCTGAAATTTATCACATGCAGGGAAAGTACCTCATGATGGTATTTTATATATATTTTGTCATGTAAAGTAAAAATGACTATGTTGTCATGTCAACAAAAGCATTCTGAGATTTGAATTATATTAATTGGAGATCTGTGCATAGACTAGTCATCCTCATTTCTCTCTACATATTATCTCAGGCTTCTATGTCAGAGTTTCTCCTGGTTCACTTGACCTGTACATGGGTCGTGTCCCTCCCACCCCACCCAGGACCTAACCCTTGATATTTTTCCTTCTCCCACAATCCTCTCTCTGTAAGTGACCTGACAGTTAGCCCCTTGCTATAAAAACCAACCATCTGGGTTAAGACGAAGCGAGATTTTTCCTCCCTAGCTATGAAGTCTCTTCTGCAACCTGGAATTATCTACCCAACTTCTTTCTCAACATCTCCAGTTGATATCTAATGGAACATGCCTATGATTAAACTTTGATTCTTCTCCCCGCAAACTGGCCAATCCTTCCTTCACTGCCATATCACTAAATGGCACCACCATTCACTAAGCTGCTCAGTCTGTACACTTTGGCCACATCCTTACCACTCCTCTCAGTACTCTGTATCAACAAGTGCTCTAGGCCTCATGTTCAAAACATTCAGAATCTGAACAATTTTTAGCATTCCTATCAGCTTTCACCCTGGTGCATGCTTCTATGAAATTCTCATTTTCACCACTACAAAAGCCTTTTAAATTGCCTGTTTCCATTTTATATGCCTAGAGACTGTTACCTACATAGTAGCTGAGGACAGTTTTTAGAAAATCTGACCATGTCAGCTACTTGATCTCAGTCTTTTAAATATACTTAAAACTCCCAAATTCCTTACCATAGCTAGGAAGGTCAATGAGGCCTTCCTCCATGTCCTCATTTCTTACCACTCTTCCCCCTACTGGCCCCACTCCAGCTGTGCTGATCCTTGACCATGCCAGGGGCGGCCCATTATCCAGGCCTGGAACATCCCTCTCTCCACCTGGCCAGTATTCACATGCCTCAATCTGTTAACTTCATTCAGATTTCTGGTAAAAATCAGAAACTCACAGAGGCCTTCCCTATTTTAGTCCATCTTTGCTACTCTGTTTCCCAATCCCACTTTAGTTTTCTTTAAAGTGCCTATCGCTACCTGGCATTGTATTATCTACTTAGTGTGTATTTTCTGTCTCAACAGTCTGAATGTAAGAGGAATACATTATGTTGCTCACCAACATATTCCTAGAATCTAGGACACTATCTGGTATATTATAGGTGCTTCTTAAATATTTGTTGTCTCAATTAATGACATGCCCTAATATTAACCAATTAAGGAAATAATTGTGTGTAGCCAGAGGAAAAAGGTTTTTAAAAAATGCAAAGATTGGAAACTCCACTTTGCTAAAAACAAAAGCTAGGCAACAAAGATTTTGTTTTTTATGGGGATACACCATCAGTCCAAGGAAACAGGAGGATATCCATGACAGGAGCCTGCTCAAGACAACCATGTTTGAATAATTTCATCTTTCTTTATGTCTCTTTCATCCACGCTGCTTTGTGCCGTGAGTTTTCTTATTGTTGCTAAGTTATTATAACCTGCTCTAAGGGTGTGTGTGTGTGTGTGTGTTGTATGTGTACTCTGTATCTTGCTGTCTTCTCTGTTTCTAATTGTCCAAATCTTTATTTTTATTAAATGGCTTTTATAATTGTTCCCTCTCATTTTTATTTTTTTTATTTTTTTTAATTTTATTTTTTTAAAGATTTTATTTATTTATTTGAGACAGAGAATGAGAGACAGAGAGCATGAGAGGGACGAGAGTCAGAGGGAGAAGCAGACTCCCTGCCGAGCAGGGAGCCCGATGCGGGACTCCATCCCGGGACTCCAGGATCATGACCTGAGCCGAAGGCAGTCGCTTAACCGACTGAGCCACCCAGGCGCCCCCCTCTCATTTTTAAATAGGTAAGTGAACTGTTTTAGGTTATTCCCTCTTGAAGAAAATGTGTTTATAGTCCATAACTGACATTTTTTCTCTATGTAGTCAATCAATGTCCTTTAATAGAAAAATGTCCTTCTCTTACTACCTGATGTTTTCTTCTGCCCCATATTCAGGGTCAGGAAATCTGGTATATGTGATTTGAAAAAGTAATAAGGTATAGAATGAAGTTGTCATTCCACAATTTATTCTTGGCCCATGTGGTTTTGTGGTTCAGCTAACATCTCAATTTAAGTAAAATACTATTATTTTTATTAAATATATTTATTAAAATATTTATAAATAAAACACATATGACAATATTTATTTAGAATAGTTCTGATGCTGGAGGTTATGTTATATAGTTGAGAGTGTAACCAATTTCCATTAGGAGGAAGCTATTTTAAATTACATTTTCATATGGAAAAAATATAACAAAGGGTTAGAGGAAAGTGAAAAGGACATTACCAAAAAAATCTGAGCTGTACCTTACTTAAAGCTGTTATGTGAGGATTCTAGAATCCAATAGAGGGCAGACATCCATGGAGTCCGCCTGGGTCTCCTTGTTCTCTCAGTTCAGCAGGACAGTGTGTAGCCACGCTAAACACAATGGTGCTCCAATTCACATTTCTTTTCAGGCTTCTGAAAGGGGATGAGTGTTGGAAGATAATATTAGCAAGGATAGCAATTATTTGAAGCCCACACAATGACTATACTGACCTTTTCAAGCTGGTTACATGAAGTTATAAAGGGCACCGTGGTCTCTCCTGATTTGGGAATGACTGATTACAGCCCTGCCTCTAAAGGAGGGTATGTAGCAAACACATTCTGAATCGTGATTATTCTGTTCTTGACAGTCCATCTTGGAGGTGTGGTGATCCAGAGCACGCTATGTGTGCATTCAGGCCTTACTGCTGAGCTCCAGTCCCTTGTGCACTTTTTAATAAATATGCCAAGGTTTGCTTCTGACCCTCCTGGATTATCTGACTTTTCCCAGTGGTCTCATCTAGGAATAAAAATGAGAAAGTTTTGGCTAGAAGTCAGAAAGTATTTCTTTAACTGAGGCCTGAATTGTTCCAACCTCTAGGGGAAAAAGGAAAGATGGTAAGGCCTGGATCTTAGCTGAAGAATAAGTTGGTCTTAAGCCTTGGATCAGAATGTTAAATATAACCAGAAGCATCTGCATTTTTTTTTATAGTAATGCAGCTGTGTTTTCCTGCAAAAGAGATGACACTTGGATTTAGGAATGAAAATGTAAGAGCAAAGGGTTCTACAAAACCAAAGGATATAAAGATAGAGTTTAGTTATAGTAAAGAATTTACAAAACCCTTCAAAGGATTGTTCCATCTGTTCCTTCCTTTCTATAATTGAATACATATACCAACCCCAAGCATGCTATGGTAATGCTGGGATTTTTAGATCAGTAACAACTGTTCCATTATTACTTGACTGTAAAGTGTTGTCCTACTTGTTTTGTGAATTTGTCCTTTTAGTCTTACTTCAGCCTGGGTAAAGTAAATTGAACATTTACATCAACATTATAACTGCTACAACTAATCTTGTGACTTTAGAACGTATAATGGAGGTAATGCTCTAATCCTGTTTGACTCTACAGAGATCAGATAAAGAGTCCTTCAGAAATTCTGGGTCTCATAATTTAAGAAGCACATGGGCAAATGGCAGTAATTTTGGAGGAAAGCAATTTAGAGGGGGCCTTGGAAGTATGAAAAATGAGTAACAGTGGAAGGAACTTGCATATTTAAATTGGAAGACAAAAGACTATCAGAAAAAAGGGAAAGTGACCATTTAACAGAACAGTTCAATTTGTCCTATTTGTCTCCAAAGTACAGAATTTAAAAAAAAAGGTAAAAGTTATAGGGAGATACATTATAATTCAATATGTGCTCAATATGGAGAATAGCTTTCTAACAGAGAAACCTGTCCAGTGATGGGACAAGCTACTTCAGAAGACTACTTTCAATCATGGATTTTGTCAGATGTAGGCCAGGAAAGTGGTAAGAAGAATTTAAGTAAGCATCAGAAGCAATTTTTTTTTTCAATCCTGAAACTCGATGATATGCATTTAAGATATGTCCAGGAAAAAAAAAATTTACCCAGGTAACCTCAGTGACATAAAAAAAAGTATAGTGGGAAATACTAAGTTTAGTGAGAACTTGAGGTTTTCATTAACACTGATAAACATGAATAGTATCTTCTAAAGGCCATAAGTTGACAATAGACAAAGGGGGGAAAAAGGGAATTCTGAACTGTGCTGTAGTCAGTAAGATCCCAGAGTTATGTCATGTGACTACAAATAGTCCAATTCTATTAATTGAAGAAATTGGTGTTTTTTTTTTTCTTCCCTGAAAAATGTGTGTGGGACTCTTACTCTCTGGACCAAAATTTGAATGGCTCTATAGTTTGGCCAAAGGCAATTCTGCAAGAATTGTGTAGGGGGGTTCTGGGAATTTTGAGGAAAAAGATATGACCATGAGGTGGCAGTAGCACACGCAACTTTTATTTGGGGACACTGCTTTGACCATTTGCTTGCTGGGGAAATCCCTCAACTTTCATGAGGCCTTTCAGAGGCTATAGGCTGACAGGCCAGTACTCAGAAGGGGAGGAGGACTAAGGGCTAACCAACCACCAGGAGATAGATGGGGATCAGAGAGTAAGCTTACTTGACTAGGTGCTGTTAGCCTGGAGAAGGGGAGAACTCTGTCAGAAAGTTCCAAAGGGCAGCAATAACTTGGGGGTCTTTATTTATCTATGGCTGGCAGAATTTATCTTCTCCATGGCTAGAAGATATTGGTCACAGTTCCCTGGGATATGCAAAGTAGGCAGGCTCTAGATGGCTAAAAATCTATTTATTTGGGCTATATATAAAATAGTTAGGTATGTAAAAATTTTGGCACCTGTCGGCTTTTGAGCTACCAGGATTCAACCTGCTGTGAAGAAGTAAACAGTCTAGGGGTCAATATACAGAAGCCATCATTGGCTCATTTATATAACAGAAGGGCTTTGAAATAGATTGTGATGCCTTTTTACTTTATTTTCTGTGTTTATCCAGACTTCAGCATTCATGCTCTCTCTACCTGCTTTCATGTATACATGTACACATATATATGTATATGTATGCACACACACATACATACCACGTCTTTTTTATCCATTCATCTATGGATGGACACTTGGGTTCCTTCCATATCTTGGCTATTATAAATAATGCTGCAATTAACATAGGCGTGCATATATCTTTAAATTAGTGTTTTTGTTTTCTTTGGTAGTGGAATTACTGGATCATATGGTAATTCTATCTTGAATTTTTTGAGGGACCTCTACAGTATTTTCCACAATGGCTACACCGATTTAAATTCCCACCAACAGTGCACAAGTGTTCTTTTTTTCCCACATCCTCACTAATGCTTATTTCTTATTTTTTGATGTTAGTCATTCTAACAGGTGTAAGGTAACATCTCATTGTGGTTTTGATTTGCATTTTCCTGATGATTAGTGATGTTGAACATCTTTTCATGTGTCTGTTGGCCATCTATATGTCTTCTTTGGAAACTTATCTATTCAGGTCTTCTGCCCATTTTTAAATCAGATTGTGTGGGTTTTTTTTTTTTTGGTGTTGAACTATATAAGCTCTTTATATATTTTGGACATTAACCTCTTATTGGGTATACCACTTGCAAATATCTTCTCCCATTCAGTAGTTTGCCTTTTTGATTTGTGGATGATTTTCTCTGCATAAGTTTTTTATTTTGATGTAGACCCAATGGTTATTTTTGCTTTTATTTCACTTGCCCGAGGAGACCTATCTAGAAAAATGTAGCTAAAGCTGATGTCAAAGAAACTACTGCCTATATTTCCTTCTAGGAATCTTACAGTTTTAGGTCTCACATTTAGGTTTTTATCCATTTTGAGTTTATTTTTATGTATGGTATAAGAAAGTGTTCCAATTTCATTCTTTTCCATGTACCTGTCCAGTTCTCTCGGCATCATTTATTGAGGAGACTGTCTTTTCCTTATTGTATATTCTTGCCTCATAGATGAATTGACCATATAAATATGAGTTTATTTCTGGGCTCTCTATTCTGTTCCATTGATCTATATGCCTATTTCTGTGGCAGTACCATATTATTTTGATTACTAATACCTTGTAGTATATCTTGAAATCTGGAATTGTGATGCCTCTAGCCTTGTTGTTCTTTTTTAAGATTGCTTTGGCTAGGGAACTTAAAATGTAATGCAAATTTTCTGGGAATCTGTTTTTTTTTTTAAGATTTTATTTATTTATTTGACAGAGAGAGACACAGCGAGAGAAGGAACACAAGCAGGGGGAGTGGGAGAGGGAGAAGCAGGCTTCCCGCTGAGCAGGGAGCCCGATGCAGGGCTTGATCCCAGGACCCTGGGATCATGACCTGAGCCAAAGGCAGACGCTTAGTGACTGAGCCACCCAGCTGCCCCTGGGAATCTATTTTTTTTTCTTTAGAAAAAATTATTGGAAATAGATCACATGTGTGTATATTTTTAAGATGTTTGGCACACACTTGCCTATTTTAAATTTGTAGCAAGGTAAATTGTCATTGGTTAGAGATAACTGGAAGACAGTACTGGTTTGTGATTCAGAGGAACTTGGGCCAAACTTTATGATATACTAGCTGGCTGGGGTGGTAAATCACTTAACATTTATGTGCTTAGATTCCCCATGTAATATTGTCAGAGCCTCATGAGTTAGGGACACTCTTTGAATTTTTAGACCTTTGATGAATTGCAAACATGGTTTCAATCTAGTTTCAGAGAACTGACAAAGATCTCATCGATTCCTGGGTCATTCTGCTAGAATAAAGTAGATTTTTTTTTTAACCAAACAAGTAAAAACATCACTTTCAGCAGGCAGGATAAATTCATTATGAAAAATGCAGATGTCATTCTAGAAAACATTTTTGTGTATTCTTTTTTAAAGGATGCCTTGTGGGTGCCTGGGTGGCTCAGTGGGTTAAACGTCTGCCTTCAGCTCAGATCATGAATCCCAGAGTCCTGGGATCGAGTCTCACATCAGGCTCCCTGCTCAGCGGGGAGTATGCTTCTCTGCCTCTCCCCTGGCTCATGCTCTCTCACTCACTCTCTTAAATAAATAAAATCTTTTTTAAAAATTAAAAATAAAGGATGCCTAGTGTTGAGAGGACCAGTGGGTATTAGAATTGTTTTCTGAATGAATACCTTGTTTCCAAGTGCTTTTTTTAAAATTTAAATTCAATAGCCAACATATATTACATCATTAGTTTTTGATGTAGTGTTCAGTGATTCATTAGTTGCATATAAAACCTAGTGCTCATCACATCACATCCCCTCCTTAATGTCCACCCCCCCACCCACCTCCCTTTCCACAGCCAGTTACCCCATCCCCCCACCCACCTCCCTTTCCACAGCCCTCAGGCAAGAGTCTCATATAGTTTGTCTCCCTCTCTGATTTCTTCCTATTCAGTTTTCCCTCCCTGACCCTATTGTCCTGTGCACTATTTCTTATACATTCCACATGAGTGAAACCATCTGATAATTGCCTTTCTCTGATTGACTTATTTCATTTAGCATAATACCCTCCAGTTCCATCCATGTCAATGTAAATGGTAGGTACTCATCGTTTCTGATGGCTGAGTAATATTCCATTGTATATACGGACCACATCTTCTTTATCCATTCATCTGTTGAAGGACATCTCGGCTCCTTCCACAGTTTGGTTATTGTGGACATTGCTGTTATGAAGATTGGGGGCAGGTGCCCCTTCTTTTCACTACATTCATACATTTGGGGTAAATAACCAGTAGTGCAATTGCTGGGTCATAGGGTAGCTCTATTTTTAACTTTCTGAGTAACTTTCCAGCCAGAGTGGCTGTAACAGCTTGCATTCCCACCAATAGTGTAAGAGGGTTCCCCTTTCTCCACATCCTCACCAACATTTGTTGTTCCCTGCCTTGTTAATTTTAGCTATTCTAACTTGTGTAAGGTGGTATCTCATTGTGGTTTGGTTTTGTATTTCCCTGATGACAAGTGATGTGGAGCATTTTTTCATATGTCTCTTGGCCATTTGTATGACTTACTTTTTAGCATCACTTTATTTTTATTTATTTTTTTAATTTAATTTTATTATGTTATGTTAGTATGACTTCTTTGGAGGAGTGTCTGTTCATGTCTTCTGCCCTTTTCTTGACTGGATTATTTGTTTTTTCGGTGTTGAGTCTGAGAAGTTCTTTATAGATCTTGGATACCAGCCCTTTATCTGTTATGTCATTTGCAAATATCTTCTCCCATTCTGTAGGTTGCCTTTTAGTTTTGTTGACTGTTTCTTCTGCCATGCAGAAGCTTTTTATTTTGATGAAGTCCCAAAAGTTCATTTTTGCTTTTTATTCCCTTGCCTTTAGAGACGTGTCTTGCAAGAAGTTCTGTGGCTGAGGTCAAAGAGGTTACTGCCTGTATTCTCTTCTCTGATTTTGATGGATTCCCCTCTCACATTTAGGTCTTTCATCCATTTTGAGTTTATCTTTGTGTATGGTGTGAGAGAATGGTCCAGTTTCATCCTTCTGCATGTGGCTGTCCAATTTTCCCATACCATTTATTGAAGAGACTGTCTTTTTTCCATTGGATATTCTCTCCTGCTTTGTTGAAGATTAGTTGACCATAGAGATGAGGGTCCATTTCTGGGGTCTCTATTCTGTTCCATTGATCTATGTGTCTGTTTTGTGGCAATACCATGCTGTTTTGATGATCACAGATTTGTAATATAGCTTGAGATCAGGCATTATGATGCCCCCAGCTTTGGTTTTCTTTTTCAGCTTTCCCTGGGATATTTGGGGTCTTTTCTGGTTCCATACAAATTTTAGGATTGTTTGTTCCAGCTCTGTGAAAAATGTTGATGGTATTTTGATAGGGATTGCTTTGAAAGTGTGCATTGCTCTGGGTAGCATAGATATTTTAACATTGTTTATTCTTCCCAAAATACCTAAAGGACCTGTAGAAGGACTAGCAAATAAAGCCTAAACCAAGCAGGGAAGAGAAATAGTGAAGATTAGAGCAGAAATCAATGAAATAGAAACCAGAAGAACAGTAGAACAGATCAATGAAACTAGAAGCTGGTTCTTTGAAAGAATTCGTAAGATCAATAAACCTCTGGCCAGACTTATTCAAAAGAAAAAAGAAAGGACCCAAAGTAATAAAATTATGAATGATAGGGGGAGATCATGACTAACACCAAGGAAATACAGAGAATTTTAAGAACATATTATGAGCAACTGTATGTCGACAAATTAGGCAATCTGGAAGAAATGGATGCATTCCTGGAAACTTAGAAACTACCAAAACTGAAATAGGAAGAAATAGGAAATCTGAACAGACCAATAATCAAGAAGGAAATTGAAACAGTAATCAAAAAGCTCCCCCAAAAACAAGAGTCCAGGGTAGATGGCTTCCCAGGGGAACTCTACCAAATATTTGAAGAAGAAATAATACCTATTCTCCTGAAGCTGTTTCCAAAAATAGAAATGGAAGGAAAACTTCCAAACTCATTCTATGAGGCCAGCATTACCTTGATGCTGAAACCAGACAAAGACCCCATCAAAAAGGAGAATTACAGACCAATATCCCTGATAAACATGGATGCCAAAATACTCACCAAGATACTAGCCAATAGGATCCAACAGTACATTAAAAGGATTATTTACCACGACCAAGTGGAATTTATTCCTAGGCTGCAAGGGTGGTTCAAATTCTCAAATCAATCAATGTGATTGCTAGATCACATTAATAGAAGAAAAGACAAGAACCATATGATCCTCTCAATAGATGCAGAAAGAGCGTTTGACAAAATACAGCATCTTCTTGATTAAAACTCTCCACAGTGTAGGGATAGATGAAACATACCTCAATATCATAAAATCCATCTATGAGAAGCCCACAGCAAATATCATTCTCAATGGGGAAAAACTGAGAGCTTTTCCTTTAAGGTCAGGTACATGACAGGGAGGCCCATTCTCACCACTTTTGTTCAACATAGTACTAGAAGTCCTAGCCTCAGCAGTCAGACAAAAAAAAAAAAAAAGAAAGAAAAAAAGAAAAAGAAATAAAAGGTATTCCAATTGGCAAAGAAGAAGTCAAACTCTCTCTCTTCACAGATGACATGAGACTTTATATGGAAAACCCAAAAGACTCCACCCCCAAATTACTAGAACTCATGCAGCAATTCAGCAATGTGGCAGTATACAAAATCAGTGCACAGAAATCAGTTGCATTTCTATACACTAACAATGTGACTGAAGAAAGAGAAATTAAGGAATTGATCCCATTTACAATTGCACCAAAAATCATGATACCTAAGAATAAACCTAACTAAAGAGGTAAAGGATCTGTACTCTAGAAACTACAGAAAACCGATGAAAGAAATGGAGGAAGACACAAAGAGATGGAAAAACAGCCCATGCTCCTGGATTAGAAGAATAAACATTGTTAAAACACCAAGTGCTTTCTAATATGTCATCCCACTGGGATTTGGTTTCTTCATCTATCATTTTTAGTGTGAAACCTGGGCTTGAACTAAGCATTGCCTATAGACTGCCCTTCTGAACCTGGCTTCCAGTGATGTGCTGGCATCCAGAACCCTCCTAGGAGTTTTTCTTACATGACTGAATCTCTCTTTCAGAGTCTCCAATTCTCTCTCTCTTGTCCACCTTTCTTTAGCCTTTTCTGGAGTTGCTCACAGAAGTCATCCTATTTGATCTCTCTTGGGACAAATTGAAGTAGTCCTCTTTCTGCAGGTGGTGGTAGCTCTGCAGCTGCAGCTAATAAGAATAAGGTCCAGAAATAGCAGCAGGAAGTAAGTCCCAGACTTGGCCACCAAGTGGTAGGTAGTGAGCCTTAACTTCAGATTGCACCAGGAACTTCTTAGGGCCTGGCAGCTGAGCACATAAAGGGTGGCTTTCTGCTCTCCATGCTAGTGGCCATACATCCATCTTGTCCTGCTCGACTACAAAGTCCCACTGTGGCTGGCATAGCCTCAAATCCTTGCTGGCTGCCCTTCTCCAGGACAGGAACCAGTTCTTCTAGTACCAGGCTCTGTCCTGCCTACAATGGGATACAAGGACATCATAGTGGAATTGGCTTCTGGGGTGCTACCCACCCAATTTCCACCACCAGCCATAAAAAAGGGATTAAAGAACAGCCAAGCAATGCAAGAAAAGGTCAGCAGAAGCACAGGGTGAAGCTGGTTAGAAAGTCCTGAAACTCAGGGTCATGTGGGCAGTGACCAGAGAGGAAAAAGGGCAGTGGTCTCTTGGAGTAGTCAGAGGCACTGGCCCTACAGATGGATTGCTCTAGCCCATACACAAAAGTATTTGGGGCCTGTGTTGCTCAGGGTCCCACCCAAGAGCTTTCCTACTGGCAAATGAAGGCAATACCTGAGAAACATATTGAAGCATTTGGGAGGCTGCTGTCCAGCCTCAGGGCCCATTCAGAGTTGAGCAGAAGCAGCCACAGGAGGCCCAAGTCCCTGAAGCTGTCCAGAGGGAAAATTGATACATGCATATAGGAGTCTTACATCCTGGATTTTCCGGGGCCAGTTTTAGATTAGATAATGAGTCCTAGTCTAGTTTGCAAAGCATCATCATGACAAATCTTTATGAAGATTTAATTGAGATATTAATTTTTGCAATAAAAGAATGGAAATAACTGTACTGTATAACAAAAGGATTGGTGGTGGGTGGAAGGGGGTCTGAATCCCTAGATAATAATTCTAAGTGATAATTATTGTGTAGTTGTGGCATGCATTTTTATCCTAATCCCCCTTCTGGAAATTCCCTTTCTTATATCCTGCAAAAGTAATTTTCAAGTTACTTGAAGGACAATCCCTCTTCTAGGCAAATGTTGATCTCACCACATAAAAATTTACAATCCATACCATATTGGTTGAATGGCATATTAAAGTTCTTAAAAAGCGATGGTTATAAAAACTTGGTATACTATAGGAACAAGTTTGATATTATATTAAATAAACATACATATAAATGAAAATGTAAAGTGTATTGTATCGTTGTAAAGTGATGGAATTCTGGATGCTTTTCTTCCTTAAAAATTTTCCTTACTGTTATTTTAATAATGTTGCAGCAACAAATAACAATGAACTGTCACTTATTTTTTTGAACTTAAGTAATTTATTACAAAGTAAATAATTTCCCTCTCCAGTTTTTAGGAGATATTCTATTATCTAAAACCCAATTAATTGACCAATTAAGCTTTTGGTGAAACTTTATTTAGGTAAAAATATAGACACTCAGAATACTGTATTTCTGAATATTTTGATTGATGTTGTTAGAATTAGAATCTGCCCCTTAAGGAGATTGGAAAGGGGTAATGTATAAGGAAAACAAACAATATATGTCTGAATGTCATTAGGCTAGCATAACATTATGGTCCCATAGAAATTTTGGATAATTGCTTTAAGGGTTTATTTAGCAGGGGTGCCAGATCAACAAAATAATACAGTCAAATGAGAAAAGAACCACAAACAGAAAAAAATACACTTTTCTTTTATTTACAATCAAACAACTAAACAAACAAAATTATATAATTTAATTGATCCCAGAACTGTTAATCTAAATTATCAAACAGAACACAGAAATTTTTATCACAGAAGAACCATATGAACTACCCAGAAAACACCCAGATGTGTACATTCCCTAGTTTATGTACACTCTAAGTGCCAAAGAAGAACCCAGTACTTCATTTATCTATATAACCTGGCCACTTTATGATTATAAGTGGCCCCATAGATGTTTAATTTCATAAGCTGATATAGTTAATATCAGTAGGCTTATATTTGAAGATTTGAATAACTATATAATCCTGACTGCTTTTTGTGATACTATACTGACCTGATAATGGAGGGATCATCTAGTATATCTTGGATTATGTTGAGATGCCCCAGAACTTTCCTCAGAGCTGCTTTTATCTCCTTATTCCTAAGGCTATAGATGAGGGGGTTGAAGAGTGGAGTTACCATAGCATAGAACAAAGTTGCAACTTTCTGTATACCAGCAGAATGCCCAAGTCCTGGGCTCACATACATGACCATCAGAGAGCCATAGAATAGTGATACCACAGCCAAATGAGACCCACAGGTTGAGAAGGCCTTATGTCTCCCAGTGACTGAAGGCATATGCAACACAGCTAATAGGACAAGTATATAGGACCCAAGGATAAAAAGGAAGTTACCAAAGATAACCAGTGAGCTTAGAGTATAGCAAAGCTGTTGGGTTGTTGGAGCAGAGGCACATGCCAATGCAAACAGTGGCCCTGGGTCACACACAACATGGTCAATAATGTTTGGACCACAGAAGGGCATCTGAGAGATGAATACAATGGGGATCAGGAACCACAGAAATCCACAAACCCAGCAGATAATGACCAGTTTGGTACAGAAATGCCCAGTCATGGTATTAGGGTAGTGCAAGGGACGGCAAATAGCAAGGTACCGATCAAAGGCCATGATGGCCAAGAGGAAACATTCAGATGTTCCCAAAGAGAAAAAGAAATAAAATTGGAGGAAACATCCAGTAAAGGAGATGGTCTTTTTATCTGAGAGGAAATTGACCAACATCTTGGGGACTGTAGAAGAGACATACCAGATCTCTAGGAAGGAGAAATTCCCCAGGAATATGTACATGGGGATATGGAGTCGCCATTCACACCACAGAGCACAAACAATGGCCCCATTCCCTGTTACAGTCAAAACATACATTGTAGTGAAGAGTGAGAAAAGGAGGATCTGAATCTTCCACTCACAAGAAAAGCCTAGGAGTATAAATTCTCTTACAGAAGCAAAGCTGGAATATGACTCAGAGACATTCATTGGGTCAGTAACCTGCAAAGTCAAGAGACATATTGTCATCAGTTAGGACTAGTTTTAAATGTGCTCCTTTTTCAGAATGAAGAGAAGACAATGAACATGGGGTCATTTTTCAAAAGAATCATCAGGTAGGAAGAGAATGTAGTTTACTTGTTTTGGTTATGTACTCTGAGTTTTGGGCATAGTAGGTAGCTGGCTGCACAGAAACAAACTTTGCCTGCTTCTGAATCTCTTCCTCATTATGGTACCATGATAGAACTGGTAAAGTTAAACTCTTTTTTTTTTTCTTTTAGAGAGAGAGAGGTGTAGGGGAGGAGCAGAGGGAGAGAGAGAATCTTAAGCAGGCTCCATGCTGGGCAGGGCTAGATCTCACGACCATGAGATCATGACCTGAACTGAAATCAAGAGTCAGACACTTAACCAACTGAGCCACCCAGGCACCCCAAGTTAAACTCATTTTGTAAAGCTTATTATTTTGGAGCAGGGATGATGTACGGTAGTTTCTGGATAGCATATAACACAAAGTTAACACGTAATATGTACTAGTTCCTCATCTTAAACTCATCTTATAGGGCAATAGACTCTTAGTAAAGGTTTTAATTTTACTATTTACATCTCAGTTAAATATATTGCTTAACATATAATTTAAATATGAAAAATAAATGGACATATTGTATAGCAAGTTGGCAGTAATTTTAAAGCCAATATGCCTCATTTCTATTGCTATTGCTCTTAGCTTAAGCATCATAAAAATGTTATACCATAATGTTACTTACCAGCACTGACTTTTAATATTGCAGTGTTGCAGTGTTTTCTGTTGGAAGCAGTGGCTTTAAGTTTTCATTTAATCTTTTACCTGTAACAGTTTGCAAAATAACAGCTACGTATGGGAGTTTATTTTTTGAAGACTTTTTCCCCCTCATAAAATTTGGCATTGATTTTTTTATATGCTTGTTTAAGTTAAAAATTTGCACCGGAAGACAGAAGCCAAATATTTTGTTTTTGTTTGTGTTATAAGTAAACGTACTTTATCCTACATTCTCATGGAAAAGATGTCAGGGATCTGAGTTCCCTGAATTTTCTCTGTGTGTGTGTGTGTGTGTGTGTGTGTGTGTGTGTGGCAATATGTGGGGATGTGAGTTCTGAAAGTTGTGAGGGCTTACATTTGTGGCACAAACAAAATTTTCAGAAGCAATTTTTCTTTCAACCTATTGTCCATACCAGTGCTTGGAAAAGCCTTTTAGAATGATTTGTGGAAGCTGTCTTCGTGCTTCTTTTAGTAGTACGTATATATTTTTTAAATGTTTCAAACCAGGAGCATTAATAAATCAACATTAAGAAATTCTGGAATGAAAGGGATTGACACAGAGGTATTATGACCTTCTGCAGTGCTCAGAAGATAAAGATATCATTGTTTTGATATCTACCAAATCTCTACAGGACCTGTTTGATGAACCATATACTTCTTTGTCCACCTGGATAAAGAGTTTTATTGCTTTACAAAAATTAAGAATACACTTTCCTCATCACATGTTCTCCTGGGACTTGGCCTCTATAGCATTAGGAAAGTTCTTCTCCTCCAACCTATTGGATCTTTAAAAAGTTAATGATTGCATGTTCTCTGAGGAATTAGGAAAGAGTAATAACTTCTCTGAGGCACCATTATTTACAAAGTTTGCTTGTTTGGAGTATGGATTCCAAAAAGTTTCCAGAAGACACAATTTGAAGAAGAATAAAGCACAATGTGTCACCAAAAATGTTGAAGTTCAGGAACACTTCTTTTTAAAATTTTTTTATTTAATTTTTGGGTAGTTAGCATATATTGGTTTCCGGAGTAGAATTCAGTGGTTCATCACTTATATACAACACCCAGTGCTCATCATAAGCATCCTCCTTAATACCCATCACCCGTCTAGCCCATTCCCCACCCACCTTCCTCCATCAACTCTGTTTGTTCTCTATCAAGAGTCTCCTACAGCTTTTTCCCTTCTCTCTTTTTGTTCTTTTCCCCCTTCCCATATGTTAATCTGTTTTCTTTCTAAGATGCCACATATGAGTGAAATCATATGGTATTTGTCCTTCTCTGACTTATTTCATTTAGCATAATACACATAATATACATTTAGCTCCATCCTACAGGCTCTCTCTGTAGTTTGACTATTGTTGATAATGCTGCTAAAAACATCAGGGTGTGTGTATCCCTTCAAATCTTTATTTGTGTATCCTTTGGGTAAATACCTAGTATTGGAATTGCTGGATCATTGGGTAGTTCTATTTTTAACGTTTTGAGGAACCTCCATACTGTTCTCCAGAATGGCTGCACCAGTTTGCATTCCCACTAACAATGCAAGAGGGTTCCTCTTTTTCTGCATTGTCACCAACACTTCTAATGTCTGTACATATGTTGGAGGATACAGAAGTAAAATACAGTAAGCCTAAATGAGGAAAATGTTGAGGTACAGAGCACTGTAGGATATTGACAATAAAAATTTGTAGAAGTTAGAAGTAGATTTTTGAAGGACAGCATGGCAGAATTCTTTAGATATGAGAGAAAGGAGCAAGAAGTGCCAGTATTCAAGTTAATTGACTTAAATACTACAGAGGAACATGTGGCTTCCCAATTAATATGACACAAGTATTTAATTTCATTGATTAGTGTCCCATTTTTACTTAATTTATGTAGTATGGCTAAAACACCTAAGTGAGAACGAATGCTCATACCACATAGTTTAAAATGATTGAGAACATCAAGAATCTATGCCATAGGATAGATTCACTTTGAAAGACTAGGGGGGAAAATAGTATTTAGACCTTTATTACCTCTTAGTTATATTACTTCAGGACTTAGGAACTCCTAAAACATAGTCTTTATCTTATTACTTGCTTGCTCAAAAACCATCAATGGTTTTATTATTCAGAAATTTCCAAGTTCTCCATAAATTGGTTTCAGATTACTTTTCTTGTTTAACTTTCCTTACTCCTGTTTATAGAAAAATTGGACAGCATTTCACTCTCTGGATAGCTTTCAATTTCCCATATTCATTTCTTTGTGGTCTCTTTGTCTATTTAGAATCCTATTATCTCCATCTACACCAGCAAAAACCCCAGCTATCCTTCAAGGTCTATTTCAAATGACCTTTTTTCCGTAATGTGTATTCTTATTCTCCTAACCAGAGCAACTTTTCCATCTCTGAATTTTTTTTTAAAGATTTTATTTATTTGACAGAAAGAGAGGGAGTGAGAGAGGGAACACAAGCAGGGGGAGTGGGAGAGGGAGAAGCAGGCTTTCCGCTGAGCAGGGAGCCCAATGTGGGGCTCGATCCCAGAACACTGGGATCATGAGCTTAGCCCAAGGCAGATGCTTAATGACTGAGCCACCCAGGCGCCCCTCATCTCTGAATTTTTATTTAACCATCTTTGTATCTTTCTTAAGACACTTGTCACAAGCTGCTTTACGTTATACTTATTTGCGTACTCACCTGTTCTCTCCTCCCAGATTGTGAAGTCTTTGAAAGCAGAGAACAGATATTAATCAACTTTGAATTAATCAAGGTGATAAAAATACATTGCATTTCTGGTCCTCATTAAATATTTGTTGAATAAATGATATTTTAAAAATTATATGAGCTTTATTATTTGTAAAAACAACACCTGGTACACCAAAGTAAATAAAGACAACTACAAGGTGCATGACTGTATTTTGCTATATTTGCAGACACTAAAGAAATTCAAAGGAAGGGAGAAATTTATAGAGGTTAAAACTCAGTGTGAGAAACATCTTAGCAAGCTCGTTGAAGAGGGCTTGAGATGTAATGTAGAATGTAGAATAGTGCTACTCAATGTGTGGTCAGTGCACCAATGCAGTCCTCAAATTGTTGTTATGAGTCCATGGCAAATATAGAAATTAAGGGTAAGCATTTAAAATATTTCTAGGAAACGAGTTTTATGTATGTTGAATCTAATAATACAAAATGGGCTATATTTATGTTTTATATTTCAATTTCTATTGATTTTTATTTATAAAACTATCAACTGCAAAAAATTGGAAAAAAAGCTGGGCTTCACTTCAGTTAGTTTCAGAAGCACTGACTTAGAGGACAAGTAGAATTTATTTTATTTATTTTTTATTTTTTACATTGCCTGTCTTTTAAAAAATTTATTTATTTTTATTTTGACTATAAATGACACAGTGTTACATTAGTTTCAGGTGTACAACTTAGTGACTTTCTAGTTTATACATTATGCTATGCTTACCAAATGTATAGCTACCACGTACATTGCTACTACAATATTATTGACTGTATTCTTTATGCTCTGCTTTTTATTCCTCGGACTTATTCATTCCATAACTGGAGGCCTGTATCTCTCACTCCCCTTCACCTGTTTTGCCCAACCACCTACCCCCTTCCCTTCTGACAACCATTAGTTCTCTTTATTTATAGGTCTGACTTGGCTTTTTGTTTGTTGATCCATTTTTTAAGATTCCATTTATGAGTGGAATCATGTAAGTGTTTGTCTTTCTCAGTCTGACTTATTTCACTCAGCATTATACCCTCTAGGTCCATCCATGTTGTCTCACATGGCATGAGCTCATCCTTTTTGTGGCTGTGTAATATTTCATGGTGTGTGTGTGTGTATACACCACATTTTCCTTATCCATTTTCCTCATCCATGTATTGATAAACACTTAGGTTGCTTTCATGTCTTGGTTATTGTAAATAATGCTGCATTTAACATAGAGATGCATATATCTTTTCGAGTTGTGTTTTTGTTTTCCCTGGGTAAGTACCCAATAGAGGAATTATTAGATCATGTGGTATCTCTATTTTTAATTTTTTGAGGAACCTCCATACTGTTTTCCACAGTGACTGTACCAATTTATATTACAACCAAGGGTTGCTTTTTCTCCATATCTTTGCCAACACTTGTTGTTTCTTGTTTTTTTTTTTTTTTATTTTAGCCATCCTAAGTATGAAGTGATATCTCATTGTGGTTTTGATTTGCATTTCTCTGATAATTATTGATGTTGAGCATCATTTTATGTGTTTATTGGCTGTCTGTATATCTTCTTCGGAAAAATGTCTATTCAGGTCCTCTGCTTATTTTTTAATTGGGTTCATTTTTTTTGATGTTGAGTTATATATGATCTTTGTATATTTTGGATATTAACACCTTATTGGATGTATCATTTGCAAATATCCTCTTCCATCCAATAGGTTGTCTTTTTGTTTTGCTGATAGTTTTCTTCACTGTGCACAAGATTTTTATTTTGGTATCATCCCAATAGCTTATTTTTGCTTTTTTCCCCTTGACTTAGGAGACTTTAGTCTGACCTGGCCAATGTCAGTGAAATTACTGCCTATATTCTCTTCTAAGAGTTTTATGGTTTCAGGTTTCACATTTAAGTCTTTAATCAATTTTGAGTTTATTTTTATGTATGGTGTAAGAAAGTATTCCAGTTTCATTATTTTGCATGTAGCTGTCCAATTTTCCCGGAACCATTTATTGAGACTGCCTTTTCCTTTTCCTTATTGTATATTCTTCCCTCTTTTGTCATAGATGAACTGACCATTTAAATGTGAGTTTATTTCTGGGCTCTCTATCCTGTTCCATTGATCTATGTATCTATTTTTGTGCCAGTACCATGTTGTTTTGGTTAGCTGCTTTCTAGTATATCTTAAAATCTGGAATTGTGATACCTTTATTTTTTCTCAAGATTGCTTTGGCTATTTGGGGTCTTCTGTGGTTCCATACAAATTTTCATATTACTCTACTTTTGTGAAAAAATGCTTTTGGTATTTTTATAGGGATTGCATTGAATCTGTAGATTGTTGTGGGTAGTATGGCCGTTTTGATAATGTTAATTCTTCCAATCCATGAGCATGGAATATCTTTCCATTTGTTTGTGCTGTCTTGAATTTCTTTCATCAGGGTTTCATAGTTTTCAGAGTACAGGTCTTTCACCTCTTTGGTTAAGTTTATTCTGAGGTATTTCATTCTTTTTGGTACAATTACAAATGGTGTGATTTTTAAAAAATTTCTCTTTCTGTTACTTCATTGTTAGTGATAGAAATATTATCAATTTCTAAGTATTAATTTTGTATTCTCCTACTTTACTGAATTTGTTTATTATTTCTTGTAGGTTTTTTGGTGGAGTCTTTAGGATTTCTATGTATAGTTTCATGTCATCTGCAAATAGTGATGGTTTAACTTCTTCTTTATCAATATGGATGCCCTCTCTCTCTTTCTTTCTTCCCTCCCTTCCTCCCTTTCTCTCTTCCTTCCTTTCCTCCTTCCTCCCTCCCTCTTTCCCTTCCTTCTTTCCTTCCTTCCCTTCTTTCCTTCCTTCTCTCTCTTTCTTTCATCTGATTGTTGGGGCTAGGCCTTCCAGTACTTTGTTGAATAAAAAGGGTGGGTGTGGACATCCTTGTCTTGTTCCTGACCTTAGAAAGAAAGCTCTCGGTTTTTCACCATTGAGTATGATGTTAGCTGTGGGTTTTTCATATATGGTCTTTATTATGTTGAGGTATGCTACCTCTGCTCTATTTTGTTGAGAGTTTTTATCACGAATGGATGTTGAATCTTGTCAAATGCTTGGTCTGCATCTATTGAGATTATCATATGACTTTTAACCTTCATTTTGTTAATGTGGTGTATGACCAGTGATTTGTGAATATTGAACCATCTTGCATCCTGGGAATAAATCTCACCTGATTGTGGTGAAGATATTTTTAATCTATTGTTATATGTGGTTTGTTAATATTTTGTTGATGACTTTTGCATCTTTGTTCATCAGAGATCCTGGCCTATAGTTTTCTGTTTTTTTTTGTAATGTCTTTGGTTTCGGTATCAGGCTAATGGTGGCCTTGTAGAATGTATTTGAAAGGTTTCCTTCTTCTATTTTTTGGAATAGCTGGAGGAGAATAGGTATTAATTCTTCTTTAAATGTCTGGTAGAATTCACCTGTGAATGCATCTGGTCCTGGACTTTTATTTTTTGGTAGTTTTTGATTACCAATTCAATTTTGTTACTTGTAATTGGTCTGTTTAGATTTTCTATTTCTTCCTAGTTCAGTTCTGGGAGGTTATGTTTCTAGGAATTTGTCCATTTCTTCTAGGTTGTTCAGTTTGTTGGCATATAATCTTTCACAGTATTCTCTTACAGTCCTTTGTATTTCTATGGTGTCAGTTGTTACTTCTCTTTTATTTCTGATTTTATTTATTTGGATCCTTTCTCTTTTTCTTAATGAGCCTGGCTAAGGGTTTTTCAGTTTTGTTTATCTTTTTTAAAAACTAACTCTTGGTTTCATTGATTTTTTTCTTTTTCTTTTTTTTTTTAGTCTTTACATCATTTATTTCTGCTCTGCTCTTTATTTTCCTTCTTCTACTCACGTTGGGCTTTGTTCTTTTTTTTTTTAAGATTTTATTTATTTATTTGACAGAGAGAGAGAGATTGAGCGTGAGCACAAGCAGGGGAAGCTGCACAGGAGGGAGAAGCAGGCTCCCTGCTGAGCAGGGAGCTGGATGCGGGGCTCAATCCCAGAACCCTGGGATCATGACCTGAGCTGAAAGCAGATGCTTAACCGACTGAGCCACCCAGGTGCCCCATTCTTCTTTTTTCTAGTTCCTTTAGGTATAAGGTTAAATTGTTTGAATATTTTCTTATTTTTCGAGATAGGCCTGTATTACTGTATATTTCCCTTTTAGAACTCCTTTTGCTGTTTCAATGATTTTGGACCATTGTGTTTTTATTTTCATTTGTCTCCATGTATTTTTTTATTTCTTCTTTGATTACTTCATTGATCCATTGGTTGTTTAGTACCATTTAGTCTCCACATGTTAGTGTTTTCTCCAGCTTTTTTCTTGTGTTTATTTCTAGTTTCAAACTATTGTGTACATAGAAGATGCATGGTATGATTTCAATCTTCTTAAATTTGTTAAGGCTTGTTTTATGTCCTAATGTGATCTATTCTGGAGAATGTTCCGTGTGCACTTGAAAAGAATATATATTCTATTCTTTTTGGTTGGAATGTTCTCTTTATACCTGTTCTGTCCATCTGGTCCATGTGTCATTCAAAGACATTGTTTCCTTATTTATTTTGTGTCTGGATGATCTCCTATTAATGTAAGTGGAGTGTTAAAGTCTCCTACTACTATTGTATTACCATCAATTTCTCTCTTTGTGTCTGTTAATATTTGTTTTATGTATTTAGGTGTCCCACTATTGTGTTCATAAATATTTACAATATCAACAGATGAATGGATAAAGATGTGGTATATATATACAATGGAATATTACTCAACCATTAGAAAGGATGAATACTTATCATTTACATTGACGTGGATGGAACTGAAGGGTATTATGCTGAGTGAAATAAGTCAATCAGAGGAAGACAATTATCAGATGGTTTCACTCATATGTGGACTATAAGAAATAGCACAGAGATCACAGGGGAAAACGGAATGGTAAGTCATCAGAGAGGGAAACAAACCATGAGAGACCCTTAACTATAGGATAGAAACAGAGGGTTGCTGGAGGGGAGGGGGTGGGGGGATGGGGTAATTGGGTGATGGGCATTAAGGAGGGCACATGATGTGATGAACACTGGGTGTTATATGCAACTGGTATATTATTGAACACTACATCTGAAACTAATAATGTACTATATGTTGGCTAATTGAATTTAAATAAGGAAAGAATAAGTATATTCTCTTGTTGGGTTGATCCCTTTATCATTATATAATATCTTTCTTTGTCTCTTATTACAGTCTTTGTTTTAAAGTCTATTTTGTCTCATATAAGTATTGCTACCCCAGCCTTTTTTTTTTTTTTTGCTTTCATTTGAATGGCGAGTTTTTTTTTTAAGATTTTTTATTATTTATTTGACAGAGAGAGACACAGCGAGAGAGGGAACACAGGCAGAGTGGTGGGAGAGAGAGAAGCAGGCTTCCCGCAGAGCAGGGAGCCTGATGTGGGGCTCGATCCCAGGACCCTGGGATCATGACCTGAGCTGAAAGCAGACGCTTAATGACTGAGCCACCCAGGTGCCCTGAATGGCAAATGTTTTATCATCATTTCAATTTCAGTGTATTTGCGTCTTTAGGTCTGAGGTGAGTCTCTTGTAAGCAGCATATAGATGGGACTTGTTTTTTTCAATCCATTCCACTACTCTATTCCACCAGAGAATGAAAGAGAAATAGACAGATTAGAGACCCAGCAAATTAACCAAGTAATGTCACTCTAAAAAATGTTTGTTTTCAAGATCCATCCCCCCATTGCTGGCATTCTGCATCTATTCTGAGTTCCTAAAACACTAAATAGCTAGAAGACTAGCTTAAATATTAATAAGTTCTCTACCCACACCTACTGAAATTAGTTCCTTTTCTTCATTCTCTAATATGCTTTGCCTTGACTAAATCTGCCCAAACTCATAGGATCTTCCTCCCATTATTGTTGTCTGGGTATTTATGCTACAGTATTGTTGATGAGAAGACTTAGGATGAAAGCAAGAAAAACAAATAATGGTCATTTAGATTAATTTTATTTTAATTGTTCATTGTTAGTGAATGAAGACATTATGTTCAGATGAGTTTATTTTTTAATTATTTAAATTCAATTTAATTAACACATACTGTATTATTAGTAGAATTCAGTAATTCATCAGTTGCATACAACACTCAGTTCTCATTACTTGAAGTGCCCTCCTAATGCCCATCACCCAGTTACCCCATCCTCCCACCCACCTCCCCTCCAGCAACCCTCAGCTTGTTTCCCATAGTTAAGAGTCTCTTACAGTTTCCCTTCCTCTCTATTTTCATCTTATTTTATTTTTCCTTCCCTTCCCCTATGTTCATGTGTTTTGTTTCTTAAATTACATACATATGAGTGAACTCATATGGTATTTGTCTTTCTCTGATTGACTTATTTCGCTTAGCATAATACCCTCTAGTTCCATCCTCATCATTGCAAATTGCAAGATTTCATTCTTTTTGATGGCTCAGTAATATTCAGGTGAGTGTGCAAATATGACTCATCTATAGAGATTGTTACAAAATTGACATGCTTAAGACCCATCATTCATCTTCTGAATTAGAATTGACAAGGTTCAGATGGCTGAGTAATCAGAAAGGATGAATACCCAACTTTTACATCAACATGGATGGGACTGGAGGAGATTATGCTAAGTGAAATAAGTCAAGCAGAGAAAGTCAATTATCATATGGTTTCACTTATTTGTAGAACATAAGGAATAGCATGGAGGACATTAGAAGGAAGGGAAAAATGAAGTGGGGGAAGTCAGAGGGAGAGATGAACCATGAGAGACTATGGACTCTGAAAAACAAACAGGGTTTTAGAGGGGAGGGGGGAGGGGGGATGGGTTAGCCTGGTGATGGGTATTAAGGAGGGCATGTACTGCATGGGGCACTGGGTGTTATATGAAAGCAATGGATCGTGGATCACCACATCAAAAACTAATGATGTATTGTATGGTGACTAACATAACATAATAACATTTTAAAAATTTAAAAAAAATTGACGAGGTTCAGGCAAGCATAATTTGTAAAAAGGTCCTATTGATTTTGATATATACTCCTAGTTGAGAATCAATGATGTATAGCAATACTTGAAGTGGAGAGGTTAATTAGGAATTTGAAGAAGACAGAGAACACATTATCTGTGAAAGGCCCACCTCTACATTAGAACAAGAAATTTATATGATCTTAGATATAATATATTAAGTAAACTATGGGTATTATCCAATAAATTACTGAAAGTAGAAATCTGATATCAAGTTCTAGTTCCTTCCCATGAAATGAGTGCCTATGATAATAACATAATAATCTGTTTCATTCTGGGATGCATTTGTTCATAAAATGTTTTTACAGTGTCTTGACTATACTAGCATTCTGTATGTCCTATGTTCTTTTACATAAGAGCTTGATCTCATCTAATCAAACATCTTAGATCATTAGAAAGAACACCAAAATGCCATCTCCATATGAAAATTCACAATCCTTTGTATATCCAAAGAAGATTAGAAAATTTCCACTGTATCAGAGCTCAAGTAGGACTCTACATATGACAGCAAATGGTTTCCTGTCTTTTTTACTTTGTTTTTCTTTTCCAAATGATTCTAGAGAGTGAGGTAGTTTCTTCTATTATTTATCAGATTGTAGAATTAGATGTACCTGGGCACCTGACTCTATAGGCAGGTGAAGAGGATGGTCACATATGTGGTGTTAACAAGACACCCAAAAGTTCCTTGGGTCCCAAATCTCTCTCCTGCTTGCTTATCTTGAAATATTGTATAAAGTGAATTTTTTTTTGCTCTTAAGAATTTTTCTTTTTGGGATGTCTGAATAACAATCACATAACTTTCCCTGACTGATTTGAGAGAACCAAGTGCAATATGATATAGGTAACTGGGACTGAGGACAGAAAAATGCAAATTTTGCCTCACTCGATATTTTACCAAGAGCTAGTTCTAGATTGAAAATATACTAATCTAGACAGAGAAACATCTGCTAATTCTTCACTGCTTTAAGGGAAGGAGGTGCCAACATTGTCTGATTTTTTATTTGTAATCTGAGATATTCTCACCCAATATTGGGAATGAATGTAAATGTAGAGCAGGAGAAAATGGATGAAACAGTATCTTAGTGTAAACTTTACTTCTTTTAAGTGTACCTATGATTGTTGAAAAGTCCAAAAGCAACATAATTCTGATTTGCCATATTATCCTCTCCTACAAAATGTATCATGATGGGGCACCTGGGTGGCTCAGTTGGTTAAGCATCTGACTCTTGATTTTGGCTCAGGTTGGGATCTTCTGGTCTGGAGGTCAGGCTCTGCACTCAGTGGGGAGTCTGCTTGAGATTCTCTCTCTCTCTCCCTCTCCCTCTGCCTGTTCCCAAAACCTCTCTCTGTTTCTCTCTCTCTAAAATAAATAAATCTTAAAAAAATTGAAATAGGGGCACCTGGGTGGCTCAGTTGGTTAAGTGTCTGCCTTCAGCACAGGTCATGATCTCAGGTTCCTGGGATCAAGTCCTACATCAGGCTCTCTGCCCAGTGGGGTGTCATCTTCTCCCTCTCCCTTTCCTCTACTCTCTCTCTCCCTCAAATAAATAAATAAATAATCTTTAAAAAATAAAATGAGAGATGAAATAAAGAAAATTTTGCCTCACTTTGAGGGAATTAAGTCATTTAAAAATTTTTTTAATTTAAATTCAATGTAGTTTATTTAAATTCAATAGCCAACTATATGTTATTAAATTCAAAGCCAACTATAAATTTAAAAAATTCAATGTAGTTAACATATACTGTGTTATTAGTTTCAGGGGTAGAATTTAGTGATTCATCAGTTGCAGATAACACCCAGTACTCGTTACATCAAGTGCCCCCCTTAATGACCATCACCCAGTTACCCCATCCCCCATCCCTCCCCTCCAGGTCATTCCCTAGAGTTCAGTGTCTTTTAGGCTTACCTCGCTCTCTATTTTCATCTTATTTTATTTTTCCTTCCCTTCCTCTATGTTCATCTATTTTGTTTCTTAAATTCCACGTATGAGTGATTTTTTAATGTAAGTGTATTTTGTTCATAGACAGATTATATTTGATTCTTGAAACAACCTTGGAAGATATTATTATCTCCATATTAGATTGAATATACAAAGAAGAAAACTCAGGTTTGATAGCTTGCCTGAGGTCAGTGCAGTGGTGTAATGATTTCGATGTTCTCATCACCTCATGTCCAGTTCATTGTCTCCCTCCCTCCCTAGTTGGCTGTAAATGCAACTTAAAAGCATTATAGGAGAGGGCACCTGGGTGGCTCAATCGTTAAGTGTCTGCCTTAGGCTCAGGTCATGATCCCAGAGTCCTGGGATCGAGTCCTGCATCAGGCTACCTGCTCCGCGGGAAGCCAGTTTCTCCCTCTCCCACTCCACCTGTTTGTGTTCCTGCTCTTGCTATCTCTCTCTGTCAAATAAATAAATAAAATCTAAAAAAACCCCAAAACATTGTAGGAATGAAGAGTTGGAAGCTATGCAAAATATTCCTCATTCTATTATACAGGAATGTGTATTTCCTACCTCACAGAAATGATTCCAAGGTGACAGAATTTGTTCTTCTGGGCCTATCATCCTCCTGGGAGCTACAACTGTTTCTCTTCTTAATATTTTTGTTATTTTACATGACTGTTGTAAATAGTAATGGTATTGATAATGGTAACAGTGGGAACTGATGCCCGCCTGCTCCAATCTCCTATGTACTATTTTTTGGGCCATCTGTCCTTCATTGACCTATGCCTGACCTGTATTACCGTGCCTCGGATGTTAGGAGATTTTCTACAGCAGGGGAAGATCATCTCTTTTTCAGGATGCTTGGCCCAGATCTACTTCTTGCACTTTCTAGGAGCCAGTGAGATGTTTCTGCTGACAGTCATGGCCTATGATAGGTATGTTGCCATATGTCATCCTTTGCACTACCTGTCAGTCATGAACCGCCAGCTGTGCTTTCAGTTGGTTTTTGCCTGTTGGTGTGGGGGTTTCATCCACTCCATCACACAGGTCACACTGGTGATCCAGCTGCCCTTCTGTGGCCCCAGTGAACTGGACAACTTCTACTGTGATGTCCCATAGGTCATCAAGCTAGCGTGCATGGACACATATGTGGTAGAGGTGCTGATGGTCTCAAACAGTGGTCTGCTATCTCTCGTCTGCTTCTTGGTCTTGCTATTCTCTTATGCCATCATCCTGATCACCCTGAGAACTCGCTTCCACCAGGGCCAGAGCAGGCACTCTCTACCTGTGCCTCCCACCTAACAGTGGTCAGCCTGATCTTTGTGCCCTGTGTATTCATCTACCTGAGGCCTTTCCACAGCTTCTCTGTGGATAAGGTGTTCTCCATCTTTTACACAGTGATCACACCTATGTTGAACCCTCTCATCTACACACTCAGAAATACTGAAATGAAGACAGCCATGAAGAAGCTGAGAAAAAAGCATGTGGCATCCTTCTGCCATATTAAAGGATGAACAGGAAGAGGTGATTTAGAGAGCATAACTTTCTTGGGACATTCTTAACTCATCCTGTACATGGGTATATGCATGAAACCAATTTGATGACTTTGGCATAAAAGCCTGCATCAAAATTATAATGCATTGCTGTTGATTGCTATTGAGGCCTAGTGGCTTTGTAGGGTGTTAAATATTAAGCAGGGAAGTCAGGAGTGTTTATTGGCCCAGGAATTGAGTAGTAGGTTCAAGAGGACAACTTGAAAGACCAACTCTTCTATCCTTTGTCTATAACTAGTCTTCATTTGCTTATGTCATTTCACTTTTAAATTCTCTTCAAATGAAAGAAGGTATCCCATCTCCTTTTTTGTCCTGCTCTTCTGGGTGTAACAACTCCTAGGTCAGGAGGTTCCTTCTGATGTCCATCAGAGTCCCTTCTGAAGCAGTGTGAATCCCTTTTGTCCTGTCTCTAAGAAAGCCTGAAAACAGCACTAACCACCATACATATTAATGTTCACCTATGAACTGTGTTATATATTGTGCCAAATTTTAGAAATGCACTTGAATTCAATTCAGGTAAGTGACCAGTGCTCTTAGTGAAGTTTACATGTGAAGGCAAGGAAGCCTGGGAATGCCAGGTGCTGGAAACTCCCAGTGTCCTGCCCTGGAGGCTTCTTTAGAAGAGGCATTGCATTCCCCTTGAGTTTCTTTAAGTGGAGTTACAGCAGGGGCAAGTGTATAAGCTGGCAATAATATTAAGCTCTGAACTGTAAGGGAAAAAAAGAAATGAACCGTGGTTTAAAGTACTCATGGTTATTACCTCCAAGTCTCAAAGGTAGTTTTAGAAGTAGGTAATATTATTTAATTTCACTTTTACAAATGAACTCAGATTTCTTTTTTTTTTTAAAGGATTTATTTATTTATTTTAGAGAGAGGGAGAGAGAAAGAGAGTGCAAGGGGGGAGGGGCAGAGGGAGAGAAAGAGAGAATCTCAGGCAAACTCCTTGCCTAGCGTGGAGCCCAATGTAGTGTTCAACCCCACAATCCTGAGGCCATGATCTCAGCTCAAATCAAGAGTCTGACCGTCAACCACCTGAGCCACCCAGTTGTCCTGAAGTCAGATTTCTTAAGTGACTTTTACAAGATCACTCAGAAAAAACATCACACAAGAAAGCTAGGAATTTTGGATAATTAAGATTAAGCTAATATTTTTCTTTCCAGAAAGTCTTTGCCTCAATTAGATGGACTAATTGTATATTTTCTACTATATCTATAGAGGATCTCCAGAGCTAGGAGATCACTAAAAACCTGCACAAAAACATTTATATTTAAGGTTATCTATTTCTGACATTAGGATCTTTGCAATTTCTTATGTCAATGGAAAGGTATTAATTCTTTTTTTTTTTTAAGATTTTATTTATTTATTTGAGAGAGAGAGACAGAGAGAGAGCATGAAAGGGGGGAGGGTCGGAGGGAGAAGCAGACTCCCCGCCGAGCAGGGAGCCCGATGTGAGACTCGATCCTGGGACTCCAGGATCATGACCTGAGCCGAAGGCAGTCGCTTAACCAACTGAGCCACCCAGGCGCCTGGAAAGGTATTAATTCTGTTCACTAAATAATCATATAACTATGGGCTGTTAGCAATATTTTTATATTTGCTCACTTATTTCCTAATCAGTTGCAATGGAGAGGCTTTTTAAATTACTTAGCTGATATTCGCTGTGGGTTTTTCATAGATGGATTTTATGAACTTGAGGAATGTTCCCTCTATCCCTATACTCTGAAGAGTTTTAATCAGGAAAGGATGTTGTATTTTGTCAAATGCTTTTTCTGCATCAATTGAGAGGACCATATGGTTCTTCTCCCTCCTCTTATTAATGTGTTCTATCACATTGATTGATTTGGTTAGCCTGGTGATGGGTATTAAGAAGGGCACGTACTGCATGGAGCACTGGGTGTTATACGAAAACAATGGATCGTGGATCACCACATCAAAAACTAATGATGTATTGTATGGTGACTAACATAATAAAATTTAATAAAAAAAATAAATTACTTAGCTGAAAAACAACCCAGGAAAGAAAATATCTGAAACCCCAGCAAATATTAGGATTTACTAGGTAATTGCAATACCTGTGGTCATGTAAGAGCTTGGATGATTTCTTACTAAGATGAGTGTGGGGGGAGTAGCATCCCTGGTATGGCACACATTTTCCTCTTTCATTCCACAACATTTCCACAGAGGTCCTTTGCCTGTAGTGAATTTCCAGAAGAGCAGACAGGAGGACACTGTCAGCCAGAGAGTAGTTGTATGAGTTGACAAGATTTAAGTGGTACTGTGCAGTCAGCGAGACGTATTGTAGGGACCTGGAACTCCAAGCTTCATTTATATATTAGTAGGCTGCGACAACCTTTTTTCTAATGTTCCTTTTTTATAGCAACATTTAGAATCTTGAGATATCATTTGAATTGTCCTTTTGATATTTGGGATTGGTAGCATTATATTCAGAAAAGCAAGAATTGTGTGTATTCCCTTTGGCATTTTCAGTACTTACTTAATTATCTATATTAAACTTCTCTTTATTAATAAGCTGTTAACATTTCTGTTGGTCAGACTGTACATGATTGCTATCATCTCCAGAGTTCCCTTCTCAAATGCCTTGAGCCCACTCCCAGGGCCTGCCTGAGCCTATCCTTTGGTTCTATCCTCCCGAGGGCAGCCCCTACACTGGTATGGGAACTTTTAGGCTGAGAGCACTGTGTGTAAACTGGGTGGACAGAGCCTGGAAATCTGGCTGGGAGAGTCCATATTCATACATGAGAGACCACTTGTGTTGGGATTTAGAACCAAGAGAAGAGGTGGGCTGAGAGTGAGGGCCAAAGCTTGCTCTTTCCACACTGCCATGTCTGTGTAGAAATTTATTTTATTTATTAAATTTTCATTTAAATTCTAGTTCATTAACATATATGCAATATTGGTTTCAGGAGTAGAATTCGGAGATTCATCACATACATACAACACCTAGTGAAGGAGCTTAAGGATTTCATTTTTTTTAAAAAGATCTCATTTTTTTATTTTTTAAAGTAATCTCTACCCCACCTTTGAGGCTCAAACTCACAACCCTGAGATCTAGTGTCACATGCTCTACCAACTGAGCCAGCCAGGTGCCCCATGAAGTGAAATTCTTTAAAATAATAATTTTATAGATGGTAAGCATGTAGAGAATAATCTCTTATAAAATTTTCCAGACCGATCTGTAGATTTGGAAACATTTTTGGAAGTTAAGCATATATATTGTTAAAATTGATCCATTAAAAAGTTGATAAATTAAGCTGAAAGAGTGTCAAAATTTTTTCCCACCTCAAAAATTTATGTCACATACATACTATTTTGTATTTTCTTTTAATCGCAACTTTACCCTGTATTTGATGGACAGTTCCTGAAATAGTCAACTGTAAAAGGGAAAATACAGAATATCCCAACTTTACTTTTTTTTCCCCCCTCAAAAAGACTCAAACAAGGTTAATTTGAAGTCATTCTGGATATTTTTATTTTTAGATTTCCAGCAATGTCTGACTCTAGCCTTCACTTTTTTCCCCCTAAGTTCACTTCTCAACCAGAATCACAACTCAATTTATTCTTAAAACATTGAGCCAGATACTGAATTATTATAGTGGTATTGAAAAATATAGTTATATATTTTTTAAATGTGGTTGTCAGAAATGGACTATGAGAAGAAAACCAGAAAGAGATACTCCTCACCATTTGCATTGCTTGGATTCTAACCAGATGCAAAACTCTGACACAGCCAGCCAAGGTGGGCAGGGCAATGATATCTTCCACCTTTCTCAGGTTCCAGTGCATTAGTTAGGACAGTCTATACACAAATTATGTACAATATTTTCAGAAACAATCTTACCCCACTTAGGCTTGTAATTTTGACCCATGTATCTAACTTTCTTTTTTATTCTTGTTTTTTAAATTTAAATTCAATTAATTAACATATATTATTAGCTTCAGAGGTAGATTTTAGTGATTCATCAGTCTTATGTAATACCCAGTGCTCATTTATCATGGCCCTTCTTAATGTCTATCACCCAGTTACCCAATCCTACCACCTGCTCCCCTCCAGCAACCCTCAGTTTGTTTCTATGATTAAGAGTCTCTTATGGTTTGTCTCCCTCTCTGATACCATCTTATTTTATTTTTCCCTCCCTTCCCCTATGATCATCTGTTTTGTTTCTTAAATTCCACATATGAGTGAGATCATGTCATAATTGTCTTTCTCTGATTGACTTATTTCGCTTAGCATAATACCCTCTATTTCAGTCCACTTTGTTGCAAATGGAAAGATTTCATTTTTTTTGATGGCTGAGTAATATTCCATTGTATATATATACTACATATTCTTTATCCATCTGTTGATGGATACCTGGGTTCTTTCAATATTTTGGCTATTGTGGACATTGCTGCTATAAACATAGGGGTGCAGGTGCCCCTTTGGATCACTACATTTGTATCTTTGGGGTTAATACCTAGTAGTGCAACTGCTGGGTCATAGGATAGCTCTGTTTTCAACTTTTTAAGGAATCTTCATACTGTTTTCCAGAGTGGCTATACCAGCTGGCATTCCCATTGACAGTGTAAGAGAGTTCCCATTTCTCCGCATCCTCGCCAACATCTGTTGTTTCCTGACTTGTTAATTTTAGCTGTTCTGACTGGTGTGAGGTGGTATCTCATTGTGGTTTTGATTTGAATTTCCCTGATGCCAAGTGATGTTGAGCACTTTTTCATGTGTCTGTTGGCCATTTGGATGTCTTCTTTGGAGGAAAGTCTCTTCATGTCTTCTGCCCATTTCTTGATTGGATTATTTGTTTTTTGGGTGTTGAATTTGATAAGTTCTTTATAGATTTTGGATACTAGCCCTTTATCTGATCTGTCATATGCAAATATCTTCTCCCATTCTGTCTGTTGTCTTTTGGTTTTGTTGACTGTTTTCTTTGCTATGCAGAAGCTTTTTATCTTGATGAAGTCCCAATAGTTCAGTTTTGCTTTTGTGTCCCTTGCCTTTGTAGACATGTCTAGCAAGAAGTTGCTGTGGCTGAGGTCAAAGAGGTTGCTCCCTGTGTTCTTCTCTAGGATTTTGATGGATTCCTGTCACATTTAGGTCTTTCATCCATTTTGAGTTTATCTTTCTATATGGTATAAGAAAATGGCCCAGTTTCATTCTTCTGCATGTGGCTGTCCAATTTTCCCAACACCATTTGTTGAAGAGACTGTCTTTTTTCCATTGGATATTCTTTCCTTCTTCATTGATGATTAGTTCCTCTGCTTATTCAGGATGTCTTCTGGTTCCATACAAATTTTAGGATTATTTGTTCAGCTCTGTGAAAAATGTCGATGGTATTTTGATAGGGATTCCATCAAATGTGTAGATTGCTCTGGGTAGCATAAACATTTTAATGATATTTATTCTTCCAGTCTATGAACATGGAATGCTTTTCCATTTCTTTGTGTCTTCCTTAATTTCTTTCATAAGTATTCTGTAGTTTTTAGAGTACAGATCCTTTACCTCGTTGGTTAGGTTTATTCCTAGGTGTCTTATGGTTTTTGGTGCAATTGTAAATGGCATCAATTCCTTAATTTCTCTTTCTTCTGTCCTTTTCTTAGTGTATAGAAATGCAACTGACTTCTGTGCATTAATTTTATATCCTAACATGCCACATTGCTCAATTGGTGTATGAATTCTAGCAGTTTTGGGGTGGAGTCTTTTGGGTTTTCCATATAAAATATCATGTCATCTGGGAAGAGTAAGAGTTTGACTTCTCTGCTAATATGAATGCCTTTTATTTCTTTTTTGTCATCTGATTGCTGGGGCTAGGACTTCTGGTATATGTTGAACAATAGTGATGAGAGTGGGCATCCCTGTCATGTTCCTGATCTTAAGGGAAAAGCTCTCAGTTTTGCCCCATTGAGAATGATATTCACTGTGGGTTTTCATAGATGGCTTTTATGATACTGAGATATGTTCCCTCTATCCCTACACTGTGGAGAGTTTTAATCAAGAAAGGATGCTGTACTTTGTCAAAAGCTTTTTCTGCATCTATTGAGAGGATCATATGGTTCTTGTCCATTCTTTTATTTATGTAGTGTATCACATTGATTCATTTGTGAATGTTGAAACACTCTTGAATCCCAGGAATAAATCCCACTGGGTCATGGTGAATAATACTTTTAAAGTACCATTAGATCCTGTTGGCTAGTATCTTGGTGAGAATTTTCCCATCCATATTCATCTGGGATATTGGTCTGTAATTCTCCTTTTTGATGGGTCTTTGTCTGGTTTGGGCATAACGTAATGCTGGCCTCATAGAACAAGTTTGGAAGTGTTCCTTCTATTTTTATTTTTTGAAACAGCTTCAGTAGACTAGGTATTAATTCTCCTTCAAATGTTTGGTAGAATTCCCCTGGGAAGCCATCTGGCCCTGGACTCTTTTTTGGGGGGGAGGTTTTTGATTACTGCTTCAATTTTCTTCCTGGTTATTGGTCTGTTCAGATTTTCTCTTTCTTCCTGTTTCAGTTTTGGTGTTGTTGTTTTTTTTTTTTAAAGATTTTATTTATTTATTTGAAAGAGAGAGAGTGAGAGAAAGAGAGCATGAGCAGGGGAAGGGGGAGAAGCAGATTCCCCTGCTGAGAAGGGAGCCTGATGTGGGGCTTGATCCCAGGACACTGGGATCATGACCTGAGTTGAAGTTAGTCACTTAACCAACTGAGCCACTCGGGCATCCCACCGTTTTGGTAGTTTATGTTTCCAGGAATGCATGCATTTCTTCCAGATTGCCTAATTTGTTTGCATGTAGTTGCTCATAATATGTTCTTAAAGTTGTTTATATTTCCTTGGTGTTGGTCTTGATCTCTCCTCTTTCGTTCACGATTTTGTTAATTTGGGTCCTTTCTCTTTTCTCTATGATAAGTCTGGCTAGGGGTTTATGGATCTTATTAATTCTTTCAAAGAACAAGCTTTTTGTTTTGTTGACCTGTTGTACTGTTCTTCTGATTTCTATTTCATTGTTTTCTGCTCTAATATTTATTATTTTTCATCTCCTGCTTGGTTTAAGCTCTATTTGCTGTTTTTTCTTCAGCTCCTTTAGGTGTAAGGTTAGCTTGTGTACTTGAGATTTTTTTCTAATTTTTGAGAAAGACTTGTATTGGTATTTATTTCCTTCTTAGGACCACCTTTGTTGTATCTCAAGTTTTTAAACAGTTGTGTTTTCATTTTCATTTGTTTCCATGAATTTTTTTTAATGCTTCTTTAATTTCCTGGTTGATCCATTCATTCTTTAGTAGGATGCTCTTTAACCCCAAGTGTTTGAGTTCCTTCCAAATTGCCTCTTGTGATTGAGTTCAAGTATCAAAGCATTGTGGTTTGAAAATATGGAGGGAATAATCCCAACCTTTTGGTATCAGTTGAGACCCAGTATATGTTCTATTTTGGAGAAAGTTCCATGTGCACTTGAGAAGAATGTGTATTCTGCTGCTTTAGAATGGAATGCTCTGTATATATCTGTGAAGTCCATCTGGTCCAGTGTGTCATTCAAAGCCCTTGTTTCCTTGTTGATCTTCTGCTTTGATGATCTGTCCATTGCTGTGAGTGGGGTGTTGATGACTCCTACTATTATGGTATTATTATCAATGTGTTTCTTTAATTTGGTTATTAGTTAGTTGATTTAATTAGCTGCTCCAAAATTAGGAGCATAAATATTCATACTTGTTAAATCTTCTTGTTGGGTAGACCCTTTCAGTATGATATAGTGTCCCCCTTCATCTCTTGCTACAGTCTTTGGTTTAACATCTAATTTTTCTGATATAAGGATTGCAACCCCAGCTTTCTTTTGGGGTCCATTAGCATGATAAATCGTTCTCCACCCCCTCACTTTCAGTCTAGGTGTCTTTAGGTATAAAATGAGTCTGTTGTCTACACCATATGGATGCTTCTTTCTTTTTTATCCAATCTGATATTCTGTATCTTCTGATTGGAGCATTTAGCCCATTTACATTCACAGTAACTATTGAAAGATATGAATTTAGTGCCATTGTATTACCTATAAAGTCCCTATTTCTGTAGATTGTCTCTGTTTCTTTCTTGTCTGTGTTACTCTTGGCCTCTCTCTTTGTTTATAGGATCCCCCTTAATATTTCTTGCAGGGCTGGCTTGGTGATCATGCCACCATTTTCTGTTCTCCCATTTCTCTGTGGATAAGGCTTGATGCCAGTCTAATGTTCCTACCACTGTAGGTTAGAAACCTCAGATTCACTTCTCCGTACCTCCTACCTTGCAAAAAGTGGCTTTTCAACTTGTAAAGTTCCAGATATTTTTTTTCTTACATCTCAGGTTGAATTCATAGGTCATCAGACTGATTTGATAATTATCTAGCTAAATTCAAGGGACCAGATGAAACGAGGTCCCCTACACTTCACCATCTTGCCTCCCTTCCCATCTGAGTTTTAGTAAAATTTAAAATGAAATTTTAACTGAAAACAGTTTAATAGTTTTATAAACTAATATACTTGGGCTAGTGGTGCAATATTGTGATACTGAGCATCACCCACCTTCCCTTGCACCAACTTTGAATAAATTGTACAAAGCTGTAAAAATGGCCTGCATATTTTTAACTAGTAATTTACCAATTAGCCTTCAATATAGTTTTACAAGGGGTTCCTTAGTGGGAACTATACTTGCATTTTCTCTGCCTAACAATATTCTCCAGATGCTACCTAATCACCTGGCCAGCCATTCCCTCAGGGCTGTGATGATGTATAAAGATTGCTGGCAGAATCTCTCTCTTGGCAGTCAGGAATATAGAAGTAAAGTCTTACAGTCCAGATCAGAAGCCATGGCATGGCTATAAGCTCATTAAATCTTCCGAGAGGAGGGTGGGGGTGGGGATAAATAACGTAGGACCCTTCTCAGTCTGTAGGCATAATCCTTTTGTGAAATGCGACACACACTTAAGAGAAGCATCAGAATATAGATTTCAATCTTTTAGCATGAATATCTAGGTACAGATCCATTTTCCATCTCAGAAAGGTTTATTGATCCAAGAAGATCTCATATTGTTCAAATCCATGTCGTGGGATCACACTCAAGAAGATGGCCAAGGTAAGCTTCCTGTCTGTAATGACATTTAACAACCAGGGAGAGAAGCGAGGGTCCTTTTCATTGATTCAAATCATATTCAGGGATAAAAAGGAATCTTTAAGTTCTTCATCCACTTACAACATCTGTTCTAATAATTCTATTAAGTAATTTAGGAAATAGTTTACTGTAATTTAAAGTATATCAATATTGGGGCGCCTGGGTGGCTCAAGTCGTTAAGTGTCTGCCTTCGGCTCAGGTCGTGATCCCAGGGTCCTGGGATCGAGCCCCACATCGGGCTCCCTGCTTGGCGGGAAGCCATCTTCTCCCTCTCCTACTCCCCCTGCTTGTGTTCCCTCTCTCACTGTGTGTCTCTCTCTGTCAAATAAATAAATAAAATCTTAAAAAAAATTTGTAAAGTATATCAATATTATTTCAATTGGAATTTAGTTCTAGCTTTACACTAACAGTGAAGCCTAAATAATTTAGTTTCCTCTCTGCACTTCACTGCTTTCACCAATGGTTAGATGAATAGAATAAAGTCAAGTGATCACTAAGGTTGTTTTTTTTCATCTACATACGTATAGGATTTTACATAAGTTATGGTCCAGTCTAAGAGGATTTGAGAAGGTCTTTTAAAGGTTTACTCTAAAATGAAAGGCTTTATGTCAGGTATCAGGTTTTATCTTTTTATGTTCACAGCACAATACCAGACACAGAGAATGTGCTCCAAAAATATTTAACAGTTGAAAGGATAAATAAATATTGGTGCTGTGTGAAATGTAGAAGATAATATAGATGGTACCTTGAATAGTCTACATTGTATTACATTTATACATGTGCAGATTTTTTTCAAGACTTTACTTATTCAGGGGCGCCTGGGTGGCTCAGATGGTTAAGCGTCTGCCTTTGGCTCAGGTCACGATCCCAGGGTCCTGGGATCGAGCCCCACATCGGGCTCCTGGCTCAGCGAGGAGCCTGCTTCTCCCTCTCCCTCTGCCTCTCTCCCTGCTCATGCTTTCTCTCTCTCTCTCTCTCTCTCTGTATCTCTGTGTCTCAAATGAATAAATAAAATCTTTAAAAAATAATAAAAAAAATAAAAAAAAGACTTTACTTATTCAGATTATTATTCCTTATTTCTCAGTTCCACAAATACTTAGTAAGTTACTTCCTCAGTTGTGGACAGTTAGAGGAATAGGATAAATGGGACTTTAAGTGTTTCTATATGTAAAAGTTCAAAGGATTGACAGGTAATAAAATGATGTCAAGTGACCAGAGACATGAAAACATGTACATATGTCATAATGTCTCTATGAGGTGTTGACGTCAAGGACACTATTGCACAAAGAGCTAGCTGTGGGATGGAACTTGCTGTTGGGAAAGAGATCCAGAGTATTTGATCTCTTTTCCCCTTGCAAATCACTCACAGATGAAACTAAAGACCGAATCTCTTTCCCAGAGAATTTCAGGGAGTTGTAGTCTTTTTTTTTTTTTAAAGATTTTATTTATTTATTTGAGAGAAAGAGAATGAGAGAGAGCACATGAGAGGGGGGAGGGTCAGAGGGAGAAGCAGACTCCCTGCCAAGCAGGGAGCCTGATGCGGGACTCGATCCAGGGACTCCAGGATCATGACCTGAGCTGAAGGCAGTCGCTTAACCAACTGAGCCACCCAGGTGCCCTCAGGGAGTTGTAGTCTTGCTATTTGAAGTAATTTAGGTGGGCTTATGAATGGAAATAAGGGAGCAATCTTATTTCTTTAACACCATTATAACTAGTATATATTCTTTGGCATTATCTGAGAGACCAAATTTGACCTAAGAACCTGGACAGACCAGTGAAAATGATCCATCCCATATAGGCCCTAGTCCACAGTGTTAAGACATTGATACTGATGCTTCTGAAATTCTTTTACTGAAATGGTTATGACTTAGATTTACTGTTAACTTGTTGCTTTTATGTCCATTGTTTAATTTGATCTTTACATGGGTGACATTGTTCTTTCCCAGGGGAGGACTTTGAAGTTAATGGAAGTGAGGAAAATTGTGTTAAGATCACATAACCTGTAAGAGGCAGAGCTGTTGAATCAGGCCCTATTCTATCTTTAAATGGTGCGCTCTTTCTCCCAGTGAAGATAGTAAAAAGATCTTGGGTCTTAGACTTGGACTAGTTTTCTCAGCCCCTGAGGGGAACCCAGATAATGTTGAGATAGCCACTATTCAGGAAGAATATAGCAGCTGCCCAAACATCTTTGGGTCATCTTGCCTGAACTCTGAAAGGAAGCCATTCAAGAATATGGACTGTACTGTCAGAGAAAGACAAATATCATATGATTTCACTCATATGTGGAATTTAAGAAACAAAAAGATGAACATAGGGGAAGGGAAGGAGAAATAAAATAAGGATGAGAGCAGAGAGGGAGACAAACCATATGAGACTTTTAACTATAGGAAAAAAACTGAGAGTTGCTGGAGGCGATGTGGGTAGGGGGATGGGGTAACTGTGTGATGGACATTAAGGAGGGCACTTGATGTAATGAGCACTGGGTTTTATATGCAATTGATGAATTACTAAACTCTACCTCTGAAATTAATAATATACTATATGCTAATTAATTGATTAAACAAAAGAATATGGACTGTATTCTGGTACTACTCTAGTCAAAGAACATATTTGAGAAGGTGGGTGTCAGCAGTAGATACATTTTCTAAACATAGAAGACATGGAAATACATATAAATGGGAATTAGGAGATGAACATAGTAAGGAGTTTAGCATCCTAAGATGACTTTTATCCATGCTTTTTTCCCTCCTTGCATTCAGCATGTTCTCCAGTCACTAAGATGTGTGATGATAATTAAATATTCACTTACAGTGTGCCATGTACGTAAGTGCTGCATATGATACATATCTAACCTGTACAGCACTTATGTAGTGTGTACTATTCTTATCCACTTTTAACCCTTGAGAAAACTGAGGCAAAGGGAAGGTAAGTAACTTTCCTGAAGTCAGAGTGTGAGCTAATAAGGGAGCTTGGTTTGAATCTAGGAAAGCTGGGTTTCAGGCTTCTTTGTAAGAGCTACTTTCCAGCACCTCCCATTCCTGCTGCCACTGCCCTTCTGCTGCAGCAGTGATCTTTCTTTATGATCCCCCAAATCATTCATGATAAATTCCAACTCCTCAAACTTAACCCACAAGACTATGACCTGATCTCCTCTTCCTTTTTAGCCTCACTTCCTGACACTTCCCTTCATGGATTCTGTGATGAACTGTATCAAACCTGTTGGCATTCCCCAGAGGGGATGCTATGATTTATATCCTTCCCCCTCATATATCCTAATCCACTAGGCCTAGAGCATCCTTCCTGCCCTGTCTTCTCTTCTGTGTCATCACTCTGCAGTCCTCTTCATCATCAGGTTAACTCTAGCTGACCTTTCAAAATTCCACTCAGGGAAGACCTTCTATGGAGAGGTGTTCCTGACTCTCCTCTGGAACTGTGATTGCTGGTTTACATGTGGGCCTCATCTATTTGGTTGTCACCACAGTCACTGAAATAATGTCAAGATTAATGATCAGTATCACATCACTCATTGCATTCTCATTGTAAATTTAAGCCAAGTTGGGCACAGACTCTGAATGTTGTGATGATCTTGCCAGTTGCAACTGCAGTGTCTGCCTATAAAAACTGGATATAGCTTTAAAAAAAAAATCATGATTAGCAGAAGGGTGTCTTTTGACTATTACAGAAAGTTTAAGACTTTCAAATGAAAAAGAACATATGCTGATTTTGATGCCCACAGCCCAAGCAGTATGCAAATTCGTAAAGAAAATAAACTTTGAAGTTCCATTGCCTAAGTTCAGATACCAGCTCTGCCAATTACCTCACCCTGTGAACTTGTGCAAATTATGCACTTTGTGCTTCAGTTTCCTCATTTCTGAAGTGGGGATGATGACAATAGCTTACACTGTATGAATGTTATGAGAATTAAGTGAATCACTACCACTTAGAACAATACTTAGCACGCAATAAGTACAATATAAGTGTTTTCTATTATTACCTAAATGTTTTCTCAACCCTTATGATTCTGTCAATTGGTTATGACTGAGCACAATTTAGCTTTGCTGGTATAGTGTCAGAATGTTCTAAGATTTTAGTGGAGCATATTCTCTAATCAAAGAACTTTGCACCATAAGAGAGCACTTGATTATTTTAATGCAATTCTTTTTCATGAGAAATTTATCCATCTACTTTTCTTTCTATCTATCATCTATCTATCATCTATCATTATCATTTGTTTACTTATCATTCTACCCATTTTTCATTTATTTAAGGGGATATGTATTGTGTGGGTTTTGGAATTAGGATGGTTCAATTCAAATACCAGCCTCTTCACTGACTATGTTATATTGGATGATTTACCTAACCTCTTAAAAATTTCGTGCTCTCTAAAATGGAGATTGAAATTACAATGTTGCTGTGAGTAGAGAATGAGGGGACATATCTTAATAGTTTAGCATACAATCCTGCACATAGTAAAGTGCTTAGTAAGTGTTTACTACCAGTATCACTACTATTAAGAATATGTCCTCAATGGAAATGGACAGATACTATAGTTTATTATTTCAGGAATAAAATTATGGATGAATTTTAAATTTTCTATTTCTACTGTCTATAGACAATCTATATATTGTCTATATAATTTTTATATAATAGACAAACAGATCAAATTAAAACTTCTACTTACTAGAAAGATCCCACTTCACAGATTCAAATTACAAAGGAAGCCACCTCATAAATAGAAAACAAAGTTACACAAACGATCTCATTTTATTTCTGTAACAGCTTTGTGAAGTAAAATAACTGTATCACCCATCTTTTAAAATGAGAAAACTGAGAGTCAGAAAGAATAAATAGATTTACTTAAAGTAATCCTGTTGGTAGGGATGCTCAAACTTAAATTACTCAGCTTCCACTACCCAGGCAGAAAAGAGGTGTTCCTAGCAAAGATGGAAGATAGCTAGTAATTTGCAATGCTTCAAAAAAAGCCATTTTCATTCTGAGGAACTTCTTTAGATCTTGTCTCATGATTTATCTCTTTCAAGAATTCTTCCCTGATAATTTTTACCCAATATTTTTATCTGTATGCCTTGAGGATCCCTGTATATAGTTTGTAAAATGGTGTCAGACACTTATTCTTTAACTATCATTTATAGAAATATCTGTATGGGAAATCTTATTCCTGATGCTTACCTATGATTACAGGGAGAGGGCTTTTTCAAGGCAAAAGGACTGAGGATGATAGGAGTCTCAATAAGTTTTAAACTTTTCAACTCTTTTTTTTTAAGGATTTTATTTATTTATTTGAGAGAGAGAATGAGAGAGAGAGAGCATGAGAGGGGGGAGGGTCAGAGGGAGAAGCAGACTCCCTGCCGAGCACCCAGCCGGATGAGGGACTCAATCCTGAGACTCCAGGATCATGACCGGAGCCAAAGGCAGTCACTTAACCAACTGAGCCACCCAGGCACCCAAACTTTTCAACTCTTTAGAGCAACACAGGGAAAAGTATTTCTCTGTATAGCTTGACCACTCCTCAGGTATTCCTAACTGGCAAGCAAAATGGAATTTTCACATGCAGACCAAGGCTTAGGACTCAACCCCCTCAATGTGATTTGTAAGCATGTGTTATTGGTGAGCAGGAGGCCTCTGTATCTGTTGTTCTTGGTCACTAAAAACAACTTAATTTTTAATTGTACCAAAACTTCCAACCTAATTTAGAAACTAAAAACAGATTTTCTCACTTGATTAAGTAGAATGTTATTCTTCTAAAGTTGATCTGTGTACATTATGTTAAAAAAGATTCATCTCAGAAATTTGGCATCAAATCTCGGGTACTGACTTCTTGCATTTATCTTAACTCTCCAAAATTAAGCTAGCCACTTAATACTTAATTTAAAACTTTCCAACCCAAAGAGAATTTCTGGCAAAATGAGAGAGAGAGAGGCAGAGAGAGAAAGAGGGAGGATTAGAGAACATTAAATCCAATTTAAAAACCCCTCATATTCTCTAGATTATTATTTGGGAGAAAGGAACTATAGGCCTAAGTGTAACAATGTGAGTAAATAATGTGGTAAGAAAATTAATGGTGAGGAAGATAGCCATTAACTGTGTTCAAGAAATATGAAGAATTTTATCTACTATTTAAATTCACTTAAGTATTTTCATCACTTAAATATTTTCCTGTTAGGCTTTACCATGCTTACAGTGGTTTATGATATTTATTTATTTTTGCAGGGAACCAGAGTCACCAAACCAGTATCACCTGGGTCCGCACAGAAGTGGCTAACAATGTCACTGAGTTTATATTCCTAGGACTTTCCCAAGATCCTGGAATGCAACTGATGTTCTTTGCCTTATTTCTCCTCTTCTACATCGTGATCATGGTGGGAAATCTGCTTATTCTGCTTACGGTGTTTTCTGATCCCCGGCTCCATACACCCATGTATTTCTTCCTCAGTAACCTGTCCTTTGTGGACATTGCCTATTCCTCAGCCACAGCACCCAAGATGATTGCAGACTTTGTTTCCGAGAAAAAGACCATTTCCTACTGGGGCTGTGGAACTCAGATGTTTACCTTCCACTTTTTTGGTTGTGCTGAGATTTTTGTCTTGACCGTTATGGCTTTTGACCGCTATGCTGCCATCTGCCAACCACTCCGTTATACTACCATCATGAGTGCCAATGCCTGTATTGTGCTGGCATCACTGTCCTGGTTGGGAGCCCTGGCTCATTCCTTTTTTCAGACCCTCCTGACCTTTCAGCTACCTTTCTGCAATAATCAGGTCATTGACCACTACTTTTGTGATGTCCACCCCGTCCTGAAACTTGCCTGTGCTGATACAACCCTGGTAAACATGTTGGTGATTGCCAACAGTGGTCTCATCTCTCTGGGGTGCTTCCTCATTCTTCTGGCCTCCTACACTGTCATTCTATTTAGTCTTCGCAAGCGGTCTTCAGAGAGCCAGCACAAGGCTCTCTCAACCTGTGGGTCTCATTTCACTGTAGTAACTTTCTTCTTTGTCCCTTGTATCTTTATTTATCTCCGTCCATCCACTACTTTCCCACTAGATAAGGCTGTGTCTGTGTTCTATACTACCATCACCCCAATGTTAAACCCACTCATCTACACTCTAAGGAATGAGGATGTAAAGAATGCCATGAAACGGATATGGAGTCACAAGGTCTCCTTGAAGGAAAAGCAGAAGAGATAGCTTGTCAGAATTGCAAAATCAGAGAATTTGCTGATATCTTCAGTGGTCTGTAACTTATCAATGATTTTAAGGAATAGTCTCTAAAATTCAACTATCTTGTACAAGGTTTCATTGAATGGGCAATAATTTGAGACTATTTTCTTTTTCTGTCTTTGGGTGGGCTAAACTTAGACCATTCCATACTGTCAAGGTTTATCTTTTATTTTTAGAGTAGGAGAGTAAAGACTACAACTCAGCATCTCATTTAACTGCTGTATACCCCTTCAATTCAAATTAAGCTTTCTTAATCTGTAATTGAATGATTTGGAATGAGGTTACAAGAGAAAGATATCTCTGAGGAATCTAACCATTTCTCTTAAAAACAGAAGTGTAATAGCTGGGTAGAATAGCTGGGTAGCCTACTTCAGAAAAGGCAGTTTTATTCTGAGGAAATTTTAATTAATTTATTTTTTTTTACTTTTTAAGATTTTATTTTATTTTTTAAAGGTATATATTACTTATTTTGGAGAGAGAGAGAGAGAGAGAGAGAGAGTGTGTGTGTGCACGTGCTCATGGAGGGAGGCACAGAGGGAGAGAATCTTCAAGCAGACTCCCTGCTGAGCATAAAGCCTGATGTGGTTTTGATCTCATGACCCTAAGATCATACCTGAGCTGAAACCAAGAGTCTGACACTCAACCACTGAGCCACCCAGGCACCCCAAGATTTTATTTTTAAACAGTCTCTATACCCCACCTGGGGCTTGAGCTCACAACCCCAAGATCATGAGTTGCATGCTCCACTGACTAAGCCAGCTAGGCACCCTCTGAGGAACTTTTTAGATCTTGTTTCATGACTCATATCTTTCAAGAATTCTGCTCTGATTAATTTCATCCAACATTTATTCTCTGTGTGCCTTAAACACACCTCCATATAGTTTATAAAATGCTTTCAGACCTTATTTTCTTTCTGGTTTTTGTTCCCTTAATGGATTTTATCTCATTTCTACAACTTATTAAGGATATAAATAATGTATCTTACTTCTTTTCCACTCCCTGGATATGCCCAAGAGATTCTTGTGACGGAGTCTACCTGTTGTTACTCCAGTATCCATTGTTCCTTTCTTTTCCTGAGTAACAGAGACTTAATATTATTTATGGTGACCCCACTGAAACATTACATTTACCAGTCTCTCCTTTTCACTGGAGGTGGATACTATGATGTTGATAGTTGGCAAGTGAGACTTTTGAAAACTCCTTAAAATGGTTTCTCTGCACTTAGGCTTTCCATACATGATCACCACTGACATTATGTTGCATTTCCTTATATTTTTCATATTACTCTTCCTCTGCAGAAAAGGATCAGTCTATCCTTTTTATTAATACCTATTTAAATGAATAAATATACTGAACTTATATTTTAAATTGTGGGCTACATTAGTTTTCCCTTTCCCCCCAAGATCTAAATAAGATAACAACAACAACAACAAAGGGGAAACAAGTTTATACTCACAGTAACAAAGAAAACAGGACAGAAATTAGATTGTGCAGACAAAAGATTCCAACAAATGTTTGGAAAAGAGAAGACAAAGGTATGGTAACTACTTTGGCCACACAGAGAAGGCTAACACTAAAATAGCAACTGAGGGTGATAGGAGAAATAGACAGATTTATTTTCCAGAATCCCTGACATGTTTGAGATGCCAGGACACCAGGTAAGGGAGATGGTGAGATTCAGGACTAGTAATAGGGAGAGTAAGAGACAAGAATGGTTCAGTCTTCTATCCTCTCTTTTTACTCTCAGTTTCTCACACAGGTATACACTTCACAACAGAGTAGTGACCTCTTTGCATTATGAAATTAAATTATATTAAAGTCCTTCACATCCTGCCTTTGGAGATCATAAATAGAATGGCTGTCTCTCAGCTAAAACCGTGACCAGAAGCCTACCAGTTGGTCAGCTCTGCTCTATTGATCCAGAGATTTTGCTCAAAATTTTGGTGCCAAATTTTGTAATACACATAAGATGCTAAAGTAAAAAGTGAGACTTTAGGAAGGCCAAAAGGAATTTGGTGGAATCTAAGATGACACAAAAAATTCACTTTGAAAACCACTGATATCTTTTTTGTTATTTTTAAATTTTTATTATATTATGTTAATCACCACTGATATCTTCACATTGATCAGAGATAATATTTGCAATCATGAAATGAGAACATGATACTTTAAAAAACTAAACAATAAAAATATTATTTTTGGAAACAAAATAAAAAGAGTAATAAAGTAAGAGAAATCAATAGATGGTTGAAAGATAGAGTCAAAGAAGTCTCCATGAAAGTAGAATTTTTAAAAATCAAAGAAATGAAAAATAGAAAAAAAAATTATGAAAAATTCAAGCAAGAGGTAAAACATTCAACTCTATTTGTTCCAGGAGAAGAGAGAAGACAGGGGAAGAATTTAAAAGAAACAATGAAAGGAAAACTCATAGCAGGAAGGTGTAAGTGTCCAGATACAAAAGATGCACTGAGTGTCCACCCTAGTGATGAGGAAACAATAACTAAATCACATTATTATGCAATTCTATTACCCTAGAGATTGAGAAGATAATAAAATTATTGAGAGAGACAGAAAAAATATAGGCAACAAAAACTATGCAAAATTAAAAGGCATTAGAGTATTCAGTAACAACACTGGACCCTTCAATACGGTAGAAAATGTCTGAAACTAGATTTTCGGCCTAGAATTCCAGGCAGAACAAAACCATCAATCAGCTATGAAAGTAAAATAAGACCTTTTCAGCCATGCAAAGATTTATAATATTTACTTTATAAGTATCCTTTCTTTGAATGTATGGGAGGATGTGTCCCAGCAAAAGCAACAAAGAGGAGACAGGTTCAAGAAATCAGTGCAGGGATGGCCCAGAGCACTTTTTTTTTTATTATGTTACGTTAATCACCATACATTACATCATTAGTTTTTGTTGTAGTGTTCCATGATTGTGTGCGTATAACACCCAGTGCTCCACGCAGAACGTGCTCTCTTTAATACCCATCAACAGGCTAACACATCCCCCTACCACCCTCCCCTCTAGAACCCTCAGTTTGTTTTTCAGAGTCCATAGTCTGTCGGGTTTGTCTCCCCCTCCGATTTCCCACCCTTCATTCTTCCCCTTCTGCTATCTTCTTCTTCTTCTTCTTTTTTTAAAATATATAATGTATTATTTGTTTCAGAGGTACAGGTCTGTGATTCAACAGGCTTACACAATTCACAGCGCTCACCATAGCACATACCCTCCCCGATGTCTATCACCCAGCCATCCCATCCCTCCCACCCCCCACCACTCCAGCAACCCTCACTTTGTTTCCTGAGATTAAGAATTCCTCATATCAGTGAGGTCATATGATACATGTCTTTCTCTGATTGAATTATTTTGCTCAGCATAACACCCTCCAGTTCCATCCACGTTGTTGCAAATGGCAAGATCTCATTCCTTTTGATGGCTGCATAATATTCCATTGTAGATATATACCACATCTTCTTTTTCCATTCATCTGTCAATGGACATCTTGGCTCTTTCCACAGTTTGGCTATTGTGGACATTGCTGCTATAAACATCAGGGTGCACATACCCCTTCAGATCCCTACATTTGTATCTTTGGGGTAAATACCCAGTAGTGCAATTGCTGGATCATATGGTAGCTCTATTTTCAACTTTTTGAAGAACCTCCATACTGTTTTCCAGAGTGGCTGCACCAGCTTGCATTCCCACCAACATTGTAAGAGGGTTTCCCTTTCTCCGCATCCCCACCAACATCTGTCATTTCCTGACTTGTTAATTTTAGCCATTCTGACTAGGTGGTATGTCATTGAGGTTTTGATTTGGATTTCTCTGATGCCGAGTGATGTTGAGCACTTTTTCATGTGTCTGTTGGCCATTTGGATGTCTTCTTTGGAAAAATGCCTGTTCATGTCTTCTGCCCATTTCTTGATTGGATCATTTGTTCTTTGGGAGTTGAGTTTGATCTGTTCTTTATAGATTTTGAATACTAGCCCTTTATCTGATATGTCATTTACAAACATCTTCTCCCATTCTGTCCATTGTCATTTGGTTTTGTTGACTGTTTCTTTTGCTGTGCAAAAGCTTCTTATCTTGATGAAGTCCCAATAGTTCATTTTTGCCCTTGCTTCCCTTGCCTTTGGCAATGTTTCTAGGAAGAAGTTGCTGTGGCTGAGGTGGAAGAGGTTGCTGCCTGTGTTTTCCTTTAGGATTTTGATGGACTCCTGTCTCACATTGAGGTCTTTCAACCATTTGGAGTCTATTTTTGCGTGTGGTGTAAGGAAATGGTCCAGTTTCATTCTTCTGCATGTGGCTGTCCAATTTTCCCAACACCATTTGTTGAAGAGACTGTCTTTTTTTCCATTGGACGTTCTTTCCTGCTTTGTTGAAGATTAGTTGACCATAGAGTTGAGGGTCCATTTCTGGGCTCTCTATTCTGTTCCATTGATCTATGTGTCTGTTTTTGTGCCAGTACCATACTTTCTTGATGATGACAGCTTTGTAATAGAGCTGGAAGTCCAGAATTGTGATGCCACCAGTTTTGCTTTTCTTTTTCGATATTCCTCTGGCTACTCGGGGTCTTTTCTGGTTCCATACAAATTTTAGGATTATTTGTTCCATTTCTTTGAAAAAAGTGGATGGTATTTTGATAGGGATTGCATTGAATGTGTAGATTGCTCTAGGTAGCATTGAGATCTTCACAATATTTGTTCTTCCAATTCATGAGCATGGAATGTTTTTCCATTTCTTCATGTCTTCCTCAATTTCTTTCATGAGTATTTTATAATTTTCTGAGTACAGATCCTTTGTCTCTTTGGTTAGATTCATTCCTAGGTATCTTTTGGTTTTGGGTGTAATTGTAATTGGATTGACTCCTTAATTTCTCTTTCTTCCATCTTGTTGTTGGTGTATAGGAATGCCACTGATTTCTGTGCATTGATTTTATATCCTGCCACTTTACTGAATTCCTGTATGAGTTCTGGCAGTTTTGGGGTGGAGTCTTTTGGGTTTTCCACATCAAGTATATCCTCTGCAAAGAGTGAGAGTTTGACTTCTTCTTTGCCAATTCGGATGTGTTTTATTTCTTTTTCTTGTCTGATTGCTGTGGCTAGGACTTCTAATACTATGTTGAATGGCAGTGGTGATAGTGGACATCCCTGCCGCGTTCCTGACCTTAGGGGTAAAGCTCTCAGTTTTTCCCCTATTGAGAATGATATTGGCTGTGGGTTTTTCATAGATGGCTTTTATGATATTGAGGTATGTACCCTCTATCCCTATACTCTGAAGAGTTTTGATCAAGAAAGGTTGCTGTACTTTGTCAAATGCTTTTTCTGCATCTATTGAGAGGATCATATGGTTCTAATTCTTTCTTTTATTAATGTATTGTATCACATTGATTGATTTGTGGATGTTCAACCAATCTTGCAGCCCAGGGAAAAATCCCACTTGGTCGGGGTGAAGAATCCTTTTAATGGACTGTTGGATCCTATTGGCTAGTATTTTGGTGAGTATTTTTACATCCATGTTCATTAAGGATATTGGTCTGTAATTCTCCTTTTTGATGGGGTCTTTGGTTTTGGGATCAAGGTAATGGTGGCCTCATAAAATGAGTTTGGAAGTTTTCCTTCCATTTCTATTTTTTGGGACAGTTTCAGAAGAATAGGTATTAATTCTTCTTGAAATGTTTGGTAGAATTCCGCTGGGAAGCCATCTGGCCCTGGGCTTTTGTTTGTTGGGAGATTTATGATTATTGCTTCAATTTCCTTCGTGGTTATAGGTCTGTTCAGGTTTTTTATTTCTTCCTCGTTCAGTTTGGTAGCTGATACATCTCTAGGAATGCATCCATTTTTTCCAGATTATCTAATTTGCTGGCGTATAGTTGCTCATAATATGTTCTTATACTTGTTTGTATTTCTTTGGTGTTGGTTGTGATCTCTCCTCTTTCATTCATGATTTTATTTATTGGGTCATTTCTCTTTTCTTTTTTTAATATATTTTTAAATTTTTAAAAATGTTCTATTTATTTATTCACGAGAGTCAGAGAGAGAGAGAGAGAGAGGCAGAGGCAGAGGGAGAGGCAGGCTCCCCACCTAGCAAGGAGCCCGATCGGGACTTGATCCCAGGACCCTGAGCCAAAGGCAGACACTTAACCATCTGAGCCACCCAGGCACCCCTCTCTTTTCTTTTTGATAAGTCTGGCCAGGGGTTTCTCAATCTTGTTAATTCTTTCAAAGAACCATCTTCTAGGTTCGTTGATCTGTTCTATTGTTCTTTTGATTGCTATTTCATTGATTTCTGCTCTGATTTTTATTATTTCTCTTCTTCTGCTGGGTTTAGGCTTTATTTGCTGTTCTTTCTGAAGCTCCTTTAGGTGTAGGGTTAGGCTATGTATTTGAGACCTTTCTTGTTTCTTGAGAAAGGCTTGTATTGCTATATACCTTCCTCTTAGGACTGCCTTTGCTGCATCCCAAAGATTTTCAACAGTTGTGTTTTCCTTTTCATCTGTTTCCATGAATTTTTTAAATTCTTCTTTAATTTCCTGGTTGACCCATTCATTCTTTAGTAGGATGCTCTTTAGCCTCCATGTTTTTGAGTTCTTTCCGACTTTCCTCTTGTGATTGAGTTCTAGTTTCAAAGCATTGTGGTCTGAAAATAGGCAGGGAATGAACCCAATCTTTTTGTACCGGTTGAGACCTGATTTGTGACCTAGGATGTGATCTATTCTGGAGAATGTTCCATGGGCACTAGAGAAGAATGTGTATTTTGTTGCTTTGAGATGGAATGTTCTGAATATATCTGTGAAGTCCATTTGGTCCAGTGTGTCATTTAAAGTCTTTATTTCCTTGCTGATCTTTTGCTTAGATGATCTGTCCATTTCAGTGAGGGGGGTGTTAAAGTCCCCCACTATTATTGTATTGTCAGTGTGTTTCTTTTTTTTTTTTTTTAAGATTTTTATTTATTTATTGAGAGAGATAGTGATAGAGAGAGAGCATGAGAGGGGGAGAGTCAGAGGGAGAGGCAGACTCCCCGCTGAGCAGGGAGCCCGATGCGGGTCTCAATCCCAGGACTCCAGGATCATGACCTGAGCCGAAGGCAGTCGCTTAACCAACTGAGCCACCCAGGTGCCCCTGTTGTCAGTGTGTTTCTTTACTTTTTTATTAATTGGTTTATATAATTGGCTGCTCCCATGTTAGGGGCATAGATATTTACAGTTGTTAGATCTTGTTGGATAGACCCTTTAAGTAGGATATAGTGTCCTTCCTCATCTCTTATTATACTCTTTGGTTTAAAATCAAATTTGTCTGCTATAAGGATTGCCACCCCAGCTTTCCTTTGGCGTCCATTAGCATGATAAATGGTTTTCCACCCCCTCACTTTCAATCTGGGGGTGACTTTGGGTCTAAAATGAGTCTCTTGCAGACAGCATATCGATGGGTCTTGGTTTTTTATCCAATCTGATACCCTTTGTCTTTTGATAGGGTATTTAGCCCATTTACATTCAGGGTAACTATTGAAAAATTAATTTAGTGCCATTGTATTGCCTGTAAGGTGACTGTTACTGTATATTGTCTGTGTTCCTTTCTGGTTTATGTTACTTTTAGGCTCTCTCTTTGCTCACAGGACCCCTTTCAAGATTTCTTGTCAGGCTGGTTTTGTGTTTGCAAATTCCTTTAATTTTTGTTTGCCCTGGAAGCTTTTTATCTCTCCTTCTATTTTCAATGACAGCCTAGCTGGATATAGTATTCTTGGCTGCATATTTTCTCATTTAGTGCTCTGAAGGTATCCTGCCAGTCCTTTCTGGCCTGCCAGGTCTCTGTGGGTAGGTCTGTTGCCAATCTAATGTTTCTACCATTGTAGGTTACAGATCGCTTGTCCGGAGCTACTTTCGGGATTTTCTCTTTGTCTCTGTGATTCACAACTTTTACTATTAGATGTCGGGGTGTTGACCTCTTTTTATTGATTTTGAGGGGGGTTCTCTGTGCCTCCTGGATTTTGATACCTGTTTCCTTCCCCAAAGTAGGGAAGTTCTCTGCTATAATTTGCTCCAATATACCTTCTGCCCTTCTCTCTCTTCTTCTTCTGGGATCCCAATTATTCTCCTGTTGTTTCGTCTTATGGTTTCACTTATCTCTTGAATTCTGCCCTCGTGATCCAGTAGTTGTTTATCTCTCTTTTTCTCAGCTTCCTTATTTTCCATCATTGGGTCTTCTATATCACTAATTCTCTCTTCTGCCTCATTTATCCTAGCAGTTAGAGCCTCCATTTTTGTTGCACCTCATTAATACCCTTTTTTATTTCGACTTAGTTAGATTTTAGTTCTTTTATTTTCCAGAAAGAGTTTCTATAATATCTTCCATGCTTTTATCAATCCCAGCTAGTATCTTTAAAATCATCATTCTGAACTCTAGTTCCGACATCTTACTAATGTCCGTATTGATTAGGTCCCTGCCAGTTGGTACCTCCTCTTGTTCTGTTTTTGTTTTTTTTTTTTTTGAGGTGATTTTTTTCCATCTTGTCATTTTGTCCAGAGGAGAATAGATGAATGAGAGAACAGAATGCTAAGAGGGTAACAACAACCCCAGAAAAATATACACTAAACAAATCAGAAAAGACCTGAAGCAGGGGGAAAAGAAAGGGAAAGAAAGAAAAAAAAAAAGAAAGAAAAAGATAAAAACAAACAAACAAAAAAACCAGAATGTGATTAAATATGATCAGGCTGGTGCATACATCACTGCCACACCCTAGATTTTGGGTGTATTTTGGTCTGTTAAAAGAAAGTGCCTCCCAAAATCTTAAAGAAAGAAAAACTTATATATGTACAAAAATAACGGTAAATACGATGAAGGGATGGAATATGAATGTAAAGGTGAAAGTTATAAAAGATTTTATAAAAGGAATTGATAAGATAAGAACTGGTTGAAAAAAGAATGAAGAGGATTTAAGAAAAAAAAAGGGAGAGAATGTGATCAGGTAGGAGACCAGAATAAAACCATACACTAGAGATTTAGGGTATATTTTGGTCTGTTAGAAGAAACTGTATCCCAAAATTTTAAGAGAACAACATATATATATATATACCAAAAATAAGGTTAACTAGTATGAAGAGATAGAATATGACTCTCAAAATGAAAAATAAAAAAAGATTTTTTTAAAAAAGGGATTGATAAGATGTTGGTTGAAAAAGGGAAAAAGAAAAATTCCAAAAAAAAAAAAAAGAAAAAGAAAGTTAAAAAAAATTAACTTTGAAAAACTAAAGACTCATGGGGAAAAAGCCATGAATTCTATGTGTAGTATTCCCCTAATGCCAGAGTTTTGCTGTTCTCATTGATTGGTACACTTAGTCTTTGGTGGGCTGTTCTTGCTGATCTTCTGGGGGAGTGGCCTGTCACAGTGGTTCTCAGATGTCTTTGCCAGAGGCGGAATTTCCCTGCCCTTGCCAGGTCTGGGCTAAGTAATCTGCTCGGGTTTGCTCTCAGTAGCTTTTGTTCCCTCCAAGCTTTCCATAGAGCTTTGGAGGATGAGAGTGAAAATTGTGGCCTCCCAATCTCTGCCCTGGAGGAGCTGAGAACTTGGGGCCCCACTCCTCAGTAAGCCCCCACAGAAAAGCAGTCAATCATTCCCGTCTCCATGGTCTCCCGCCGCACTCTGTGCTCACCTGGCCTGTGACCGAGCATTTCTATCTCTGGCACACGACCCCGTGTGGGGTCTCGAAACCCAGCAGATCCCTGCAGTGTGCTCCTGCACTGCTCCTCCTGGGGGAGGAAGGGGAGTCTCCCCAGATCTGCCGCTTGTTGGGTCCCTGCTGGAAGAGCAGTGGCCCGACTGTGCTGCAGATCACAGTTTATGGCAACACCCAGCCGAGAGTCCACTCCTTGGCTCCATCTCTGCAGCTGGCTTCCCCACTCTGATACCTGGGAGCTCTGCCATACTCAGGCACCCCCGGTCTTTCTGTGACCCCAAGGGTCCTGAGACCACACTGTCCAGCGAGGGTTCCACCCCACTTAGCCACTGAACTGACATCCCTCAGCGGAGACGACTTCTAAAATTTCCGATTTTGTGCTCCAAGGCTCTATCACTTGCCAGTAGTGGCTGACGGAGGCCCCCTCCCCCCGCTGTCTATCTTCCCGAATATCTCCTCAGATTCACTTCTCCGCATGTCCTACCTTCCAGAAAGTGGTCACTTTTCTGTTCAGAGTGTTGCTGCTATTCTTTTCTTTGAACTCCTGTTGAGTTTGTAGGTGTTCAGAATGGTTTGATCCCTATCTAGCTGAATTCCTGGGACCAGACTAAATTTAGGTCTCCTACTCTTCTGCCATCTTTCTCCTCCCCCAACTCCCAAAGCACTTTTAAGATGAGAGCTGTCTAGCAGGCATAGGGGGCGATGAAAATGGATGAAAGGAGAAGGATAGAACCCCAATGAAGGGAGGCTTCAGAAAACAGAGAGAAGTGGGAATTCATATTATCTCTGACGATGGAGTATTTTAGTTATAAGTGCATAGGCAATAGCATGGAACAAGTTGATGGGCTTAAGGTACATTTATAGAAACTTGTCTGTATCATTTAGGACCCTAACAGAAAACTGATGACACACTCCAAATAGAACAATTCACAAAGAGAAAATCACTGAGGGACTGTCTATAAAATTGCAGATATGGAGGAGTCACATGGGTCAGTACCATAACCAGGGATTAGTAGCAGTAGAGCTGTTAACACCATTATGCCCAAAGGGACTGGCAGAGTGAGTAGATAAACCCAAAAGGAGAGAGATTTTCTTTTCCCAGATTTTTTAAAATTAAGACTTAATTTTCTTTTTTTATCATGTTAATCACCATACATTACATCATTAGTTTTTGATGTAGTCTTCCATGATTCATTGTTTGCATATAACACCCAGTGCTCCATTCAGTATGTGCCGTCTTTAATACCCATCACCGGGCTAACCCATTCCCCCACCCCCCTCCCCTCTAGAACCCTGTTTGTTTTTCAGAGTCCATAGTCTCTCATGGTTTGTCTCCCCCTCCGATTTCCCCCCCTTCATTTTTCCCTTCAGTCTGAGGTTCACAGCAAAATTAAGCAAAAGGTACAAAGATTTTCCATATCCCATCATGCCCCCACACATGCATAGATTCCCTCATTTTCAGTGTCCCCCAACAGAGTGGTTACAAAACATCATAATCACACAATGTCCATAGTTTACATTATGGCTTACTCTTGGTGTTGAATATTTTGTAGGTTTGGACAAATGTATAATGACATGAATCCATCATTATATTATTATACAGAGTAGTTTCACTGTCCTAAAAATTCTCTGTGCTCTGTCTTTTCATCCTTCCCTATCTCCACCCCTGCCCCCCAAGCCCTGGCAACCATTGACCTTTTTACTGCCTGCATACTTTTGCCTTTTTTAGAATGTCATATAGTTGGAATCATACAGTATATAGCCTTTTCAGAGTGGCTTCTTTTTCACTTAGTGATAAATACCAAGTGATAAATACTTACAATACCACTGAGTATATTCCCTATGCTTAATCTTTTATCCCTGTGAGATATCTTATATCTAAATTCAATTTAGTTAACATATAGTATATTATTAATTTCAAGGTGGAGAAATCACCGAAAAAATACAGTTATAATAAAATGTTATGAGGAATTATATGTATCTTATGGTTTGGGGTAAAATTGTAAATGGGATTGACTCCTTAATTGCTCTTTCTTCTGTCTTGTTGTTGGTGTATAGGAATGCGACTGATTTCTGTGCATTGATTTTATATCCTGCCACTTTACTGAATTCCTGTATGAGTTCTAGCAGTTTTGGGGTGGAATCTTTTGGGTTTTCCACATAAAGTATCATATCATCTCCAAAGAGTGAGTGTTTGACTTCTTCTTTGCCGATTCAGATGCCTTTTATTTCTTTTGGTTGTCTGATTGCTGTGGCTAGGACCTCTAGTACTATGTTGAATAGCAGTGGTGATAGGGGATATCCTTGCCATGTTTCTAACCTTAGGGGGAAAGTTCTCAGTTTTTCCCCATTGAGAATGATATTTGCTGTGGGTTTATCATACCTTTATGATATTGAGGTATGTACCCTCTATGCCTACACTCTGAAGAGTGTTGATCGAGAAAGGATACTGTACTTTGTCAAATGCCTTTTCTGCATCTATTGAGAGGATCATATGGTTCTTGTTCTTTCTTTTATTAATGTGTTGTATCACATTGATTTGCAGATATTGAACCAACCTTGCAGCCCAGGAATAAATCCCACTTGGTCGGGGTGAATAATTCTTTTAATGTATTGTTGGATCCTATTGGCTAGTATTTTAGTGAGAATTTTTGCATCCATGTTCAGGGATATTGGTCTGTACTTCTCCTTTTTGATGGGGTCTTTGTCTGGTTTTGGGATCAAGGTAATGGTGGCCTTGGAAAATGAGTTTGGAAGTTTTCTTCCATTTCTATTTTTTGGAACAGTTTCAGAAGAATAGGTATAATTCTTCTTTAAATGTTTGGTAGAATTCCCCTGGGATACCATCTGGCCCTGGGCTTTTGTTTGTTGGGAGATTTTTGATTACTGCATCAGTTTTCTGAGTGGTTATGGGTCTGTTCAGGTTTTCTATTTCTTCCAGGTTCAGTTTTGGTAGTTTATAGGTCTCTAGGAATGCATCCATTTCTTCCAGATTGTCTAATTTCCTGGCATATAGTTGCTCATAATATGTTCTTATAATTGTATTTCTTTGGTGTTTTTGATGATCTCTCTTCTTTGATTCATGATTTATTTATTTGGGTCATTTCTCTTTTCTTTTTGATAAGTCTGGCTAGGGGTTTATTGGTCTTATTAATTCTTTCAAAGAACCAGCTCCTAATTTCATTGATATGCTCTGTTTTTTTGATTTTTCTATTATTGATTTCTGCCCTAATCTTTATTATAAAAGGCACTTGCACAGCAAAGGAAACAGTCAACAAAACTGAAAGGCAACTGACAGAATGGGAGACGATATTTGCAAATGACATATCAGATAAAGGGCTAGTATCCAACATCTATAAAGAACTTGTCAAACTTAATACCCAAAAACCCAAAAATCCAGTGAAGAAATCAGCAAAGACATTCTCCAAAGAAGACATACAAATGGCTAACAGGCACATGAAAAAATGCCCAACATCACTCAGCATCAGGGAAATCAAAACTCTAGTGAGATACCACCTCTCACCTGTCACAGTAGCTAAAATTAACAACTGAGGAAATGACAGATGTTGGCGAGGCTGTGGAAAGGGGCACCCTCTTACACTGTTGGTGGGAATGCAAACTGGTGCAGCCACTCTGGAAAACAGTATGGAAGTTCCTCAAAAAGTGAAAAATAGAACTACCCTATGATCCAGCAATTATACTACTCAGTATTTATCCAAAGGATACAAACACAGTAATTCAGAGGGGCACATGCACCCCAATGTTTATAGCAGCAATGTCCACAGTAGCCAAAATATGGAAAGAGCCCAGATGTCCTCGACAGATGAATGGATAAAGAAGATGTGGTATGCATATATATATATGCATATGTATATACACACACACATGCATATACGTATATATATACATACTCAGCCATCAAAGAGAATGAAATCTTGCCCTATGCAACCGTGTGGATGGAACTATAGGGTATTATTGTAAGCGAAATAAGTCAGTCAGAGGAAGACAAATACCATATGATTTCACCCATATATGGAATTTAAGAAGCAAAACACATGAATATAGGGGAAGGGAAGGAAAAATAAGATAAAAACAGAGAGACTCTTAACTCTAGGAAAAAAACTGATGGTTGCTGGAGGGGAAGTGGGTGGGGAGATGAGGTAACTGGGTGATGGTCATTAAGGAGGGCACTTGATGTAATGAGCACTGGGTGTTATATGCAACTGATGAATCACTAAATTCTATCCCTGAAACTGATAATATACTATATGTTAACTAAACTGAATTTAAATAAAAAATTAAAGGAAATTATAATAATATGAATCCAGGCACACCTATCACCTTTTTTGAAAAATAAGGGTATTATCATTACCTTTGGAATATACTATATACCCCTTAATCCCATTCTTTTCCTGCTCTGCTCAGAAGGATACTATTATCCTGTTTTATCCTTTTGCTGAAGATTCCTCAGTGTTCTCTTGGTTGGAGGAAATTTGTTCTCTAGAACATTACACAGGAAAAGCACATGAGTATGAGTTTCTGGGTTAGTGCATGTTTAAAATTGTCTTGAGACTTGATAGATACCTTGGCTTAATATAAAATCCTTGTAGTGTACTTTCTTTAAATTTTTGAAAATATTTCTCCCCTTAAAAAAAAAAACAACATTTTTGATGTTGCTGTTGAAAGAAGTCTGATGTTAACCTGCAGAGGAAAAACCCTTCATATGTAATTTTTTTTGGGGGGGGATACTATTTTTTCCTTAATAGTCAGTTAATTTCAGGGAATACAATACTTACAGATTTAAATATTTATTTTATCATAACTGTAATATTGCTTTCATCTAATAAGAAGAAGCAAGAGGACTTCTATCTCATTTCAAAGCTTATTATTAAAGCTATGTAAGGATAGACAGATAGATGGGTGGACCAAACTAGAGTGCAGAAACAGCCTCACACAAATGGTAAATTGATTTTTGTCAAAGATACTAATATAATTCACCAGGAAAGGAAAGTTTTAAATGATACCACAGAAATTGAAGATTAATATGGAAAATAATAAACTTGGGCCTCTGTCTCACTGCATACACAAAATGAATTTGAGTTGAATCATGGACCTAAATGTAGAAGTGGGAAATATAAAGTTTCTAGAAGAAAATATACAGTGTTTTCTTACATTGTTGGGATAAGCAATGATTTCTTAAACAGCACAAAAGAAGCTATAATCATAAAAAAGTGACAAATTGAACCTCAAAAAATTTTTAAAAATTACTTCTCATCAAAATACACCATTATGAAATTCATAAGCAAATCACACACTGGGAAGGAAATTTGGAATCTCATTTCTCTCTCTCTCTCCAAGTAAAAAATAGGCAAAATATTTAAATAGACGCTTCAGAAGATATACAAATAATTGAAAGCTCATGGGATGATCACATCACTTGTCATCTGGGAAATGGCCCAAAACATGATTATGTGTTCAGGCAGAGCACTCTCCACTACTCTGCAGAACAGCAAATCTCAGAAGGAAAAGAAAAATTGGTTTATCACATGCGTCCAGGAGCATATAACATCCTTGATTCGAGACACTGTCACCTAAATGACTCAGTTGCTCTACCACTCCTCAATGCTGCCTGGTCAGTGGATGAGAACTGTGGGACCCTGACAAAGTGGGTGTTTGGAGTATGGACTCTGGATTGGTTGGTGCCTTTGCTGGTGAGACATTAGCTATCTCTAGGAATTGGTTAACCCTGGTAGGGGCAGTCTCTCCAGAGTTGGCAAGGCCCCAAGATGTCAAAACATCAAAAATACAAAAAATAAAAAGGCATGATTAGCATGCAACACCAGATGTTGGTGAGTTGGTGGAATGACTTGAACTCTTACACATTGCTGCTAGGAATTTAAAATAGTTCAACCACTTTGGAAAACTGGCAATTTCAGGTAGATTTAAACAGATATCTACCTTATGATCCAGTAATCCTACTTAGAAGTGTTTAGCCAAGAGAAATAAAGACACATGTCCACAAAGTGACTTTTATTAGAATACTCATGGAAACCTTACTCACTACCTGAGATCTGAAACAACCCAGATGCCCATAAGAGGATAAAAATAATAGAACCTTTGGATTATATACCTACAATGGAACATTATCCAGTAATAAAAAACAGCAGCTGCAGATAATGTAATAGAATATATGAACCTCAAAATCATAATGCTGAGTTAAAAAACCAGTTGAAATAGAATACATGTCATATGATTCTGTTTTCATAAAATCTGAGGAAACAAAAGTAATCCATGTTAGAAACTAGAAAGTGGTTGCTTACTATGATGATGGTTGCAGGGGAGGAAGACAAGGATCAACAAGCAACTTTTTGGAGCGATGGAAATATTCTACATCTTCTTTGGAAATATTCTACATCTTGGTTCCTTGAGTGTATACATCTGACAGAAGTTATTAAGTCTAACATATGTGCATTTTAATGAATACAAATTATATTTTAAGAAATATCAAAAATTGATGTTCATGCTTCTTTGTAAATACATATAATTTCTTAATGGACACAACAGAAATTAATATTATCTTTCTGTTGTGAGGTGTGGGGAGAAATGGACACGTGGAGGACTGAGATGTGAAGGAGATTTCTCATTGTACAAATTATTTTTTAACCTCTTTATTTTTGAAACATATGCATATATTATTTATTTTAAAAAGGACAAAAATTGAATATGTTTAAAGCAGAATGTCTGATTTCTAATCCTTATCTTTTCCAGTTATCTCCATATTTGTAAATTATACAACCATCCACACAATTATGCCATTCAAAAAATCCCAGGAATTATCTTTGCTTCCTCACCTCTCACATCCAGTCCATCAACAAGTCCCCTTGACTATTTCTCCAAAACACATCTTTGGCATACAATTGTCCCTCCATCTCCTGCCTAACTACCATCATTTCTTGTTTACAGTACTTTAAATACTCCCTAATTGGTCCCTTTGCTTCCACTCTTGCCTTCTAAACTCATTATTTACTAATAACCAGAATAATCTTTTAAAAATGTAAATCAGATATTGGCACTCTTCTGTTTATAACATCTCAAATAGAATGATGACCAGTTGCCATTTGATCTGTATCTGGTCCTTCATCTCTATCTTGCCTATGTTTTTGTTTTTGTTTTTTTCTATTTGGTTACTACTCTTTCACCACAGTGGCCTTTTTGCTTCATCTTCCTCCTTTCTGCTTCTCAGTTCACCATCCTCTTCCTGCTTCATGGCCTTCTATCAGCTCTTTCTTTAAATCTCTTGTTGATGTGACATATCATGTTGATTGTTTTGTGAATATTAAACCATCCTTGCATCCTGGGAATAAATCCCACTTGATTGTGGTATATGATTTTTTTAAATGTATTGTTGCATTGTTGGATTCGGTTTGCCAGTATTTTGTTAGGATTTTTGCATCTATATTCATGAGAGATATTGGCCTTGACTTCTCTTTTCTGTGGTGTCTTTATCTGGTTTTAGTGTCTGGCCTCATAGAAGGATTTTAGAAGTTTTCTTCCTTTTCTATTTTTTTGGAATAGAGAAGAATAGGTATTAACTCTTCTTTAAATTTTTAGTAGAATTCATCTGTGAAACTGTCAGGTCCTGGACTTTTTTTGGGTGGGTAGTTTTTTGATTACCGATTCAATTTCATTGCTGGTAATGTTCAAAATTTCTATTCCTTCCTGCTTTAGTTTTGGTGCATTATATATTTTTAAGAATTTATCCATTTCTTCTAAGTTGTCTAATTTGTTGGCATATGGGTTTTCATAATATTCTGTTACAATCCTTTGTATTTCTGTGGTGTTGGTTGTTATTTCTCCTCTTCATTAGTGATTTTATTTATTTGGGTCCTTTCTCCCTCTCTCCCTCTCTTTTTGATGAGTCTGGCTAGAGGTTTATCAATTTTGTTGATCTTTTCAAAGAATCAATTTCTGGTTACATTGATCTGTTTTTGTGTTTTTTTTTTTTTTTTTTTTTTTTTTTAGTTTCTATATCATTTGTTTCTGCTCTAATCTTTATTACTTCCTTTCTTTTGCTGGGTTTGGTTTTGTTTATTTTTCTTTTTCTAGGTCCTTAAGGTGTTGGGTTATGTTGTTTATTTAAGATTTTTCTTACTTCTTGAGGTAGGCCTGTATTGCTATAAACTTCCCTCTTAAAATCACTTTTGCTACCTCCCAAGGATTTTGGACTGTTGTGTTTTCATTTTCATTTGTTTACATATAATTTGTGATTTCTTCTCTGATTTCTTGGTTGGCCCATTCCTTATTAGCATATAATTTAACCTCCATGTATTTATGGTCTTTCCAGATTTTTTCTTGTGCTTGATTTCTAGTTTTACAGTGTTTTGGTTGGAAAATATGCATGCTTTGACTGATTTTTTTGAATTTGCTGAGCCTTGTTTTGGGCCTAATATGTGGTCTATTCTGGAGAATGTTCTGTGTGCACTTGAAAAGAATGTGTACTCTGTTGTTTTAGGATGGAATGTTCTGAATATGTCTGTTAAATCCATCTGGTCCAGTGTGCCACTCAAAACTACTGTTTTCCTTGTTGATTCTCTGTTGGGATGATCTGTTCATCAATGTAACTGGGGTGTTAAAGCCCCTTACTATGATTGTATGAGGATGAAATGTCTTTGATTGTGCATTGTATTCTTTAAGAAAACATTTTATGTTTAGTATTTTAATTTTTTAAATAGTTTGAAAATCTTTCCTTTAAAACAAAATCAAATCTAAAATTTAAATTATGTTGCCTTCTACTACATGATTTTTAATTATTTTTCTTCTGCTTAATATTTAGTTGAAAAAGAAATAGTTCTTCATTATTGCTTTAGCAGAGCATAGGAATGAAAATAACAAATACCAAGGGTGTAATAGGATCTATTTGGGAGAGCATCCTCTCTTTACATGGAAGGACTATGGAAAGGAGACTTTGTGAGCATCATTTGTTTTATCTTTGCCTATCTTTTTGTCACCAGAAATGTGTTGAATCTAACATATTTACCACCTACTTGACCACAATTTTTTTTCTAGATGTAGCAATGATTTTTTTAATCAATTATACTATTTTTCTCTTTTTGAATTGCAGTGTAAAACATAATTTCCTGTGGCTTTCTACTCACTGAGACCTAATAAATATGCTTGCAATTCTATTGTCTCTGTCACTGATGGAATGTTGACTTTAAATCCCAGAAGTGATACAGTGTCTGTTTAACTGATTTGTATTTGAATATTTGTACCTAACAAATCTCAAGTCTAATCTTTGATTATATCTTGTTGGCATTCTAATAATTCCCATTGCAAGCATTCAATAGCTTTGTTAGCCTTCAAATTCCCAACGTACATTCTCCATTGCATCACAAATTGGCTGTGTATTTCAATGTGTAAGAAGCTCCTGTGTGAGATTTATTTAACAACAAGGGTAGGAATAATCAGTAATTGTTCCTTCCATTAGAAGGTGATGCCTGCTGTGTGAGAGTAGAGTTGGATTGCTAGAGATGTGTTTTTATCTTCATATTTATGAAGAATAGAAAGAAGGAATAGATGGAAACATATTACAATTCTTCAGGTGGGGCATTTACTGTCATGGAATGCAAAGGTCAGAATTATAGTAGAAATAAACTAATATATGAGGTCTGAATTCAGTGATACAGCAACACCTTTTATCTGTTCTCAACAATATATATCTAGTTCTTCTCAATATTTAAAATTACTTTATTGGGGATATACAAAGCCTTTGTTAAAATACCAGTTGTCTTGGGGATGTTAATACTTGGTGTTTAAATATACATATCACATATTAACTGAGAGAAGTGAGGGTTGTTAGATGGTAATGAATCCCATCTGTTAAAGAGTTAATAGAAGAACAGAAGTTTATGATAGAAAATAAGACACAAGATACAGAGGAAGAGCCTGCCCTGCAGCTTTTACCTTAGAGGTATTTAAAGTTATCTTTTTTTTTTTTTTTTTTAAGGAAGCCCAATGCTGGGCTCGATCCCAAGACTCTGGGATCATGATCTGAGCTGAAAGCTTAACTGACGGAGCCACCCAGGCACATCTCCCCCCACTTTTCTTGATGTCTTAAAGATAGCATCAATGTTTGAAAGACTATGAAATAACTACTGTATAATAGTGTGCCGGATGCACGCTACTTAGGAGTTAAGTAGAGAGGGATTTCTGATTCATTTTTTTTAGCAGCAGGTTTATGCACAGAAGGAATGATAAATATTGAAGCCAATGAATGCTTAAGCAAAAAAAGGAAGGAAGGAAAGAAGGAAGGAAGGAAGGAGAAGAAAGAAAAAGAAAGAAAGAAAGGAAGGAAGAAAGAAAGAAGAAAGAAAAAGAAAGAAAAGAAACAAAGAGAAAGAAAGAAAGAAAAAAGGAAAGGAAAGGAAAAGGAAGAAAACTGATTTGGATGGTGCCATTTGTAAATTTTTGTGCTTTAGTTTTGCTTGGAGACAATGTGTGTGTGTGATCATATATGTGCCTTTGTGATGTAAAGTACCTCTTCCATAATTTCCAATTTAGACTATACATGGAAACCTCTGTTACTAATTAAACTATTTAGGTTTAGACATACAAAAAGCAAGTATTTTCATGTTTTGAATAGATGTGCTGTTGTAAAAATTTCCTTTGGTTTCTTGATTTGGGATGCTTTTCTCTTCCTTCTTTCCCTCTTTCATTCTGTCTCATCTTACATTTAGTTAGTGGATCCTTCTTGCCCTCCTCTCCACACTCCATATTCCACAACACTATTTAAAAACGAGTGTGCCATGTAACTGAAAGCATGTGAAATATTATTTTTTTTCTTTTAAGATTTATTTATTTGAGAGAGAGAAATAGAGAGCATGAGTGGGAGGGGCAGAGGAAGAGAGGGAGAGAGAATCTCAAGAAGAGCACAAAGTCTGAGCACAAAGTCTGATGCAGGGCTTAATCTCATGACCCTGAGATCATGACTGGAACAGAAACCAAGTGTCAGATGCTTACCTGACTGTGCCACCCAGGAGCCCCTGTGAAATATTGTTTTAAATCACTAGTATTTGCTCCAGTTCAAATTTCTTCAAGCTTTTTAAATTTTTCATTTCAGTAATAAACCATTTTGAACATGCAAAGCAGTATCTATATTTTATTTGTATACTTTACATTCAATTACACCATGATTCTATATAAAGTATAGAGCTTTCAAAAATGGAACTTCAAAGAATCAGATATAATAATATATGTATATAAATTCTACTATTATTATTTTCATGCCAATAAATTATCATGTGTGTTGGGTGACCACATTCCCAATTTAGAGGCCACTGTACAGATAAGCCTTAGATCTTATATTCTCCAGAATGACCAGGATTTTTTTTATTTAGACCACATGGATGGGTTGATATTCTATAGGGGAAAAGGAAATATTTCAAATAAGCAGGTTTTTCTTTTTTAACTTTTTAAGTCAGCCTTCTTAAGGTATAATTTGCAGAGTAAATGTAACAATTTCTGTATAGTTTAGTAAATTTTGGTGAAAGAACAGACACTTGTAACCATTATAGTCAAGATATGGAACATTTCTGTCACTTTAAAAACTCTGCCATTCCTCTTTGCAATCAATCCCCACCTCAACTCCTATTCAGATAAAAACCTGAAGAACTTGATAACTGAGATTGATAGTTAAATAGAAGCAAAGAACTGAAGAAGCAGAAGAGTGTGGCTTCAAACCAAGGTGTTGGCAGATAGAAATGTAGAAGAAGGGCGCCTGGGTGGCTCAGTTGGTTAAGCGACTGCCTTTGGCTCAGGTCATGATCCTGGAGTCCCTGGATCGAGTCCCGCATTGGGGTCCCTGCTCGGCAGGGAGTCTGCTTCTCCCTCTGACCCTCCTCCCTCTCATGCTCTCTGTCTCTCATTCTCTCTGTCTCAAATAAATAAATAAAATCTTAAAAAAAAAAAAAAGAAATGTAGAAGAATAATGGGTAGAAAAGATTTCTTAGGTTGTGGAGAAGTGATGGTGTAACAAATGTGGCACATACTGCTTTTACTTTGAATAGGACTATGATATAGATGCAAGAGATGGAAATAAACTCTCTGCTTCCTGATGTTCTGTAGGCAGAAGAGATGGAAAATGACAACAGCACAGTGGTGAAAGAATTCATCCTTCTTGGTCTGACCCAGTCTCGAGGTATTCAGCTCCTGGTCTTTGTGCTGATTTTAACTTTCTATCTCATCATCCTCCCTGGAAATTTCCTCATCATCCTTACCATCAGATCAGACCCTGGCCTCACAGCCCCACTCTACTTTTTTTTGGGCAACTTGGCCTTCCTGGATGCATCCTATTCCTTCATTGTAGCTCCCAGGATGCTGGTGGACTTTGTTTCTGAGAAGAAGATAATCTCCTATAGGGGTTGCATCACTCAGCTCTTTTTCTTGCACTTCCTTGGAGGAGGGGAAGGATTACTCCTTGTTGTGATGGCCTTTGACCGCTACATTGCCATCTGTCGGCCTTTACACTATTCAACTGTCATGAACCCTAGAGTTTGCTATGCCTTGCTGCTGGCTCTGTGGCTTGGAGGATTTATCCACTCCATTATCCAGGTGACCCTCATCCTCCGTTTGCCCTTCTGTGGCCCAAACCAACTGGATAACTTCTTCTGTGATGTGCCACAGGTCATCAAGCTGGCCTGCACAGACACTTTTGTGGTGGAGCTTCTGATGGTCTTCAACAGTGGTCTGATGACCCTTCTGTGCTTTCTGGGGCTTTTGTCTTCCTATGCCATCATCCTCTGCCATGTACGTGGGTCTGCTTCTGAAGGGAAGACCAAAGCACTGTCCACATGCTCCACTCATGTCATTATTATACTTCTCATGTTTGGACCTGCCATCTTCATCTACACTCGCCCCTCCAGGGCCTTGCCAGCTGACAAGGTAGTTTCCTTCTTCCATACTGTGATCTTTCCATTAATGAACCCTGTGATTTATACCCTTCGCAACCAGGAAGTGAAAACTTCCATGAGGAGGTTATTGAGTCGGCATGTGGTCTGCTGAATAGATTTTATAATAGGAAATAAAGAAGAGGAAATTCTTGCTGTAAACCATACATTCATTTAACAAATATTGTTTTTCACTGAGTACAACCCATTTGTCAGGTACTATTGTAGGCAATGAGAGAGAGTTATGCATAATTAGGGAATAAACTTGGTATGCTTAAAGAATATGAAAAAAAGACCTGAGTATTTCTCAGTTGGAGTATGATGAATAATTGTGAGAGATTTAGGGGATAAATATGTTACTGTAAGGGTCAAATCACTAAGGGCTTTTAGGCTGAGATAAGGAGTTTTATTCTAATTGCTGTAAGAATACATGTTAATATTTTAAGCAAGAGAGTCACTCATCTGTAATTGTTTCTTGTATGGTTTAGAGCAACATCAAGATTCTGGGCAGAGATCAGTAAGTTGCAAAACACCATTAAGAGCCAAATGTTATTCTGCAGACTTGTTTTGAAAAAAGTTTCTCTCTCTCTCTCTATGTATATATATAAAATCAATTGATTGATTGATAGATATATTCCCCCACCCCAATTTGGTAAATGGATAGAAAGGAAAATAATTGGTTTTATAGAAAAATGTCATGAGATTATTTCATTGATTTTTTCAGAGCTTCATGATTACTACTAATGGATGTTTACAAATCCTTCCTGTATGTTAAACCTTGCCCTCAGTTGATTTCACTCATTATGATAATGATAGTTATTTGGTACCATAGCTCTATTGGAGATTACATAAACTACTCTAGTTATTTTAAATATAATGGGTTTTAGTGTGGGAAATTAAGTACTTGTAAAATCTTTTAAGTGATAGAAGACTATTTTTTATGCTAAGCATAAAAATGATTGCCAGAAAAACAGTATAAAACTAACGTGCCAAGTGATCTATCTCTGAAATAATCAGGGGAATAGGGAAACAAGAAGCCATTTTGCCAGCTACTGACTGAAAGACTATATCAATTAGCCATGGTCTGGGAACAGGAGGATGATATAGAATACCTTTAATGTTACTGCCTCTGTCTCCAATTAATTTTTTCTAAATTCAAGTTTTACATGAGTACATTTGATAGCCACAGTTTGGAGCCCTAGATGCAAAGGTCCTAGAAGAACCTGTTTATATGTTTTTAGCTTTATTGGAAAACAAAATAAAACAATGCCAAAAATAGTAGTAAAATGTAGGATAATAGTTTTACAACCTTGGAAGTGAGAAAGGCCAGGGAAGTATGATATAAAAATAGTAAGTGAAAAGAAAAATAGTTATATTTGACATGTTTAAAAATATATGTGTAGGTAAAATGTAAAAAACTAATGAAAATTTGCCTGCCACATATGGATATGCAGATTATTTTCTCTGTAATTATAGAGGCTTGCATGGATACTGAATTGAATTCCTCCCTACCCCAGAATGGTACAAGGGAGCATCCGTGCATAAAAATTATTAACTAAAAATTACTATAAATGATAAAAGATTAATTTATTTAATACACAAGGAATTTAATAAATGAGTATGAAACAGTTACATACCCAGAAGGTAACTGGAAATGGGCAATTGAAACTAATAGTTCATTAACAAAGAAAAAAATGGAAAAGCTTATAATATTATTCTCAAAAACATATCATGAGAATACAGAGCACTGATTGTGGTTAGCTTGTAGAAGAATGTTGTTCATGTATTATCAACAACAGAAAAGTGCAAAATAAAAATTATACATTTCTATGGGGCTTCTAAAGAGTGGGTGAAGCAAGGAAGCCTTATTACCGAGCTCCAGAGAGGGACAAAGCCCATCTAGATGAGCAGAGAGTTATGGCAGTTTTTATATCTGTAGGCAAGTTATCTAGTCTGGGTATGGGCGCATGGAGGAGTGATCCTACCATAGATTGAGATATTTGGTAGAGATGAGGAAAAAGCTCTAAGCTGTGGATAGACTGGAATCTGAAAAAGCCCCAACACAAAAATAAATAGCTCACTTTTATAAATTTCTCCCCCAACAACCACTGACACCTATACCAGTAATTTGCTCAGAAAGGGACAGTGGAGGAAGAAATGAAAATCAGAGGGGATTTGTACATTCTCAGCCATTATTGTAGTGCTTGGGTATTGATGTCTATAGAGTTGAATCATAAGGGAAACAAAAATATCTGAAGTGTGGTTCAAACTCCTCCTGGCTCCAAGTATCAGCAAGATAAAAGATCTTGCTGGCAGTTGGCAGATGTTGGAGGTAAAACTAATCTGAGCTAAGTTCAGTTTAATTAAAGATGATTCCAAGTCCCAGTTCAACTAGACCTATGAAGGAATCTGAAGATCAGATCCTCATTCTAACTTCTTTTTTATTTTTAAAAAGATTTTATTTATTTGTCAGAGAGAGAGCACAAGCAGGGGGAGCTGCCAGCAGAGGGAGAGGGAGAAGTAGGCTCCCTGCTGAACAAGGAGCCCGATGTGGGACTTGATCCCAGGACCCCGGAATCCTGACAGCCAAAGGCAGACCCTTAACCGACTGAGCCACCTGGGTGTCCCCCTCATTCTAACTTCTGGACAGAGGAAAAGGATTGAACTTTCTGAAGAACTAAGCAAAATAAAATTAAATACTATTCTTCATCTTCCATTGAATTCTTATTGGAAGTATTAAGAATATAATAAAAAATTAGGAACTATGCCAAGAAAATAAGACAAGGAAGAGAATCTCATAATTAATAGAAAAATATTGGTAGACAAAAACTACCAATATGGTTCAACTACTAGATGAACCATATGATGTAATTATCAAAGACTTCAGAAAACTTCTATAAATATATCAAATAAGTGATAAATGGATAAGTAGATGAGGATTTCAAGAGAGAAGTATGAACTCTGAGTATAAATGGATATGCTAGATTTGAAAACAACAATGTTTGAAATAAAAAGAAATGCTTTAGATGAGATGAATGAACAGCACCGTAGACAATGCAGACAGAATGACTAATGATGGTGAGGACAGGTTATTAGAAATAACCCAAGCTGAAGTACAGAATTAAAAGATTAAAAATATTAATAGTATTAATATACTTTGGGGCAATATCAGAAAGTAAAATATATATGTAATTGGGATTCCAGAAGAGGAGAGAGAGAATGGGAGAAGGAAAAGAAGTAACTGCCAACAAAAATAGTCTCAAAATGGTTGAAAGACCTAAATGTGAGACAGGAGTCCATCAAAATCCTAAAGGAGAACATAGGCAGCAACCTCTTCGACCTCAGCCGCAGCAACTTCTTCCTAGAAACATCGCCAAAGGCAAGGGAAGCAAGGGCAAAAATGAACTATTGGGACTTCATCAAGATAAAAAGCTTTTGCACAGCAAAAGAAACAGTCAACAAAACCAAAAGACAACTGACAGAATGGGAGAAGATATTTGCAATTGACCTATCAGATAAAGGGCTAGTATCCAAAATCTATAAAGAACGGATCAGACTCAACTCCCAAAGAACAAATGATCCAATCAAGAAATGGGCAGAAGACATGCACAGGCATTTTTCCAAAGAAGACATCCAAATGGCCAACAGACACATGAAAAAGTGCTCAACATTGCTCGGCATCAGGGAAATCCAAATCAAAACCTCAATGAGATACCACCTCACACCAGTCAGAATGGCTACAATTAACAAGTCAGGAAACAACAGATGTTGTCTGTCTGTCAAACAACATCTGTTGGCAGGGATGCAGAGAAAGGGGAACCCTCCTACACTGTTGGTGGGAATGCAAGCTGGTGCAGCCACTCTGGAAAACAGTATGGAGGTTCCTCAAAGAATTGAAAATAGAGCTACCATATGCACTACTGGGTATTTACTCCAAAGATACAAATGTAGTGATCTGAAGGGGTATGTGCACCCCAATGTTTATAGCAGCAATGTCCACAATAGCCAAAGTATGGAAACAGCCAAGATGTCCATCGACAGATGAATGGATAAAGAAGATGTGGTATATATCTACAGTGGAATATTATGCAGCCATCAAAAGGAATGAAATCTTGCCATTTGCAGTGATATGGATGGAACTGGAGGGTATTATGTTGAGCGAAATAAGTCAATCAGAGAAAGACATGTATCATATTATATCAGTGATATGAGGAATTCTTAATCTCAGGAATTGTGTAAGACTGTTGAATCACAGACCTGTATCTCTTAAACAAGTAACACATTATATGTTAAAAAAAAAAAAAAAAAAAGAAGAAGATAGGAAGGGAAAAATGAAGTGGGGGAATTGAAAGGGGAGACGAACCATGAGAGACTATGGACTCTGAGAAACAAACTGAAGGTTAGAGGGGAGGGTGGTGGAGGGATGGGTTTGCCTGGTGATGAGTATTAAAGAGGGCATGTACTGAATGGAGCACTGGGTGTTATACACAAACAATGAATCATGGAATACTACATCAAAAATTAATGATGTAATGTATGGTGATTAACATAACATAAGAAAAAAGAAGTAACTGCCAAGAATTCATAAAAACATTAACTCAGATATCCAAGAAACTCAGCAAAATCCAAGCAGTATAAATACAAGTAAGACCATAGTATCATAGGTGCTAACCAAATATGAAAAGAAAATCTTTTTTCTTTTTAAGATTTAATTTTAGTTATCTTGAGCAAGAGAGACCACGCAAGCAGGAAGGGGCTAAGGGAGAGGGAAAGAGAGAGAATCCCAAGCAGACTCCACACTGAGCTTGGAGCCTGATGCAGGGCTCAATTCCACAACCTTGAGATCATGACCTGAGCCAAAAGCAAGAGTAGGACGTTTAACCGACTGAGCCACCCAGCCATCTCTGAAAACAAAATCTTAAAAGCAGTAGAGGACAAAAAAAGGTCAAAGGAGCGACAAGATTGTGGTTGACATTTTATCAAAAACAATGGACGCCATGTCAATGAAATGCAATTTTTAAAATTCTTAAAGAAGAAAAATTGTGAAGCTAGAATTCCATATCTAATGAAAGTGAACTTCGAAAACAAAGGTACGACAGGCATTTTAATATTCATGAAAGCTGAGAATTTGTTGCCAGCAGACCTATGTAAAAAAGTCATGCCAAAGCAAATTCTTCATGTCAACAGGAAAATATGTCAGATGGAAACCTGAATTAATGAGGAAGAATGAAAAGATCTGGAAATGGTAAAAAAAAAATGTGTAAATATGGCAAAAGTCTATTTTTACCTTGTATTATTTACTTTATAAGATAATTAGCTGCTTAAAAAATAATAAGGTATTATGGGGCTTATAACTTATATAGAAGTAAAATATATGACAAAAATAGCACAGAGGACTTAAAAGAGGATAAAAGATTTATTTATTTATTTTTTGTAAAATACACTCTTCATGAAATATACTTGAATAACAATTTGGAGTGACTGGTAAGCTACAGATGAATATTGTAATCACTAGAGCATCCACACACAAAAATAATACAAGGAGACTTTATTAGATAGTCTTTACAGGAGAGAAAATGGAATATTAAAAAATATTCAGAAGAAGGAAAGAAATGCAAAGGAAAGAAGAATAATGCAACAAATATAATGAACTCAAATATCAACAACAATATTAAATGTAAATGGACCAAACATACCAATTAGAAAAGATTTTCAGACTGTATAAAAGAACAAGATTCAAGTATATACTGTTTATAAGATATAAGATATCAATTCTTAAATATAAAGTCAGAAATACGTTTTAAGTATGAGGGTGGAGAATGATATACCATATGTGATGTTTAATTTTATGTGTCAACTGGCCATGGGTCTTCAGATTAAACATATTTCTGGTGTGTCTGGTGATAGTGTTAGCATGAGATTAGTATTTGAATTGGACTCAGTAGATTGCCCTTCCCAATGTAAGTGGGGATCATTCAATACATTGAGGGCCTGAATAGCAAAAAAGGCAGAGGATGGAGGAAATTTGCTTTTTCTTCCTGCTTCACTGATCGAGCTGGTACATTTCATCTCATCTCTTCTAGTTCTTGTACTGGAATTTATGCCATCAGCTCCCCTGGTTCTCAGACCTTTGAACTTAGACTGAATGACATGACTGGCTTTCCTGGGTCTTCATTTAGCAGATGGCAGATTGTAGGACTTCTCTGCTTCCACAATCACATGAACCAATTCATTATAATAAACTGCCTCCCTTCCTTCCACTCTCTTTCTCTCTCTCTTTTTTTTTTTTAAAAGATTTTATTTATTTGACAGAGAGAGACACAGCAAGAGAGGGAACACAAGCAGGGGGAGTGGGAGAGGGAGAAGCAGGCTTCCCGTGGATCAGGGAGCCCGATACAGGGCTCGATCCCAGGACCCGGGGCTCATGACCTGAGCCGAAGGCAGACGCTTAACGACTGAGCCACCCAGGCGCCCTTCTTTCTCTCTCTTAATTATGTATCCTACTGGTTCTGTTTCTCTGGAGAACCTAATACACCATGCAAACATTAATCATTTCATGGTATGGTTGTATAAATAACGAAGTAAACTTCAAGGACCTAGAGGTATTACTAGGTATTTATAAAATAATTTCATAGTGATAAAAATGTCAATTCATCAAGACATACAGTCTTAAATGTGATTCCTCTAGTAACAGAACTTAACAATTTAGGCATGAATACAGACATATCTAAATAAAGAAGTGGAGAACCAAAAAGCATAGATTGATATATTAATAACTTTTTTGGAAAATTGGTAGAACATGTGATTAAAAATCAGTAGGGGTATAGAGGAGTTGAACAACTCCTCTTACTAAACAACTTAACTTACTTTCTATTTATTGTACCCAACAATGAAGAACACAGACTCTTTTCATGTGCACACAAGACATTTGTCAAGATAGAGGATATGCTGGCACATAAAAAAGTCTCAGTATATTTCATACAAAGTAATTTTCTGACCAAAATGGAGTTGAATTTGAAATTCAAGAAAAACTATATATACCTGTGAATTAAGCCAGACATTTTTTAAAACCAGAACTTTTATTCTTATGTTTTTAAGATTTTATTTATTTTATTTTTAAATTTTATTTATATTTTATATTTTATTTATTTATTTTATTTTTTATTTTACTTATTTGTTATGTTAATCACTATACATTACATCATTAGTTTTGGATGTAGTGTTCCATGATTCATTGCATATAACACTCAGTGCTCCATTCAGTATGTGCCCTCTTTAATACCCATCACCAGGCTAACCCATCCCCCCAACCCCTCCCCTCTAGAACCCTCAGTTTGTTTCTCAGAGTCCATAGTCTCTCATGATTCATCTCCCCCTCCAATTCCCCTGCTTCATTTTTCCCTTCCTGTGATCTTTTTTTTTTTTTTTAAACATATAATGTATTATTTGTTTCAGAGGTACAGGTCTGTGATTCAACAGTCTTACACAATTCACAGCGCTCACCATAGCACATACCCTCCCCAATGTCTATCACCCAGCCACCCCATCCCTCCCACCCCCCACCACTCCAGCAACCCTCAGTTTTTTTCCTGAGATTAAGAATTCCTCATAACAGGGAGGTAATATGATACATGTCTTTCTCTGATTGACTTACTTCGCTCAGCATAATACCCTCCAGTTCCATCTACGTCATTGCAAATGGCAAGATTTCATTCCTTTTGATGGCTGCATAATACTCTTTGTATATATACACCACATCTTCTTCATCCATTCATCTGTCAATGGACATCTCAGCTCTTTCCATACTTTGGCTATTGTGGACATTGCTGCTATAAACATCAGGGTGCACATATCCCTTCAGATCACTACATTTGTATCTTTGGAGTAAATACCCAGTAGTGCAATTGCTGGATCATATGGTAGCTCTATTTTCAACTTTTTGAGAAACCTCCATCCTGTTTTCCAGAGTGGCTGCACCAGCTTGCATTCCCACCAACAGTGTAGGAGGGTTCCCCTTTCTCCGCATCCCTGCCAACAGATGTTGTTTGACAGACAGACAACATCTGTTGTTTCCTGACTTGTTAATTTTAGCCATTCTGACTGGTGTGAGGTGGTATCATTGAGGTTTTGATTTGGATTTCTCTGATACCGAGCGATGTTGAGCACTTTTTCATGTGTCTGTTGGCCATTTGGATGTCTTCTTTGGAAAAATGCCTGTGCATGTCTTCTGCCCATTTCTTGATTGGATCATTTGTTCTTGGGAGTTGAGTTTGATCTGTTCTTTATAGATTTTGGATACTAGCCCTTTATCTGATATGTCAATTGCAAATATCTTCTCCCATTCTGTCAGTTGTCTTTTGGTTTTGTTGACTGTTTCTTTTGCTGTGCAAAAGCTTTTTATCTTGATGAAGTCCCAATAGTTCATTTTTGCCCTTGCTTCCCTTGCCTTTGGCGATGTTTCTAGGAAGAAGTTGCTGTGGCTGAGGTCGAAGAGGTTGCTGCCTATGTTCTCCTTTAGGATTCTGATGGACTCCTGTCTCACATTGAGGTCTTTCAACCATTTGGAGTCTATTTTTGTATGGTATAAGGAAATGGTCCAGTTTCATTCTTCTGCATGTGGCTGTCCAATTTTCTCAACACCATTTGTTGAAGAGACTGTCTTTTTTCCATTGGACATTCTTTCCTGCTTTGTCGAATATTAGTTGACCATAGAGTTGAGGGTCCATTTCTGGGCTTTCTATTTGGTTCCACTGATCTATGTGTCTGTTTTTGTGCCAGTAGCATACTGTCTTGATGATGACAGCTTTGTAATAGAGCTGGAAGTCCAGAATAATGATGCCACCAGCTTTGCTTTTCTTTTTCAACATTCCTCTGGCTACTCGGGGTCTTTTCTGGTTCCATACAAATTTTAGGATTATTTGTTCCATTTCTTTGAAAAAAGTGGATGGTATTTTGATAGGGATTGCATTGAATGTGTAGATTGTTCTAGGTAGCATTGACATCTTCACAATAGTTGTTCTTCCAATCCATGAGCATGGAACGTTTTTCCATTTCTTTGTGTCTTCCTCAATTTCTTTCATGAGTATTTTATAATTTTCTGAGTACAGATTCTTTGCCTCTTTGGTTAGATTTATTCCTAGGTATCTTATGGTTTTGGGTGCAATTGTAAATGGGATTGACTCCTTAATTTCTCTTTCTTCCATCTTGTTGTTGGTGTATAGGAATGCGACTGATTTCTGTGCATTGATTATATCCTGCCACTTTACTGAATTCCTGTATGAGTTCTGGCAGTTTTGGGGTGGAGTCTTTTGGGTTTTCCACATAAAGTACCATATCATCTGCAAAGAGTGAGAGTTTGACTTCTTTGCTGATTAGGATGCCTTTTGTTTCTTTTTGTTGTCTGATTGCTGTGGCTAGGACTTCTAATACTATGTTGAATAGCAGTGGTGATAGGGGACATCCTTGTCGTGTTCCTGACCTTAGGGGGAAAGCTCTCAGTTTTTCCCCTATTGAGAATGATATTTGCTGTGGGTTTTTCATAGATGGCTTTTATGATATTGAGGTATGTACCCTCTATGCCTATACTCTGAAGAGTTTTGATCAAGAAAGGATACTGTACTTTGTCAAATGCTTTTTCTGCATCTATTGAGAGGATCATATGGTTCTTGTTCTTTCCTTTATTAATGTATTGTATTACACTGATTGATTTGCGGATGTTGAACCAACCTTGCAGCCCTTGGATAAATCCCACTTGGTCGTGGTGAAGAATCCTTTTAATGGACTGTTGGATCCTATTGGCTATTATTTTGGTGAGAATTTTTGCATCCATGTTCATCAAGGATATTGGTCTGTAATTCTCCCTTTTGATGGGGTGTTTGGCTGGTTTTGGGATCAAGGTAATGGTGGCCTCATAAAACGAGTTTGGAAGTTTTCCTTCCATTTCTATTTTTTGGAACAGTTTCAGAAGAATAAGTATTAATTCTTCTTTAAATGTTTGGTAGAATTCCCCTGGGATGCCATCTGGCCATGGGCTCTTGTTTGTTGGGAGATTTTTGATGACTGCTTCAATTTCCTTAGTGATTATAGGTCTGTTCAGGTTTTCTATTTCTTCCTGGTTCAGGTTTGGTAGTTGATGCATCTCTAGGAATGCATCCATTTCTTCCAGATTATCTAATTTGCTGTCATATAGTTGCTCATAATACGTTCTTATACTTGTTTGTATTTCTTTGGTGTTGGTGGTGATCTCTTCTCTTTCATTCTTGATTTTATTTATTCAGGTCCTTTCTCTTTTCTTTTTGATAAGTCTGGCCAGGGGTTTATCCATCTTGTTAATTCTTTCAAAGAACCATCTCCTACTTTCGTTAATCTGTTCTATTTTTCTTTTGGTTTCTATTTCATTGTTTTCTGCTCTGATCTTTATTATTTCTCTTCTGTTGGATTTAGGCTTTATTTGCTGTTCTTTCTCCAGCTCCTTTAGGGTAGGGTTAGGTCGTGTATTTGAGACCTTTCTTGTTTCTTGAGAAGAAACATTCCTCTTAGGACTGTATACATTCCTCTTAGGACTGCCTTTGCTGCATCCCAAAGATTTTCAACAGTTGTGTTTTCATTTTCATTTGTTTCCATGAAATTTTTAAAATTCTTCTTTAATTTCCTGGTTGACCCCTTCATTCTTTGGTAGGACGCTCTTTAGCTTCCATGTATTTGAGTTCTTTCCAACTTTTCTCTTGTGATTGAGTTCTAGTTTCAAAGCATTGTGGTCTGAAAATATGCAGGGAATGATCCCAATCTTTGGTACCGTTTGAGACCTGAGTTGTGACCTAGGATGTTATCTATTCTGGAGAATGTTCCATGCGCACTAGAGAAGAATGTGTATTCTGTTGCTTTGGGATGGAATGTCCTGAATATATCTGTGAGTCCATTTGGTCCAATGTGTCATTTAAAGTCTATTTCCTTGTTGATCTTTTGCTTAGATGATCTGTCCATTTCAGTGAGGGGGGTGTTAAAGGCCCCCACTATTATTGATTGTTATCTATATTTCTTTGCTTTTGTTATTAATTGGCTTATGTAATTTGCTGCTCCCATGTTAGGGGCATAGATATTTATAATTGTTAGATCTTCTTGTTGAACAGACCCTTTAAGTATGATATAGTGTCCTTCCTCATCTCTTATTATAGTCTTTGGTTTAAAATCTAATTTGTCTGCTATAAGGATTGCCACCCCAGCTTTCTTTTGGTGTCCATTAGCATGGTAAATGGTTTTTCACCCCCTCACTTTCAATCTTGGGGTGTATTTGGGTCTAAAATGAGTCTCTTGCTGACAGCATATCAATGGGTCTTGGTTTTTTATCCAATCTGATACCCTGTGTCTTTTGATTGGGGCATTTAGCCCATTTACATTCAGAGTAACTATTGAAAGATATGTATTTAGTGCCATTGTATTGTTTGTAAGGTGACTGTTACTGTATATTGTCTGTTTTCCTTTCTGGTCTATTTTACTTTTAGGCTATTTTTTGATAGAGGGAGAGAGAGAGAGCAGGAACAGAAGCAGGGGGAGTGGGAGAGGGAGAAGCAGGCCTCCTGTGGAGCAGGGAGCCCGATGATGGGCTCAATCCCAGGACCCTGGGATCATGACCTGAGCTGAAGGCAGATGCTTAACGACTGAGCCACCCAGGTCTCCCTAGAGCCAGACATTTTAAATAACCCAGTGTGTACAAGAAGAAATTAGCAGATATTAGAAAATATCATCCTTTCATATTCTGTTTTTTGAAAGAGTTTGTGTAGAATTAGCATTATTTTTTCAATAAATGTTTGGTAGATTTCACTAGAGGAGCTATCTGGGTCTGATGTTTTCTTTGTGGGAAGATTTTTTTTTTTTAAAGATTTTATTTATTTATTTGAGACAGAGAGAATGAGAGAGAGAGAGCACATGAGAGGGGGGAGGGTCAGAGGGAGAAGCAGGCTCCCTGCTGAGCAGGGAGCCCGATGTGGGACTCGGTCCAGGGACTCCAGGATCATGACCTGAGGCGAAAGCAGTCGCTTAACCAACTGAACCACCCAGGCACCCTGTGGGAAGATTTTTAAGTACAAATTGAATATCTCTAATAGATACACAGGTATTCAATCTACTTCTTCTAGAATTAGCTTTGGTAGTTAATGTCCTTAGAATTTTATTCATTCAATTAAGTTATCAGATTCATTGGCATAAATTGCTCATAATGTTTCCTTAATATTCTTTTAATTTTGTAATATCTATAATGATTTCCTCTCTTTAATTTCTGATATTGATATTTATGTAATTTCTTTTTTTTTCCCTTGACTAATCTGGCTAAAGTTTTATGAATATTCTTGTACTTTACAAAAAAACTAGCTTTTAGTTTTATTTTTCTCTATTATATTTCTCAAATGCTTATATTTCTTCTTCTATCTATGTTATTGCATTTTTTCTTTCTTTGGGTTTAATTTCCTGTTCTTTTTTCTGAAGTGAAAGATTAGATTATTGATTCAAACCCTTTGTTATAAACCCTTTAATATATTCAGTTGATGCTACACATTTCCCTCTAAGCACTGCTTTATCTACATCTTGCATATGTTTATAAATTATGTTCTCATATTCATTCAATTAAAAATATTTTCTAATCTCTACTTTGACTTTCTTCCTCATGGGGTTATTTAGAGTGTGTTTCTTTTCCTGAATATTTGGGAATTAGCCTAATATATTTCTAGCTTAATTTCATTGTGGTCCAATAACATATTTGATATGATTTCAATTAAAAAAATGTGTTGAAATTTGTTCTATATCCGAGAATAAAATCTATCAGATTAAGACCTGCCATGTTGAATGACATAATAAATTCTGAAGTTTAAATATAAGAGTATACTTTTGAAAAATGAATTTATTCTGATGATATACTGCGAAGTTGTAAGTTTTATCAAGTCAGCTAGATATATTTCTTACATACAGTGTAAAACAGCACTCTCATGGGTATTTCCCGAGTTTCCATTTGCTGAATTGTAAGCTTAACCAAATACAATTACTCTTAAGAATTACCTTGTTTTTCCAATCTTGTCTGTTACTCTTTCTGCACATGCACAGTTTTGATTCTTTGATGCCTTTGCACTTTCTGTTCTCTCCTTTTACCACTCTCTGGTGAAAATTTCAATCTAGACTCAGCCATAATGCTTCTTCCTTCTTGAAATATTTCTAACGCCCCACACTGTGTTCACTTCTCTTTGCTCTTATGATACCCTAAGCATAGTTCTTTTATAAAACCTCTCACGATTATTTAAATTTCATGTGCATTAGTCACAATTTTCTGTCTTCCTTGAGGTTAGTGTTTGTCTTATTTTTGCATTTCATCTCTTGGCACAATGACTCACTCTGGTAGACTTTCCATAATGGTTGGTAAGAAGAGAATGAGTAATTGAATATATTATTTTTTTTACTGTAAAAAGCAGAATGGGAAATTTTGAAATAGACAATATAAAGTTTTATACAATGTGATGTTAGTAACAATAACAATAATTTAAAAAAATGACTGTAGAAAGAAATTGATGAGAAATATACACAGTAGGAAAAAGGTCAGAGAATGTATATAATATTTTGGAATATATTTTCCACATTTTTCAGCATGTAAAAATTTTAAAACATTCTAGAACCTATGTTATATATGAGCTTACATATTTTATATATATAGTATTTTAAATACCTGTGAATGAAGTATTGACTTGTATGCTGTTATTAAGATGTATTTAAATAATCCCCTATTTGAGGATGTTTATCACATTTGTTTATTAATAGGGAAAAATGTACAATCCATTTGCTTATGTATGCATAATGCTGTTTGGAAGATACACAAAGAATAATAGCTATTTCTTATTAGGAATTGTGCATGGGGGGGGAAGTATAGGTGGGGGACAAAGATGGGAAGGAATTTTCTCTGTATATAAATTTTTCACTCTCTTGGCACCCTGGCCTGTTTTCTGTTACTCAGCACACCAGATCTTTCTTTTTGATGACTTCTCTCTAGAATGGCTTATTTTAGACCTTCAGATCTCACTTTTATGAAACTGCCTCAGAAAGAACCTCCCTGACCACCACCCCCATCTAAAATAGCAGTATTTTTCTCAAGATTTCCCCAACACACTGTTATATTTTCATTATCACACTCATTACTATCTGATGTTCTCTTTCCTGCTTGTTTACTGTCTGTCTCCCTGAGGTAGAATGTAAAATTCCAAAGAACAGGGATGCTGTTTGTCTTGTCTGTACTGTATTCTGGACACTTAAAATACTACCTGGTTCATGGTAGACAGTAAGTGATTGTTGAATTGGGTATAGAATCTAAGGGAGTGTCAAAAAACTCAGTAATAGAGATAAATTGTTCAGTATCTTAATATTTAAAAAGACCTAAAATACCCTGGGGCTCCTGGGTGACACAGTTAGTTGAGTGACCAACTCTTGTTTTCAGCTCAGGTCATGATCTCAGGGTCATGAGATGGAGCCCCATGTAGGGTGCTCGGTGTGGAGTCTGCTTGAGATTCTCTTTCCCTCTCCTTTTGCCCCTCCCGCTCATGCTCTTTCTCAAATAAATCTTTAACCAAAACAAAACAAAAACAAAAATACCCAATCTACAGGTGGGAAAACAGTCTGAGAAAGGTGGTATTATTTTCCAAAACCATGGAACATTTATAGATTGAAGCCAGCACTACATCCTTAGCTTTCACTTTCTATCTGGCAATCTTTTCACTGTAATGGGTTATTTTTGTGTTTATGCTTTTTGACCAGTAAATCAACTATACAATATCTTAAGCCAATCTGAGGATACTTTTTTTTAAAAGATTTTATTTATTTATTTGACAGAGAGAGACACAGAGAGAGAGAGGGAACACAAGCAGGGGGAGTGGGAGAGGGAGAAGCAGGCTTCCCACTGAGCAGGGAGCCCGATGCGGGGCTGGATCCCAGGACCCTGGGATCATGAGCTGAGCCGAAGGCAGACGCTTAATGACCAAGCCACCCCGGCACCCCATATTAACTGTGATTTTTAAGATATTGCATTAAAATGTTATTTATCTTGATTATTAAGGTTTTTGGTACCCTGGTAAATTTTGTGCCTAAGGCAAATACCTCACTTTTCTCACCTTCTCATCCTGGCCCTGCTTGCTTTCTTGATATATATATATTAAATTTCCATCACTTATTTACATTTGGGGGGGTTATTATAAGATATAAATGAACTTTTGCTAACCTTCTATTTACTTTTGACCTAATAAATATGCTTCCAAATAGGGTTCTATTATCTCATTTACTGATAGGATTTTGGTTTTAGAATTCAGAATTAATCCAGTGTGGCATTATGTGACATATTTAAAAAATATTTATCCCATCCAAAGCTCTGGTATTTCCCTACACCTAATTTAGTTGACATTCTAATAGCTCCCTTTGGAAATATTCAATAGGGTTGTGGTAGTCTCAAGTCTCCAAAGCACTTTCTCCATTGCATCATAAAGAGTTAAAGGAAGTTCCAAAATCTAAGGTCCCTATGTGAGAACAAATATTTGTGAATAAGAATGGTCAGTTAATTTTTTTTTTCCAGGAGAGGGAATATGACTAATTTGTGAGAATTACATAAAACCCCTGGAGACTCAAATTTCCAGGGCTGGGAGTAGTATTCATATTTACAAGAAACAAGGAGAGGACAATGGAGAAGATATTACCGCTATTCTACTGCTTTATCTGCTGCCTTGGAATACAATGGAATAGAGGTCAGAGTTTCAGTAGGAATATCAGAGCCATAGATCTAAATTCAGCAGTGTGGCATTTTCTTCCCCTCCCCTAATAGATCTCCATATGCTCTTGATGCTTAGAATTACTTTAATGGGGTCCAAAAACTTTCATTCTCTTATCATAAGTAAGCAAAATTATCTATAGCCTTCAGAGAGTTGACATCTAGTGTTAAAACCAAGGAGCATATGAATGAATGATATGTTTTGTTGTCCTTATAAAGTACAGATGAAAGAAGGAAACTACAGAAAGTTAGGCTAAAGCCTCCAGAGAAAAAACTTAACAGATTTTATGATTTTGCAGATTAGCCCAGATATCTTAATTTCCATAATACAACATATTTGAGAGTTTCTTCAGTTGCCTATGGTTCTATTATTCAGAACACAGGGCTTTGACAGAGAAAGTTGTAAAACTGAGAAAAGCTTGGTATACAAAAAACTGACTGCACTGGCAATTTTACATGAAAAGCTTTACTGCACCTCCACAATTTCTTCTATTAATTACTCAGATTTTTGTGGCTACCATCCCAGGGTTTACCCAACAGCCATTGACAAAGGATCTCGTGGCAATATGTCCATTCAGTAGAGTTATCTCTTAATACCTATATATTCGCAGGGTTAGCTTTGTTTAAACATTCTTGAATAAGTTACTTATTATTACCATCATATTTATATACCATGATCCTTATATCCCTCTCTGACAGAAAGAGTCAACACGTTATTCTATGTGAAAGATGAAAAGCCAGCCTTCTGAAAACTGGGTGACTTTCCCAGAGTCATACATTTAGTGAATTGCTGAGCCAACACTCACTCATTCTAAAATGGCATTAAAATAATATAAAAGGTTTCCAAACTAAGGATATTTCTACATTATTAAATTGCCTAAAAATTAAGGAATTTAGAAGTAATTTAGCCATCTCATTTTACTGATGAGCGAATTTCCTGGCTGAAGACTTATACATTTGTTTAGTGCTTTATATGTCCATCATTAGCTTCAGTATCAATTAAATCTTCGATCATGTTCTTCAGCTTGATCCATATTTTTAAGAATATGTAAAACTTACTAATTTAAATAACTTATAAGCTTCAGTCAATATGTTGACAGACATTACACTCAAATTTTTGGAAACTTTGTTAAATATATTCATTTCATTAGAATGATATTGAGATTTATTAAAAAAAAGCAAAGCATCTTTTTATCAGGTTCACTTATATGCAGAAAAAATATATATGAGGGAATGGGAAGTACTTAATGAGTGGTTCAGATTTAGTAAACTGTAAGAAGGATACCACTCAAGAGAAAATGATTAGTACTGAAGAGTGACTTATAAATTTTATTTTGTAGACTCTTAAGAATGGAATATGGTGGGAAGTGTATTTATTGCTCATTTTTGTTTGAAAGGAACCAACAATAAGGTTTTTGTTTTGTTTTTAGATATAATGGCAAGACAGGCATGGGATATAGTGGAGTAGCAACAAACAAGAGGACAGGCAGAGAGACTGAAAATATTTCAGACAGAAAAGAACATGAAGAAATGATAGGGAGAAAGAAGAGAAAATTATAAAGAAGAGTGAGATTTAAAGTAAGCAAAGTAAATAGGGAAAAAAAATTGGGGGAAATGAGTTCAATAAATTAAAAGGGGAAAAGAAACCATAATCAAAGTTACAAAAATAAATTAGGAAAATGAAGACTTGGTGGTAAGTTGAAAGGGGAGAGAAAGGACAGAACATAAGGAAGGAAGCATGAGTGAATGTTTCGAAGAGATGGGGAAGTAAGGCCCTTGGGTCTCTAAACACCTGGCTCCAGAGGCTGGTCTGACCAAGGTTTGCACTCTAGGCATGCACAGTTTGCCGGTAGATGTTTGTGTCCCCACCCTAAAAATAAGAGTTAGCCCTTCTCCCTCCCCTTCCCTACTTCTCTACTGTATCATCATCACCACAGTGATAAGAATTTATGAATTAGCTGAAATGGTGAGGAATATTGGAGATACAGTGGTGAGGATTTAGATTTTTGCTTCAGCTTCTTTTGACAACACTTTTCCCACTAATTGGCTAAAATAGGGTATTTTTATTCTGAAAAGGGCCATAATTTGTAGAATTTTCCCCAGCAATTTATTTTATTTTACCTGGAAAAAATGCTCATCTCATACATAGTCTCTGGTTCTATTCCAGCCACCATTTCAGAATCACAGGTACAGAAGGTACACAGATGAGAAGGGGATATGTGATGAAAATGAATCAAATATGTCAGGTAGTATGTAATACCATCTGTTTAGGTGATAGTTAAAAAACAGAGATGCAAGACAGGAAATAGAGTGGAAAAGCCTATCACAAAGAGCTTCAGAAATCCTCTGATGTCTTAGCGATATCATTGAACACTAACACATCATGAAATAATACACTCTGAGTGAGCTTGTGGGATTAAAAAAACCCAAGTAAGTAAAAGGGGGCTTTGACTTACATTCCTGAGTATATTTTTATAAGCAGATGATGGAATGAATGTTGAGACAAATGGCTGCCCAAATGTTGAAAAGTAAAGAAGCGAACAGAGAAGCTAATTTGGAGAGCCTACAACAGTTTTTTTTCCATTGGAGAAGCATCTGTTCATGTCTTCTGCCCATTTCTTGAGTGGATTTTTTGTTTCTTGGGTGTTGAGTTTGATAAGTTCTTTTATAGATTTTGGATACTAACCCTTTATCTGATAAGACATTTGCAAGTATCTTCTCCCATTCCATAGGTTGCTTTTTAGTTTTGTTGACTGTTTCCTTTGCTGTGAAAAAGCTTTTTATCTTGATGAAGTCCCAGTAATTCATTTTTGATTTTGTTTCTTTTGCCTTTGGAGATTTGTCTAGCTAGAAGTCGCTACGGCTGTCAAAGAGGTTGCTACCTGTGTTCTGCTCTAGGATTTTGATGGATTCCTGTCTCACATTTAGGTCTTTCATCCATTTTGAGTTTATTTTTGTGTATGTATGGTGTAAGAAAGTGGTCCAGTTTCATTCTTCTGCATGATGAATGGCTGTCCAATTTTCCCAACACTATTTGCTGAAACTACTGTCTTTTTTCCATTAAATATTCTTTCCTGCTTTGATGAAGATTAGTTGAGGGTCCTTTTTGGGTTCTCTATTCTGTTCCATTTTTTATGTCAGTACCATACTGTCTCGATGACTGCAGCTTTGTAATACAGTTTGTGTATCCAGAATTGTGATGCCTCCAGTTTTGGTTCTTTTTCAACATTACTTTGGCTATTCAGGGTCTTTTCTGGTTCCATATAAATTTTAGGATTGTTTGTTCTAACCCTGTGAAAAATGTTGAGGGTATTTTGATAGGGATTGCATTGAATGTGTAGATTGCTTTGGGTAACATCGTTAAAATTTTGTGTAGGTCCACTTTCCCTGTGTGTGTGTGTGCATGTGTGTGTGTGGTGTTTGTGTATATGTATACTGTGTATATATACTGATTGATATGTTGAATATGACTCATAAATTCCACCTTTGGCTGTAAGTAATACAATAGAAACCTGTATATTATCCACTCAATTAGCTCCAGAGATATTTAAAACAGGTATCCTAACAATGCACTATATAGATTTACTGTTTTGTTTTGTTTTTTGGCTTTTTTGTTTCTCTCCACTTCTTTCTTTTTTTAATTTTTTTATTCTTTTTTATTTTATTCTTATGTTAATCCCCATACATTGCATCATTAGTTTTAGATGAGGTGTTCCATGATTCATTGTTTGTGCACAACACCCAGTGCTCCATGCAGAATGTGCCCTCCTCAATACCCACCACCAGGCTAACCCATCCTCCCACCCCTCTCCCCTCTAGAACCCTCAGTTTGTTTTTCAGAGTCTATTGTCTCTCATGGTTCGTCTACCCCTCCGATTTCCCCCGCTTCATTCTTCCCCTCCCGCTACCTTCTTCTTCTTCTTCTTTTTTTTTTTTCTTAACATATATTGCATTATTTGTTTCAGAGGTACAGATCTGAGATTCAACAGTCTTGCACAATTCACAGCGCTTACCAGAGCACACACCCTCCCCAGTGTCCATCACCCAGTCACCCCATCCCTCCCACCCCACCCCCCACTCCAACAACACTCAGTTTGTTTCCTGCGATTAAGAATTCCTCATATCAGTGAGATCATATGATACATGTCTTTCTCTGTTTGACTTATTTCACTCAACATAATACCCTCCAGTTCCATCCACATCGTTGCAAATGGCAAGATCTCATTCCTTTTGATGGCTGCATAATATTCCATTGTATATATATACCACTTCTTCTTTATCCATTCATCTGGCAATGGACATCTTGGCTCTTTCCACAGTTTGGCTATTGTGGACATTGCTGCTATAAACATCGGGGTGCACGTAGCCCTTCGGATCCCTACTTTTGTATCTTTGGGGTAAATACCCAGTAGTGCAATTGCTGGATCATATGGTAGCTCTATTTTCAACTTTTTGAGGAACCTCCATACTGTTTTCCAGAGTGGCTGCACCAGCTTGCATTCCCACCAACAGCGTAGGAGGATTCCCCTTTCTCCGCATCCCCGCCAACATCTGTCATTTCCTGACTTGTTAATTTTAGCCATTCTGACTGGTGTGAGGTGGTATCTCATTGAGGTTTTGATTTGGATTTCCCTGATGCCGAGCAATGTTGAGCACTTTTTCATGTGTCTGTTGGCCATTTGGATGTCTTCTTTGGAAAAATGCCTGTGCATGTCTTCTGCCCATTTCTTGATTGGATTCTTTGTTCTTTGGGTGTTGAGTTTGATGAGTTCTTTATAGATTTTTGGATACTAGCCCTTTATCTGATATGTCATTTGCAAATATCTTCTCCCATTCTGTCGGTTGTCTTTTGGTTTTGTTGACTGTTTCCTTTGCTTTGCAAAAGCTTTTTATCTTGATGAAGTCCCAATAGTTCATTTTTGCCCTTGCTTCCCTTGCCTTTGGCGATGTTTCTAGGAAGAAGTTGCTTCAGCTGAGGTCAAAGAGGTTGCTGCCTATGTTCTCCTTTAGGATTTTGATGGACTCCTGTCTCACATTGAGGTCTTTCAACCATTTGGAGTCTATTTTTGTGTGTGGTGTAAGGAAATGGTCCAGTTTCATTCTTCTGCATGTGGCTATCCAATTTTCCCAACACCATTTGTTGAAGAGACTGTCTTTTTTTCCATTGGACATTCGTTCCTGCTTTGTCGAAGATTAGTTGACCATAGAGTTGAGGGTCCATTTCTGGGCTCTCTATTCTGTTCCATTGATCTATCTGTCTGTTTTTGTGCCAGTACCATGTTGTCTTGATGATGACAGCTTTGTAATAGAGCTGGAAGTCCGGAATTGTGATGCCGCCGGCTTTGCTTTTCTTTTTCAATATTCCTCTGGCTATGCGGGGTCTTTTCTGGTTCCATACAAATTTTAGGATTATTTGTTCCATTTCTTTGAAAAAAATGGATGGTATTTTGATGGGGATTGCATTGAATGTGTAGATTGCTCTAGGTAGCATTGACATCTTCACAATAGTTGTTCTTCCAATCCATGAGCATGGAACATTTTTCCATTTCTTTGTGTCTTCCTCAATTTCTTTCATGAGTATTTTATAGTTTTCTGAGTACAGATCCTTTGTCTCTTTGGTTAGATTTATTCCTAGGTATCTTATGGTTTTGGGTGCAATTGTAAATGGGATCGACTCCTTAATTTCTCTTTCTTCTGTCTTGTTGTTGGTGTATAGGAATGCCACTGACTTCTGTGCATTGATTTTATATCCTGCCACTTGACTGAATTCCTGTATGAGTTCTGGCAGTTTTGGGGTGGAGTCTTTTGGGTTTTCCACATAAAGTACCATATCATCTGCAAAGAGTGAGAGTTTGACTTCTTCTTTGCCAATTTGGATGCCTTTGATTTCTTTTTGTTGTCTGATTGCTGTGGCTAGGACTTCCAATACTATGTTGAATAGCAGTGGTGATAGTGGACATCCCTGCCGCATTCCTGACCTTAGGGGGAAAGCTCTCAGTTTTTCCCCATTGAGAATAATATTTGCTGTAGGTTTTTCATAGATGGCTTTTATGATATTGAGGTATGTACCCTCGATCCCTATACTCTGAAGAGTTTTGATCAAGAAAGGATGCTGTACTTTGTCAAAAGCTTTTTCTGCTCTCCACTTCTTTCTTACCCTCACCCTTGTCTCTTCTAGTCTTTCTTTCTAATTACTGACCCATTAGCATTTTTCTGGCAAAGATTTCCCCTTTTTTGGCACCCCATATTCCACAGAACTTACTTAAAGCAACTGTGCTATTTAGGGGAGCACTGGTACATACCACATTATATTTTTCTGTAGATTAGCAATTTTCAAACTTTAAGAACATTTCATATCTGTGACAAAATTTTTTGAACATGTACCTTAAGTATATGCTATTTATAAAGTACATATATACTATTATACCAATATGTAAATACCAAAAGTAGCATTTTGAAAAGAAAATTAAAATGCAATATGTACCTCTATGTATAATTATATACATGTAATATACATATACTATTTTCTGTTCACTCCTCAATGAATCCTCATGTGTCCCTTCTGAAATGAGCACACCTCACTAAACAGCCTGAGCCTTGAGTCTGGATTTTCCGTATAATAACTTAGACAAGGTTCATCTTCTAATTCTAGGCTCTATAAAGATGTGATTTTTAGACTAGCAATATTATTTTTATTTAAGTAAACAAAAAAAATCCACTGATTAAAGCTGTGTTAGTAATTTCTTTATTTAAATGAAATAGAACACACTTGCATTCTTCTACTACTTGTCAATCAGAACAAAAGAGAAAACTCATTCTAAACTTAGGTAACCACAGTAGCCTTAATTTTATTATCTTTGAAAGGAATTTACTAGACTATAGGATCTTTATTGTTACTTCTAACTGTTCTATGCTATGATTTTATGCATTGACATAACTAATTTTTAAAAATATTATATGGCAAATTTTGTATTGTAGCATATTGTTTGTTGAAAGGCTAAAGGCTCTCCTCCCTTGGATGTTATACTGGTATCAAAGAAAGGAGGAGACTGGGAGTATATAAGAAGTGTTAATTAATCGAGATGAACAAAGTATCGAGTGGCTACATAAGTGGTATTTAACTAGGGATATAGCTAGGAGATTGCCTCTAAGTTACGTGGAAAGTGGAGTTATTATTGGGATTGTGATGATCAGTTTGGAGTCAGGGTAATAGAAGGACACCAGACCAGAGGAGGGTAATAAGAGAATTAATAAGAGAATACAGAGGACAAGGCAGACAGTGAGCAGGTGGGAACTGCGAATTCCACAGGAACAGAAAAAAAAAGGAAATACTTAGGGAAAAATTGGACTTGGTGAATGAAAAGAGGTGTAATTTCAAGAAAATAGTTAAGTCTCAAGCACAGTACAACCATAAAAATGCAAAGATCTTAATAATTGGGAGTTATGTTGTATCTCAATTAGGAAACTTCTCATATAACTTAGGAAGGTAGCAATCCCAACATGCAGGATGCCAGATTCTTAAAGTAGAGAGCAGTTCTATAGAAGCTCATGGCTGGATGGGAATAAGAATTGTGGTATGAAAACAATATTTTTGTTTGTTGGTTTGCTTGCTGTAAGTCTGGAGTTAACAAAAAGTTTGGAGTTTACCCAGGATGTTGGTGAGGGTTGAGACATGTTAATTTTAGCTGATGTGACAAATATGTCAATTTTTTTTTATAGAGAGAGGGGGAGGAAGGGGCAGAGGGAGAATCTTAAGCAGGCTCCATGTCCAATGAAGAGCCGGACTTGGGGCTCAACCTTACAACCCTGAGATCATGACCTGAGCCAATATCAAGAGCCGGATGCTTAACTGACTGAGCCCCCAGATATGTCAAATATTTTTAGTTGGAGAAGAATGAGGTTCTAGATGGAAGAAACAATAATAACAACTCTGCTTCTTGATGTACTGCAGGCAGAGGACATGGAAAATGACAACAGAACAGTGGTGAAAGAATTCATCCTTCTTGGTCTGACGCAGTCTCGAGATACTCAGCTCCTGGTCTTTGTGCTAGTTTTAATTTTCTATCTCATCATCCTCCCTGGAAATTTCCTCATCATCCTTACCATCAGATCAGACCCTGGCCTCACAGCCCCACTCTACTTTTTTTTGGGCAACTTGGCCTTCCTGGATGCATCCTATTCCTTCATTGTAGCTCCCAGGATGCTGGTGGACTTTGTTTCTGAGAAGAAGATAATCTCCTATAGGGGTTGCATCACTCAACTCTTTTTCTTGCACTTCCTTGGAGGAGGGGAAGGATTACTCCTTGTTGTGATGGCCTTTGACCGCTACATTGCCATCTGTCGGCCTTTACACTATTCAACTGTCATGAACCCTAGAGTTTGCTATGCCTTGCTGCTGGCTCTGTGGCTTGGAGGATTTATCCACTCCATTATCCAGGTGGCCCTCATCCTCCGTTTGCCCTTCTGTGGCCCAAATCAACTGGATAACTTCTTCTGTGATGTGCCACAGGTCATCAAGCTAGCCTGCACAGACACTTTTGTGGTGGAGCTTCTGATGGTCTTCAACAGTGGTCTGATGACCCTTCTGTGCTTCCTGGGCCTTCTGGCTTCCTATGCAGTCATCCTTTGCCGTGTACATGGGTCTTCCTCTGAGGGGAAGAGCAAGGCTGTTTCCACATGCACCACCCATATCATTGTTATATTTCTCATGTTTGGGCCTGGCATCTTCATCTATACTCGCCCCTTCAGAGCCTTCCCAGCTGACAAGGTGGTTTCTCTTTTTCACACAGTGATCTTTCCTTTGTTGAATCCTGTGATTTATACCCTTCGCAACCAGGAAGTAAAAGCTTCTATGAGGAAGCTGTTTAATCAGCACATAGCCTAATTAAAGGGAAAAAAGAGAATAAAAAAAATCAAGACCAGAGAATTTTATCTGAAATTAATTTATCCATTTCCAAATACTGCATTATTGAACATTTTTGTCAGGACTATTTTAGGCACTGGGAGAAAGAGGTATTGAGACAGGTAAAGTCACTGCTCTCCTAAAGGTACAGTCTAGTGGGACTACACAGCCATTAAAGATAGAAAATGAACAGAATGGTTTCAGGAAGAGATATAGAAACTAAAAGAAAAGCAAAAGTATAGACAGATATATAGATAGATGAGTTAGAGAGTGTGGGGTGAGGGTAATAAGTTTACTTTCCATCTTTAACTAGGGTGTTCTTGTGGATGTGACATTTTGGCTGATAACTAGGTGAACTAAACAGTCAACCATGCAAACATCTGGAGGCAGAGCATTCTAGACAGAGGAAATAGGTAGTGCAAAAACCTGAAGATGGTAATTGGTAAATTTGAAGAATACAACAAAGTTCAAATTGACTGAGGTATAATAAGTGAATATGAAAAAGATTAGAGTTGAATATACCAGGTAATCCAACACACATTGAGTCTATGAAGTGAATATAAGAGTTTGATTTTTTTTTTTTTTTTTGGTAATTATAATAAGAAACCATTCTAAGGCTTTGAGCAGCAGAATGATTTCTCACATGCAGTTTTATAAATGTCTTAGGGCTGTAAACTCAAGATTCTGTGCAGATACCAAGAGTTAAAAATTATCATTAAGAGGGAAATATTATATTTTGAAAGAAATTAAGATGCCAAATTTTTTCCGTAATTAGATGAAGACCAAAAAAAAGCTGGTTATTTTCTTTAAAAAATATTTTTTGAGTATAGTTGTTACACAATGTTAGATTCGTTTCAGGTGTACAACACAGTGTTTTAACATCTATATATGTTATACTATGTTCAACAGAAGTGTAACTACTGTCTGTCACCACACAACACTATTACAATACTATTGACTATGTTCCCCATGCTGTATCTTTTATTCCCTTGACTTATTCTTCCATAATTGGAAGCCTGTATTTCCTGTTCCCTTCACCCATTTTCCCCATCCTGCCATTGCCCTCCCCTCTGGCAACCATAGGTTTGTTCTCTGTATTTAGAAGTCTGATTCTCTTTTTGTGTCTTTGTTTATTATTTGCTTTATTTAGTTTCCACATATAAGTGAAATCATATGGTATTTGTCTTTCTCTGACTTTTTTTTTTTACTTATTTATTTAAATTCCAGTTAGTTAACATACAGTGTATTGTTAGTTTCAGGTGTACAATATAGTGATTCAACACTTCCATAAAACACCCAGTGCTCATCACAAGTGCCCTCCTTAATCCCCATCACCTATTTAAACCATCCTTCTATCTACCTCCCTTTTGATAATCATCAGTTTTCCTCTATAGTTAAGAGTCTGTTTCTTGGTTTGCCTCTCTCTTTTTTCCCCTTTGCTCACTTGTTTTGATTATCAAATTCTACATATGAGTGAAATAATATTGTATTTGTCTTTCTCTGACTTATTTACCCAAAGAATACAAAAATACTAATACAAAGGGATACATGCACCCAATGTTTATAGCAGAATTATCTACAATAGCCAAATTATGGAAAAAGTCCAAGTGTCCATCAGCTGATGAATGAATAAAGAAGATGTGGTATAGATATATACAATGGAATATTACTCAGCCATAAAAAAGAATGTAATCTTGCCATTTGTAATGACATGGATAGACCTAGAGTGCATTATGCTAAGCAAAATAAGTCTATTTCACTTAGCATAATACACTCTAGATCCATCCATGTTGTCACAAATGGCAAGATTTTATCCTTCTTTATGGCTGTGTAATATACCATTGTATATATCTACACCACATCTTTCTTATACATTTAACTATTGATGGGCACTTGGGTTGCTTCCATATCTTGGCTATTGTAAGTAATGCTACAATAAACATAGTGGTGCCCGTATTTTTCAAATTGGAGTTTCATTTTCTTTGGTTAAATACCCAGTAGTGGAATTACTGGATCATATGGTAATTCTATTTTTAATTTTTTAAGGGACCTCTGTAGTGTTTTCTAACAGGGAACGAGAGTTCCCTTTTCTCTGTATCTTCACTAAAACTTATTTCTTTCCTTTTTCATTCTAGCCATTTTGACATGCATGAGGTGATATCAGATTGTGGTTTTGATTTGCATTTCCCTGGTGATTGGTGATGCTAAGCATCTCTTCATGTCTGTTGGCCAACTGTCTTCTTTGGGAAAATGTCTATTTAAGTTCTCCACCCATTTTTTTTTAATTGGATTATTTGGGTTTTTTTTTTTTTTTTTTTTGGTATTGAGTTGAATTAAGTTCTTTATATATCTTGGACACTAATTCCTTATCAGAGATATCATTTGTAAATATCTTCTCCCATTTAGTAGGTTGCCTTTTTGTTTTATTGATGGTTTCCTTCACTGTGCAGAAGCTTTTTATTTTGATGTAGTCCCAATAGTTGATGTGTGCTTTTGTTTCCTTTGCTTATGGAGATATATCTAGAAAAATATTCCTACAGCCAATGTCAAAGAGATTACTGCCTATGTTCTCTTCTAGGAATTTTATGGTTTCAAGTTTCACATTTAGGTCCTTAATCCACTTTGAGCTTATTTTTGCTAATGGTGTAAGAAAGTGGTCCAGTTTCATTCTTTTGCATGTAGCTGTTCAGTTTTCCCATCACCATATTTGTTGAAGAGACTATATTTTCTTCATTGTATATTCTTGCTTCCTTTGTCATAGAGTAATTGACCATGTAAGCATGGCTTTATTTCTGGGCTCTCTATCCTGTCCTATTAATCTGTGTGTCTCTTTTGTGGCACTACCACTCTGTTTTGATGACCACTTTGTAGTATATATATATTTTTAAGATTTTATTTATTTATTTGACAGAGAGAGACATAGTGAGAGCAGGAACACAAGCAGGGGGAGTGGGAGAGGGAGAAGCAGGCTTCCCGCAGAGCAGGGAGCCCGACGTGGGGCTCGATCCCAGGACCCTGGGATCATGACCTGAGCCGAAGGCAGACGCTTAACGACTGAGCCACCCAGGCACCCCCTACTTTGTAGTATATTATCTTGAAATCTGGAATTGGATACCTCCAGCTTTATTCTTCATTTTCAAGACTGCTTTGGCTATTTGGGATCTTAGATGGTTTCATACAAATTTTAGTATTATTTGTTCTCATTCTTTGAAAAGTGGTGTTGATATTTTGATAGGGATTGAATGGAATCTGTAGATTGTATTGGGTAGTATGGGCATTGTAACATTAATTCTTCCAATCCATGAGCATGGTATATCTTTCCATTTTTTTGTGTTATCTTCAAAATCTTTATCAATATTTTATAGTTTTCAGAGTAAAGTTCTTTCGCCTCCTCGATTAAGTTTTTTACTAGGGATTTTATTCCTTTTGGTGCAATTGTAAATAGAAGTATTTTCTTAATTTCTCTTTCTGCTACTTTGTTATTAGTGTATAAAAACACAAGCAATCTCTGTGTTGTATACTGCAACTTTACTGAATTAACTTATCAGTTCCAGTATTTTTTTGATGGAGTCTTTAGGGTTTTTTATGTATAGTATCATGTCATCTGCAAATAGTGACAGCTTAACTTCTTCCTACCAATATGGATGACTTTTTTTCCCCCCTCTGATTGCTGTGGCTAGACTTCCAATACTATGTTAAATAAAAATGGTGATAATGGATATCCTTCTCTTTTCTCCTTCTGGGACCTCTATAATGTGAATGCTTGTTTCCTTGATGTTGTTCAAGAGATCCCTTAACCTATCCTCATTTTGTTTTAAAAAATTCTTTTCCGCTGTTCACCTTGGGTGCTTTCCATTACCTTGTCTTCTAGATCACTGATCTGTACTTCTGCATCCACTAATGCATTGCTGATTCCCTCTAGTGTTTTTATTTCAGTTACTGTGTTCTTCAACTCTGATTGGTTCCTTTCTATATTTTCTATCTTTTTGTTGAACATCTCACTGAGTTCTTCTACTCCAACCTGGTGAGCATCTTTAAGATCATAACTTTAAACTCTCATTAAGCATATTGTTTATCTGCTTGTCATTCAGTTATTTTTCTGAGTTTTTTTTCTTGTTTTTTCTTTTAGAGCTTATTTCTCTGTCTCCCCATTTTGCTTGACTTTCTGTGTTTGTTTCTATGGATTAGGTAGAACCGCTAAATCTTTCAATCTTAAAGGAATGGTCTTATGTATGGTTGTACCCTATGTAGATTGTGTGTGTGTGGTGACTTTCACTGGATGGCAGGAGCTGTGGCTGGTATGGGCTGGGGGCTGGGGGGCATTCTGTGCTGGGTCTGCTCTGGTGGGATGGCCAGTGTTGAAGTAGGCTTGGGCTAGAGTGGCCCTGAGACTCTCCAGAGAGTTGGTGCCCCGGAAGGACAGCAGAAGCTGAAGGGGGTGAAAGCTGAGGGGTCTCAGGGCTATGTACTGTAAGTAAGCCCTGGGAACACAGTTAAAGCTAAAGTAGGTGCAGGCCAGTGTTAATGGTACCTGGGCTCTCCATGCAGCAGGTGCTCTGGCAGGAAAGCTAAAACTGAAGTGGGTGCAGGCTGGGTGGTTGGAGGGTAGGGGTCCTGGGGACACCCTGGCAAGGCAGATAAAGGTGAGGTGGGTGCAAGCCAGGGAGTCCTAGGGTTCTATGTGCAGAGGGCACCCTGACAGCTGAAATTGAAGTAGGTGTAAGCTAGGGTGTCCTGGGGTGCTCTGTGCTCTCTAGCAGAGCAGCTAGAGCTAAGGCAGTGTGCAGGCTGGGAGGTCCTAGGGCTCTCCATGCAGATAGCACTATGGCAGGACAGTTGAAGTTGAATTGGGTGCAAGCCTGGAGACCCCAGTGCTCTCCATGCAGAGGGTGCCCTGGTAGGATTACTAAGCTGAAGTGGACATGGGCTGCTACGGTCCCTGGGCTCTCCACACAGAAGATGCACTGCCAGGATAACTGAAAATGAAGTGGGTGCAAGTGGGGGTATCCTGGTGCTCTATGCATATAGGGCACCTTGGCAGGACAGTTGAAGCTGAAGGGAGTGTAAACTAAGATGTTCCAGTACTTTCTACACAAAGGTGCCCCAGTGGGGTGGCTGGAGCCGAGGTAGAGTGCAGGCTGGGGGTCCAGCAGCACTCTGCACTGGCAGGACAGCTAAAGCTGGAATGGGTATGGGCCAGTGTGTTCCCTGGGCTTTTCAAAGTGTACCCTGACAGGACAGTTGAAGTCGATGTGAGCCAGGGCATCCCTGGGTGCTCAGTGCAGGGGGTGTCCTGGTGGGATGCTAGGCACTAGCTGGGGGTCCTGGGGTACTCTACACAGGGGGCACCTTGGCAGGGCCACTGGAGCCAAAGTGGCATCATCAGCTGGGAGGTCCTAGAGCATCCTGCACCAGGGATGCCCTAGCAAGCTGGCTGAGGCCAAAGTGGTGTAGACATGGAGTGTTCTAGGGTGCTTTGTCCCTGTGTTACCTTGGTGCAAAGGCTGGAGCTGTAGTGAGTGCTGATCAGGGATGTTAGTGTGTACTAACCTGTGGCCACCTTGGTGGGACAGTTGGGGCTGGTATGGGCTAGGGGACGCAGTGCTTGCTAAGTGCTTAGGGTACTTAGACCCTGCTCCAGTTCGAATTATTAAGGCAGAGGCAGAGTTCAAAGGATGGCTCTCACCAGCCCCTCTGACTTGCAGAGTTCCAGCAGTCCCCCTGCCCCCAGGCCCTGCTGTTTGGTGGAGTTCTAGGGCCAGGTTTTTTATACACTAGTTGCTTTTAAACTGTGCTTTTATTCTCTGCCCCTGAGTGTCCAGGACTGGTGTGGGCTAGGTGACCTGGGGTTGCTGAGGCAGCAGGCCAGTATGGCCTCTAAATCCTGCACTGGTCTGCACTCTGGAGGTGGTGGGGGAGTGTAAACCATGGCACTCACCAGATCCTCTAATGCTGAGAGATTTCCAGCAGTGCCTCTGGCCATTTAGCAGAGTTTCAGGGTTGGATCTTTTATATACTAGTTCTTTCAAATCACGCTTTTTTTCCTATGCCCCAGGGCAGAAGAATCTGTTCACAGTCCCTCATTATTATCCCTCCCACTGTAGTTCACAGTTTCAGGGATGGGCATTCCCTTCATTACCCTGCCTCTGTCTCTCCTGCCATTTTCTTTTGCTGTCCTCTCTTTTGTGCAAAAGCTGTTCAGTCAGCCCCCAGTTCTTTTTCAGGAGAAACTGCTCTATAATTAAATGTGAATTTGATGTGTTTATGGAAGAGGTGAGTTCAAGGTCTTCCTATGGCCATCTTGGACCAGAATCCCCCAAAGCTGGTTATTTTCATATGAAAAGGTCATGGAAACATTTTTCTATGACTCTTAGCTGTTTGTTGATCTCACCCCCAGTTGATTTCACACTGAGTATAATAATTCCTTGGTGGGCCAGTAATGAATCTACTGCAGGTAGCAGAAACTATCCTAGTTATTTTAAACACAGTATTGGGGTTTGGCGAGCAAACCCTGAGACAGCAAATGAAAAGATTACTCCAGACACCTTAGTAGGAGAAAGGAGAGGGCCTGGGGACTAGACGCTCTAGTGTCCAAAGGCCCTGAGCCAAGCTTTGTCTCTGCTTGTGAGTTTTATCAATACACCAAGAGCAAGTGCAAAACAAGAGGGAATGGGTAGCTTTAATGATTAGGACAATAATATATGGGGCAACTGCGTGATAGGGGCAATCAGTGCTCCTTAAGTGCATACAAAGCAAGGAGTTCGTGAAGTAAGTATATGACCATCACCCGTGCCTGTTTTTCTTAAAAATGTAAACATTTACTCCCCAGATGAGAACCTTGAGCCCCAGTAAGAATCTGGCTGCTTTCAACCAAGACACTTCAAAGGAGGCCCAGGATTCCGGGTGTTCCTCCTTTGCTTTTCAGTTCGTCTCATCCAGAGAAGCATATACAAGTCAGATTTTATCTATCCAGGCACTGTGAATCCCACACAGTATGATTTAATATAGAGAATTATGTGTTTACAAAATAGTTGAAAGGTCTAGAAAAACAAACTATAGGTTGGGCATCCAGAGATGTCTCCCAGAATAACACGGGAGACCTAGGCTGTTAAGGAAACCATTCTTGCTACAATCTTTGCCCCCTGTTTGAAAAATACCACCACATTAACCACAGGACTAGGGTCAAAAGAATGATCCAGAGCACTGTGTACCTATCAGATCTCCTCTACCAAAATAGAATCTTCTTCTGCTACTGCCTCTCTGCCCCATAAAGTCACTTATGAATACACTGAATAGGCACAGCATCCAAAAAAAATCTGTAACCAAAAGTGCAAAGAAGTCTAGGATTGTTTTTTATTTTATTATGTTATGTTAGTTTTATATTTTATTTTTAAAAATAATAAGTTAAAATGTTTATGAATATAAATCATGTGCTTGGTAAAAATATTCAGGCTATAAAAATGTTCTCATTCCTCAAATATTTCCTCCATCTTCACTCTCAGCTTATCATGTTGCTTCCTATATCACTAAAAAAAAAGGAGAAGAAACTTCCTCAATCCCTACCACTACAACTACCCATATACCTGTATCTGGGACCATGTTCCCTTTCATCTCTCCTGAAACTGGGTCACCTGATACTGCTCCTACAAAAATCGACTCCTCCATCTATGCATCAGAATCCATCCTCTCTTTGCTAATAAAGGCAATTATTCTGGTAATTCTTTTTTCTCTCTTTACCATTAACTTTTTCTTCCCAATTGAGTTTTTTTCTTAGTGTATAACCACATTTTTTCATATTAAATAAAACTTCATTGCCTTTTCCCCTCTAAATATTATCTCATTTCTCCTCTTTACAGCAAAACTCCTCAAAAGTTGTTTATACTTAAAAATTAATAGACTTTTCCTGTGTGTTTTTTAGGTTTACAGAAAAGTTGAGCAGGAATACAGAGTTCCCATACACTCTTTGCCCCCCACTATACATACATTACATACATATGTTCCCCTGCATTAGTGTAGTATATTTGTTAACAACCGATGAACCAATATTGATACATTATTTTTAAATAAGGTCCCTAGTTTATATTAGGGCTCACATTTTGTGTATAGTTGTATGGATTTTAACAAATGCTTTGCATATATCCACCAATATAGTATCACACAGAATAGTTTTAATGCCCTAAAAATCCCCTGTCTCTGCCTATTCATCCCATTAAATTTGTAACTTAATTACAAATTAAAGCAATGAGATACTACTACATACCTACTGGAAGAGCTAAAGTGCAGAGATCCTGACAATACTAAATGCTGCTGATGAAGTGGAGTAAGAACACTTATTTATTGCTTGTGGAAACACAAAATTGTACTTTGCACGCCTTTGGCAATTTCTTACAAAGCTAAACATATTCTTACCATATGACCTGGCAATCACATTCCTAGGTATTTATGTAACTTATTTGAAAACATGTCCAAACAAAAACATGCTTCTGCATGTTTATCAGTTTCATTGATAAAAGCCAAAACTGGAAGCAATCACAATGTCCTTCAGTGGGTGAACAGATAAACAGACTGTGGTGCATTCATACAATGGAACATTCTTTGCAATATAAGGAAATGAGCTATTAAGGTATTTATACATGGGTGAATCTTAGATGCATATTGCTAAGTGAAATAAGCCAGTCTGAAAAGGCTACATACTAGATAATTTCAAATGTATTAAATTTTGGGAAAGGCAGAACTATAGAGAGAGAGAAAAAAAATCAGTACATTGCCAAAGGTGGACAAGGAAGTGGGGAGGGTTGAATAAGTAAAGCAAAAGAGATATTTTAGCATGTGAAATTTTTCTATGTAATACTGCAGTGATGGATATATGACACTATGGATTTATCAAAACCCACAGAACTTTAGAGCACAAGAATAAACTTTAATTTAGGCAAATTAAAAAATCATTCAGGAGGTTAAAAGATCCCAGGATAGAATATAGACTGTGACCCCCCCCCAAAGGTAACAAATGTATGAAATGACTTATTTAAGGAGATGGGGAAAGAGGGCTCAGCTAAGTAGCTTTGGAAATTAGTGGACTCTGTAAGACTAAGGGCAAAAGGACTAAGCACTATATTCTAGTTGATAGAGTTTTCTCCCATTGGGTATGGGTTAATAATTTTGACACTGCTATATACATGTCTACTGGAATTGAATAATTAAGTAAATGGATGATGGTAGCCAAGCTTCTCAGTGTTGGAGTGGGAGTTTGTAGATAAAGTGAAGAGGTTAGAATGATCCAAGAGATAATGGATTAAAGCTGGAGATATCAGTATAAATTCATGTTTAGCTCAATATAGATACAGACTGTTACAGACAGATTTATAGATATGTGTGTATGTGAAGGCTGGTGTACAGGCACACATTCCTTTGCTCTGTTATCTGAGAGGGCCTAGAGCAATGACACCCCAGTGGCAATAAACACACCTAGTATTTATTACAATGGTTTCTAATACCATTCTATAAGAAAAAGGACCAGGGCTTCTTAGATTCTAGTAGTGGTCCAGGAAATATACAAAGTGAGTGCTGGATATCTTATAGTACCAGAATATAAAATGCTCAAAACAAAGCATACAAATAAAAAAACCCCACACTGTTGGGGAATATGTCAAAGTGATATAGGAACCAACTGAGGGAGCTCCCAATTGAGAAAGCTGAACAATTTCGAAAATAAAATAAATGTAGTAGTAATGGATTATAACCTAAAGTATAAAATAAATATATGAGTCCTATTGCTGCTATAACAAATTACCACAGACTTAGGGGCTTAAAGCAATATAAAATTATCTCTTACAATTCTGGAGATCAGAAGTCCTAAAATCAAAGTGTCTAGAGTTGTGTTCTGAATGCCAGCCCTGCCAACCAACAATAATCTCTTAGGAGGCAACACAGGGAGAGTGCCCTGCAGTTTAGTATGCAAGCAACTGTGACAGACAGACTTATTGCAGACAGTTAGCCTGACTGCTGACACTGCCCAACTACAAGCCTACAGAGGCCTCGGAACTCTCAACAGCACAGGGACCAAACCCTGACCTATGCCTCCACAGCCAGAAAAGTGGGCCACTGCAGACAACTGAACTGAAAGCAAACATGGCTCAGCCAAAACACTAGGATGTATGGATCCACACAGGAGACACCCCTGGAGAGCCTGGTTCTGATGATCAGGTAGCACTGCACTACAGGGCAGGCACCACATGACCTCTTCATAAGGCCACTACATTCAAGATCAGGAAACACAGCTGACCTTCCTAAACAGAGAGAGTTAGACAAAATAAGGAGACAGGACTATGTCCCAAATGAAAGAACAGAACAAAAACAGAAAGAAAGAGCTTAGTGAAATGGAGATAAGGAATATGTCTGATAAAGACCTCAAAGTAATGGTCAAAAAGATACTCACTAGCCTTGAGAAAAGAGTGGAGAATCTCAACGAGACCTTCAACAAAGATCACAAATGTAAAAAAGAATTAGTTGGAGATGAAGAACTCAATAACTGAAATAAAACACACTAAAGGGAACCAATAGCAGATTAGAGGAGGCAGAAGAAAGGACCAACAAGCTAGAAGCTAGGGTAATGAAAGCAATCAAACTAAAAAGAAAAAAGAATAATAAAAATGACAATAGGTTAACGAAACTCAGTGACATCATCAAGCATACTATCATTCACATTATAAGGATCCCAGGAAATATACTGGAAGAAATAATAGCTGAATAGTTCCCTAATCTAGTGAAGGAGACAGACCTCAGATTCAGGAGGCACAGAGAGCTCCCAACAAAATCAACCCAAGAAGGTCCACATGAAGACACATAATAATTAAAATGGCAAGAAGTGAAGTGATAAAGAATTTTAAAGAGAAAAGAGAACAGTTAAATACAAGGGAAACTCTGTAAGGCTTCAACTGATTTTTCAGCAGAAACTTGGCAGGCCAGAAGGGAGTGACATCAGATATCCAAAGTGTGAAAAGGAAAAAGCGTACAGCCAAGAATACTCTACCCAGGAAAGCTAACATTCAGAATAGAAAGAGAGAGAAAGAGTTTCCCAGACAAAGAAAAGTTAAAGGATTTCATCACTACTCAAGCAGCCTTACAAGAAATGTTAAGGAGAATTCTTTTAATGGAAAGGAAAGTCCATAACTAGCAGTAAAAAAAAGTATGAAAGGAAAAAATTTCACAGGTAAATGCAAACACAGAATAAAGGTAGTAGATTAATCATGTATAAAATCAGTAAGGAGGTTAAAACACAAAAGCAGTAAAAATCAATTATATTGATGTATATTAGTATATTAGAGATTCATGAAAGGATATAAAAATTTACATTATATACATAAATGGTGGGGGAGTTAAAATTTAGTGTTTTTAGAATGTAATTAAAATTAAGCAACCATCAACTTAATACAGATGGCTGTATGCCTAAGATGATATATATAAACCTAACAGTAATCACAAATCAAAACTTGTAATAGACATACACCCAAAAAAGAGAATGAAATCCAAGCATAATAATAAAGAAAGCCATCAAACCACAAAGAAAGAGAACAAGAGAAGAAGGTACAGAGAACAATTACAAAAACAACCAGAAAACAAGTAACAAGGGCTTATGACAATAAGTACATACCTATCAATAATTCTCCAAATGTAAATGAACTAAATGCTGCATCAAAAGACAAAGGGTGACAGAATGGATAAAAAAGCAAGACCCATCTATATGCTACCTACAAGAGATTCACTGCAGACCTAAAGACACATGCAGATTAAAAGGGGATGGGCATTAAGGATGGCCCTTGAAGTAATGAGCACTGGGTGTTGTATGCAACTGATGAATCACTAAATTGTACTGCTGAAACTAATAATAAGTATATGTTAATTAAATTGAATTTAAATTAAAAATTAAAAAAAGTAAAGGGATGGAAAAACATTTATTATGCAAATGGAAGTGAAAAGAAAGCTGAGGTAGCAATACTTATAACCAACAAAACAGACTTTAAAGTAAAGACTGTAGTGAGAGACAAAGGACATGGAGACAGTGGACAAAGAGATAAAGGAAACATTCCAACAAGAGGATAGAAAAATTGTAAATATCTATGCATCCCACATGGGAGCACCTAAATACATAAAGCAACTATTAATAGAGATAAAGGGAGAAACTTATGCTAATACAATAATAGTAGAGGACTTTAACACCTTACTTACATCAATGGGATAGATCATTCAGACAGAAAATCAACAAGGAAACAAGTCTATCTAGTCTTGTGTCACCCAAAGCCAAACGGACATATACAGACCACTCCACCCCCAAACGGCATTCCATCCCCAAAAAGCATTCCAGTGCACATGGAATATTCTCCAAGATAGAGCACATGTTAGCCTATAAAACAAATCTCCATAAATTAAAAAAGATTGAAATATTAAAATCTTTTCTGACGACAGTGGTAAGAAACTAGAAATCAGTTAAAGAGAACATTTGGAAACAAAACAAATAAATGGAAGCTAAATAACATACATCTAAATAATGGATGGGTCACCCAAGAAATCAAAGAGGAAATAAAAAAAAACACATGGAGACAAATCAAAATGAAAACACAACCATCTAAATTCTTTGGCATGTGGCAAAAGCTGTTTTAAGAGGCAAGTTTACAGCAATATAGGCCTAACTCAAGAAATAAGAAAAATCTCAAACAACCTAACCTTATACCTAAAGTATCTAGAAAAAGAAGAGTAAACAAAGCCAAAGGCCAGTAGAAGGAGGGAAATAATAATGATTAGAGCAGAAATAAATGAAATAATGACTACAAAAACAACAGAAAAAAAATCAATGAAACTGGGAGATGATTCTTTGAAAGAAATAAACCAAACTGATAAACCTTTAGCCAGACTCATTAATAGAGAGAGGACTCAAAATCAGAAATGAAGGAGGAGAGATAACGAACACCATGAAAAACAAAGGGTTATAATAGAATATTATAAAAAATCATATGCCAACAAACTAGATAACCTAGAAGAAATGGACATATTCCTAGAAACATAAAACCTTCCAAAACTGAATGAGGAAGAAATAGAAAACTTGAACAGACCAATTACCAGCAATGAAATTGAATCAGTAATCAAAAAACTCCCAAGAAACAAAAGTCCAGTACCAGATGGCTTCACAGATGAATTCTAGTAAACATTTAAAGAAGAGTTAATATCCATTCTCCTGAAACTATTCCAAAAAATAGAAGAGGAAAGAAATGTTCCAAATTCATTCTATGAGGCCAGCATTATCCAATACCAAAACCTGACAAAGACACTGCAAAAAACCAAAAAGCCAAAACCAAAACCCAAAACAAAAAAACCCTGCTGGCCAATATCTCTGATGAACATAGATGCAGAAATCTTTAACAAAATATTAGCAAACTGAACCAACAGTATATCAAAAAATCATTCACCAGGATCAAGTGGGATTTATTCCCAGGAAGCAAGTATGGTTCAACATTTACAAATCAATCAACGTGATACATTGCATTAACAAGGGAAAGGATAAAAATCACATGATCATTTCAATAGACACAGAAAAAGCACTGACAAAGTACAATATCCATTCATGATAAAAACCCTCAACAAAGCAGGTTTATAGGAACATACCTCAATATAATAAAGGCCATACTGAAAAAGCCACAGCTAACCATCATAATGGTGAGAAACTGAGAGCTTTACTTCTAAGATCAGGAACAAGACAAGAATGTCCACTCTTACCACTTTTATCCAATTTATCTTGGAAATCCTAGATGCAACAATCAGATAAGAAACAAAAGGTATCCAAATTGGTAAGGAAGAGGTAAAACCGTCATTACTGGCAGATGATATGGTATTATATAGAGAAAACCCTAAAGATTCTACCAAAAAGTACTAAAACTAAAATTCAGCAAATTCTCAGGATACAAAATTAATACACAGAAATCTGTAACATTTCTATACACTAACAATGAAGTAGCAGAAAGAAACATTAAGAAAACAATCCCATTTACAATTGGACCAAAAAGAATAAAATACTTAGGAATAAACTTAACCAAGGAGGTGAAAGATCTGTACTCCAAAAACAATAAAACACTGATGAAAGAATTGAAGAACAAATGGAAAGATATTCCATGGTCATAGATTGGAAGAATTAATATTACAATATCCATACTCTGCAAAGCAATCTATAGATGCAATGCAATCTCTATCAAAATACTAAGCATTTTTCACGGAACTAAAACAAAAAATACTAAAATTTGTATTGAACCACAAAGGACCTGAAATAGCCAAAGCAGTCTTAAAAAAGAATAACATATGCTGTCTATTAGAGACTCATTTGGAAACTAAAGATACATCCAGACTGAAAGTGAAGGGATAGAGATCCATCTTTGATGCCAATGGACCTCAAAAGAAAGCTGGGGTAGCAATTCTTATATCAGACAAATTAGATTTTAAACTAAAGTCTGTAATAAGAGACACAGAAGGACACTATATCATTCTTAAAGGGTCTATCCAATAAGAAGATCCAACAATTGTAAATATCTATGCCACCAACATGGGAGCAGCCATCTACATAAGCCAACTGTTAACCAAAATAAAGAGTCATATTGATAACAATATGTTTATTGTAGGAGACCTCAATACTCCACTCTCAGCAATGGACAGATCATCTAAGCAGAAAATCAACAAGGAAACAAGAGCTTTGAATGATACATTGGACCAGATGGACCTCATAGACATTTACAGAACATTCCACCCTAAAACAACAGAATACTCATTCTTCTCAAGCGCACATGGAACTTTCTCCAGAATAGACCATATACTGGGTCACAAATCAGGTCTCAACTGATACCAAAAGATTGAGATTATTCCCTGCATATTCTCAGACCACAATGCTCTAAAACTGGAACTCAATCACAAGAAAAAATTTGGCAGAAATTCAAACACTTGGAAGCTAAGGACCACTCTGCTCAAGAATGTTTGGGTCAACCAAGAAATCAAAGAAGAACTTAAACAAGTAGAAAAATCTTGAATTCACCAACTAAATTTATATCTTAAAGAACTAGAGAAAAAGCAACAAACGATGCCCGAGGCATGCATTAGAAGAGAAATAATAAAGATCAGAGCAGAGATCAATGAATTAGAAACCAGAAACACAGTAGATCAGATCAACGAAACTAGAAGTTGGTTCCTTGAAAGAATTAATAAGTTCAATAAACCACAGGCCAGACTTATCCAAAAGAAAAGAGAAATGACCCAAATTAATAAAATTATGAATGAAAGGGGAGAGATCACCACTAACACCAAGGAAATAGAAACAATTTTTAGAAATTATTATCAACAACTATATGCCAATAAATTGAGCAACCTGTATGAAATGGATGCCTTCCTGGAAACCTATAAACTACCAAGACGGAAACAAGAAACTGACAAAACCAGTAACGAGATTGAGGCAGTGATCAAAAACCTCCCAAAAAACAAGAGTCCAGGGCCTGATGGATTCCCTGGGGAATTCTACCAAACATTCAAAGGAGAAATAATACCTATTCTACTGAAGCTGTTTCAAAAACAGAAACAGAAGGAAAGCTTCCAGACTCATTCTATGAGGCCAGCATTACCTTAATCCCCAAACCAGGCAAAGACCCCATCAAAAAGGAGGATTTCAGACCGATATCCCTGATGAATATGGATTCCAAAATTCCCAACAAAATCCTAGCTAATAGGATCCAACAATACATTAAAAGGATCATCCACCACGACCAAGTAGGATTTATCCCTGGGATGCAAGGGTGGTTCAACATTCGCAAATCAATCAATGTGATAGAACACATTAATAAGAGGAGAGAAAAGAACCATATGGTCCTCTCAATTGATGGAGGAAAAGCATTTGACAAAATACAGCATCTTTCCTGATTAAAACTCTTCAGAGTATAGGGATAGAGGGAACATTCCTCAAGTTCATAAAATCCATTTATGAAAAACCCACAGCAAATATCATCCTCAATGGGGAAAAGCTGAAAGCCTTTCCCTTAAGATCAGGAACACGACAAAGATGCCCACTCTTGCCACTATTATTCAACATAGTACTAGAAGTCTTAGCAACAGCAATCACACAACAAAAAGAAATAAAAGGAATTCAAATTGGCAAAGAAGAAGTCAAACTCCCTCTCTTCACAGATGACAGGATACTTTATGTGGAAAATCCAAAAGACTCCACCCCCAAATTACTAGAACTCATCCAGCAATTCAGTAATGTGGCAGGATACAAAATCAATGCACAGAAATCAGTTGCTTCTCTTATACACTAACAATGCAACTGTAGAAAGAGAAATTAGAGAAACAATTCCATTTAAATAGCACCAAAACCCATAAGATACCTTGGAATAAACCTAACCAGAGAGGTAAAGGATCTATACTCTAGGAACTACAGAACATTCATGGAAGAAATTGAAGAAGACACAAAGAGATGGAAAAACATTCCATGCTCATGGATCGGAAGAATAAACATTGTTAAAATATCTATGCTACCCAGAACAATCTATACCTTCAATGCCATCCCGATCAAAATTCCAATGACATTTTTCAAAGTGCTGGAACAAACAATCCTAAAATTTGTATGGAATCAGAAAAGACTCCAAATCTCCAAGGAAATGTTGAAAAAGAAAAACAAAGCCGGGGGCATCATGTTGCCCAATTTCAAGCTATATTACAAAGCTGTGATCACCAAGACAGCCTGGTACTGGCACAAAAACAGACACATAGACCAATGGAACAGAATAGAGAACCCAGATATGGACCCTCAACTCTATTGTCAACTAATCTTCGACAAAGCAGGAAAAAATATGCAATGGAAAAAAGTCTCTTCAATAAATGGTGCTGGGAAAATTGGACAGCCACATGCAGAAGAATGAAACTCAAACATTCTCTAACACCATTCACAAAGATAAACTCAAAATGGATGAAAGACCTCAACATGAGACAGGAGTCCTAGAGGAGAACATAGGCAGTAACCTCTTTGACATCGGCCACAGCAACTTCTTTCAAGATACATCTCCAAAGGCTAGTGAAACAAAAGCAAAAATGAACTTTTGGGATTTCATCAATATAAAAAGCTTCTGCACAGCAAAGGAAACAGTCAACAAAACAAAGAGGCAACCCACAGAATGGGAGAAGATATCTGCAAATGACACTACAGATAAGGGGCTGGTCTCCAAGATCTATAAAGAACTTCAAACTCAACACCCAAAAAACAAATAATCAAGTCAAAAAACGGGCAGAAGACATGAACAGACACTTCTCCAAAGAAGATATACAGATGACTAACAGACACATGAAAAAATGTTCATCATCATTAGCCTTTAGGGAAATTCAAAACAAAACCACATTGAGTTACCACCTTACACCAGTTAGAAAGGCAAAAACTGACAAGGCAAGAAACAACAAATGTTGGAGAGGTTGTGGAGAAAGGGGAACCCTCTTACACTGTTGGTGGGAATGCAAGTTGGTACAGCCACTTTGGAAAACAATGTGGAGGTGCCTCAAAAAATTAAAATTAGAGCTACCCTATGACCCAGCAATTGCACTATTGGGTATTTACCCCAAAGATACTGGTGTTGTGAAAAGAAGGGCCCTATGCACCCCAATGTTCATAGCAGCAATGTCTGCAATAGCCAAACTGTGGAAAGAGCCAAGATGCTCTTCAACAGATGAATGGATCAAGAAGATGTGGTCCATATATACAATGGAATATTACTCAGCCATCAGAAAGGATGAATACCCAACTTTTACATCAACATGGATGGGATTGGAGGAGATTTTGCTCAGTGAAGTAAGTCCAGCAGAGAAAGTCAATTATCATATGGTTTCACTTATTTGTGGAACATAAGGAATAGCATGGAGGACATTAGGAGAAGGAAGGGAAAAATGAAGGGGGGTGGAAATTGGAGGGAGAGATGAACCATGAGAGACTATGGACTCTGAGAAACAAACTGAGAGTTTTAGAGAAGAGGGGGGTGTGGGGATGGGTTAGCCCGGTGATGGGTATTAAGGAGGGTACGTACCGCATGGAGCACTGAGTGTTATACAAAAACAATGAATCGTGGACCACTACATCAAAAACTAATGATGTATTGCATGGTGACTAACATATCATAATAAAATAAAATTTAAAAAAAAATAACAAAGCTAGAGGTATTACAATCCCAGACTTCAATATATACTACAAAGTGGTAGTAATCAAAACAGTATGGTACTTGTTAGGTAGGAAGCTAGGCAAGAGCAATAGAAGATGGACTACAGATGTTCTGACCGAGAGCCCCAACAGAGGAGTGCCTGGGGAACACCCCATTCTACCCATCTAGCAGTTGATTTGCAGTTACAACATCCCAGCAGAAGCGGAGTTAAATTTGTTGTGCTTATTGCACTTGGGCAGGAAGCAGCCTCATGTCCTTATTTGACCTATGTCTCTAGAATAGAAATAAATGTAGTTTCCTACCCTGTGCAGGCATTTTGAATACATCTTGGGAAAGGAAAGGCATAGTTGGCTAATTATTATATAATCCACTCCTGTCACTCAGTTGTTGCGACCCTAAGACCCAACCAAAAGAAAAAAATTGATATAAACTCACACCCCAGAGTTTCTAGGGCCTTTGTCTCTCTTGATTGGCCTGCTCCTCCCTTGAAGTGTACTTTAATAAAACTTTGCTCCACTTTACTTTCGTTTCATTTTACTTTCATTTCTTTGCTGTGGCAGTCAAAAGAACCAAGGCTTCTATGTGGTATATACGATGGAATATTATGCAGGCATCAAAAGGAATGAAATCTTGCCATTTGCAATGACGTGGATGGAACTAGAGGGTATTATGCTGAGCGAAATAAGTCAATCAGAGAAAGACATGTATCATATGATCTCAGTGATATGAGGAATTCTTAATCTCAGGAAACAAACAGGGTTGCTGGAGTGGTGGGGGGTGGGAGGGATGGGGTGGCTGGGTGATAGACATTGGGGAGGGTATGTGCTATGGTGAGCGCTGTGAATTGTGTAAGACTGTTGAATCACAGACCTGTACCTCTGAAACAAATAATACATTATATGTTAAAAAAAAAAAAGAAGATAGTAGGAAGGATAAAATGAAGGGGGGGGAAATCGGAGGGGGAGATGAACCATGAGAGACTATGGACTCTGAGAAACAAACTGAGGGTTCTAGAGGGGAGGCGGGTGGGGGGATGGGTTAGCCTGGTGATGGGTATTAAGGAGGGTACATACTGAATGGAGCACTGGGTGTTATACGCAAACAATGAATCATGGAACACTATATCAAAAACTAATGATGTAATGTATGATGATTAACATAATAAAATTAAAAAAAAACTTTAATGCATGATTATTCCATTATATGATTCTTCCAGTAATCAAGATTTCTTTTGGTGACAAATTACCTTTGCCTACCAAGAGTAATTTTCCAACTTTGAGACATTGAACACTGGGGTATAAAGGTGGGAATATTTCCATATTCAAAGGAGCAATTTTTTGCTACTTAAATGCTCCTTCAGACTGCTCAAAGGTGTCCTTCTCCTAAGGCTAGTCCCAGTTGTGCTCTTTCTCTAATGAACACTGCTTCATCATGAGTGTGTATCCTCACTTTAAATAGCAAAGACACACTCCACAATCCTTGCAACTTTGGGAAAAGTCAGCTCAACATTTTAATAACTCGCACTGCAAGTAGACGGGAGTATCCAATCCCTCAGCTCCTAAATGTTGCTGCTTTCTAGAGGCTTTTATACCAGGACTGGGAAAAACATATATCCATACTCCTGGCTTCTGATGCTTACTAAGGACCATGGTGATTTCAGTAGGCTTCTGAATCTTGAAGGATGTAGTGTTTTTGATTCCTGATGTATAGCTGGTAGGTTAAAAGCTGGAAATAATATTAAGGATCTTGAGAAGCAGTCATGGTTTGTGTTCATCAGGTGGCAAAAACAAGTCATTTAATAATTCCATAAAGCAAATATAATGAAAGGGTAGTAAGGAAAAAATATATATAACTTGAAGACATAAAGATGGATGATTTCATTAAATAGGTATTAGAGATACCTTTCTGGAAATGAAAGGAGAAAAAACCTGGCAACTCTTTATTCACTTATAATGAATACACAATATATTCATCATATATACATATATGTGTGTGTGTGTGTGTATTAGGTATAATAGTTTGCATTCTCATTATTAATTACATTATTAAGTTAGGAAAATAGAATATTCAAATGAGTGAGGCTGAGATTTTTAAAACATCAAGGTACTCATAATTTTCATTTGGAATTAAGTAATTTAACTTCAAAAAGATGAAATGATTTTATAAGCACATATCTGTTTCTAAATCCCTGAATTAAAACTAGATTTATTTATTTTTTTTATTTATTTGACAGAGAGAGACACAGCGAGAGAGGGAACACAAGCAGGGGGAGTGGGAGAGGGAGAAGCAGGCTCCCTGCTGAGCAGGGAGCTCGATGGGGGGCTTGATCCCAGGACCCTGAGATCATGACCTGGGCTGAAGGCAGACGCTTAATGACTGAGCCACCCAGGCGCCCCTAAAACTAGATTTTAATATTTTTACTGCAATTATTATTATTATTAATGAAATAAAACAAGCTGATTATTTCTGAGCAGTATTCTTAAATCTGGATTTTGAAACCTAGAGAGTTCTTGAATGTTGTCCAGGAGATATGCTTTATACAGGCTATCTAATTTAATTCTCTCAGGTAAAGACGTCAAATCTTACAGAGGCTACTCAGGTATGATCAAGGTCACACAGCAGGTTAAGGACACCTTACCCCTTTTAACTACTTGGCCACAGTTCAGTTGTCAGATTTCTGGAATATTGTTCTCTGATAAATTTTACAAATATTTATCAATATTGACAGAACAGCAGCGCCTGGGTGGCTCAGTCATTAAGCGTCTGCCTTTGGCTCAGGTCATGATCCCAGGGTCCTGGGATAGAGCCCCACATCGGGCTCCCTGCTCAGCGGGAAGCCTGCTTCTCCCTCTCCCACTCCCCCTGCTTGTGTTCCCTCTCTCACTGTGTCTGTCAAATAAATAAATAAAAAATCTTTAAAAAAATATTGACAGAACAATTTGAGTATGTGCAAATAAATGAGGATGAAGCCAAATTTTTCTCTAATGGGAAAACAGGAGGTTGCTTAAATGAAAAACATCACAGAAGGTATTTGTAGCACTTACGATGTGCTGCAAATAAAAAACTCAATTTTCAAAAATGAATCTGAGTCCTGAAAGTGTCATTTTCTTCCCCCAGTGGCTCCTGTGTCACTATGAAATACTACCACCTAAGTGGGTTTTTTGTTTGTTTTGTCTTGAGCATCTTATATTCTGGTATTACAAGATGCCCAACACTCATCTTGTATATTTCCTAACTCAGTCCTAGAATCTATTTTTTTCCTAGTCGAAAAAAATAGCTTTGTTGGAATATCATGAGATGTAAAGGAGGGATATTCTCTCTTTTTTAAATGGTTCTTTGAGATCATAAAATAAAATCGAGAATAACTCATATGTTTCAGGTATACCTTTTAGTTATCAATAGTTTTATGGACTTAAGAAATTTATATATTACATATTAAAAATAATACTTATCAATAGTGACAATACAATTTGAAAATTTGCAAGTGAAGTAAGAATGGAACTGGATTTTTCTGTAGCTTTTAGACCACTAAAATAATCATTTATTACCCTCATAGGATATTTAATGGGTCTTCTGAAATTGTTATGTTAAACTATTAGTTACATCCAGCATTCAACAATAATGGATTTGACATAATTATATTTTTATTGTTGTTGTTTAACAGAAAGTTTGGAGATTTCAACCTTCATTTAAACTTTTATATACCTGACTTATTAAGTAGGGCACATTAACTTAGTGTAATCTTACTCTATAAACATGGATTATATAACTCCTTTAGTCAGTATTCAGAATGGGAATATTATTGTGTGGGTATATGATAAGTATAACCCAAAATGTACTGAGATGTTGGTCAAAACCAAGAAGTTGTCCATCTGAAGTGCTGATAGCAAATGTTAAGTTTGTTCCAAAAGGAAAAATATTTACTGAGATAGTTATAGTTGGCTTTTAGGTAATCAATGTTCTAGTGAATTATTAATTGATATCATAACTCCTTCATATGTAATTATAAAAGTGTCACATTTTCTATTTATGTCATTTTGTCTTATTTTGTCATTACAGAGCAGTCTGCAGAACAATGGAGGGGTTCAACCATTCTAGAGTGTCTGAATTTGTGTTACTTGGACTTACTGATTCTCCTGAGCTCCAGACTTTTTTCTTTGTGATCTTTTCTGTTTTCTATTTGATAACTATGTTGGGCAATGGCCTGATTTTGCTCACAGTTCTATCCACCCCACACCTTCACTCCCCTATGTATTTCCTCCTCAGCAACCTGTCTCTCATTGACATGTGCCTGTCCTCCTTTGCCACTCCAAAGATGATCATGGACTTCTTTGCTGAGCGTAAGACCATCTCCTTTGAGGGCTGCATTTCCCAGATCTTCTTTTTGCACCTCTTCACTGGGACTGAGATTGTCCTGCTGATCTCCATGTCTTTTGACAGGTACATTGCCATATGCAAACCTCTCCATTATTCAACAATTATGAGCCAAAGAGTGTGTGTTGGGCTTGTGGTAACCTCTTGGACAGTGGGCTTCCTGCATACAACGAGCCAGTTAGCTTTTACCCTCTGTTTACCCTTCTGTGGTCCCAATGTTGTAGACAGTTTCTTCTGTGACCTTCCTTTGGTCATCCAGCTTGCTTGTATAGATATATATGTTCTTGGAATCTTCATGATCTCTACCAGTGGTGTGATTGCTCTTGGAAGTTTTCTGCTTTTGCTCACCTCCTATATCATTGTTCTTGTCACAATCAAGGACCACTCCTCTACAGGAACATCTAAGGCTTTTTCTACCTGCACTGCACATTTCATAGTTGTGTTAATGTTCTTTGGGCCCTGCATCTTTATCTATGTGTGGCCTTTCACCAACTTCCTGGTTGACAAAGTTCTGTCTGTTTTCTATACCATCTTCACCCCCCTTCTGAATCCACTTATCTACACCTTGAGAAATCAGGAAGTGAAGACAGCTGTGAAGAAGAAACTAAATAATCAAAACTTGAATCTTGGGAAAACTATTCCACGATACCCAGTGCAATGAATCTCCTGTCTGAGATTTACATCATCAGTTTAGTCCTTATAGCAATGGAAAATTAAACTTAGAATCTTCAAGTCCTTTAGTCTAAACTCACAAAAATAAGAAACCAGGGTTGAGAGATGCGAAATCTTGCCTAAAGTTTATTGAGATGTTTGCAAGCCTTTTGAGATTATAGATACATTTGAAAATCTGTTGAAATCTAGAGGTTATTTTCATAGAAAAATGCACATATCATCAAAACATAAATTCAGGGCTTCATATATCCCTGAGTCCTATCAACATATCTCAGTCAACTTAGAGAAGCCTGAGATAAAATACTGTTCTCTTGTCTTCTAACCCAGAATATTCCCACCCAGTGGCAGCCTTGTGGTACTCTGATGGTGTCCACTTGTAGAACTTTAAGGGTGTTGGGCATAGTGAGGTTTTTTTTTCATATTTTTGTGGGGAAATTCATATTGTGAAGAGATTCTTCTGAATAAAGCTGAACAATCCTGATTTATTACATCCAACTGTTTTGAGTTCTGAGTCAACTTTGAACAAAACAGAACAGTTTGGAGGATCTGAAATTTAACAGTATGGTTTGTTAAGAAGTGTACACATCACTACCACACTTGATACTTAATATAGGAAATAACTGATTAATGGCCATTTGTGAAGTTTAAACTGTAGAAAGTAAACCACTCAAGTCTGATTAACTTTTAAAACCTGGCTGAATATCAGAGATATGATGAATTCATTTAATATCAAGACTAAATGTTTGGAAAATTAACTATTTAATTCATGACAAGTTTGTCATTTCCAAAATAAAATATTCCAAAATATTATTAGTCTTAGTATGAGTTTTGTTTCTCATTTTCAATATAATGTAGCCTATAGGAAGAAAAGATGAAACTAATTTAAAAAATATATAGCACAATTCTCTCTATTCTGGTTTATCACTGATTGTGTTAAAGATATTTTTTATTACAAGATGGTCTTTGGAAATCAGCTGACCAAATCATTTCCCTAACAGCTGATGGAGAACCTAAGATGCAGAGAATTCATACAGCTGGTTCAAGACTGAATCACTGTAAGGGGCAAAGATCATTTCTCTAAAAATACATACACCTCAGAATTAAATTTTGGATCTGTCATTTCCTAGTTGTGTTATCCTAGGATATTCACTTTATCTCTCTACCCTTTTAAATTTCTATTGTGAAGATAATAATAATACTGTTTGTTGTGACTATTTTATGGAAAGTAGATGGAATAGACTAAAAATGCACAGACTCAGACTGAAAATGCATCTTATTTGTAAGTAGTATGCCTTTACACTTGAAAGAATAACTGCATTCATGTGAAACCAGTAGCTCACAAAATTTGATATTCTAGTTTTAGGATGTCTTTTTGTGGCTTCTTAAGACATATGGCAGAAAAACAAAAGAACACTTTCCAATTTTCCATTGCTAACAGGGAGGGTAGTTGGAAAAAATTAGATTAGATTGCCAGATACTTTGTGATTTTTATGAATAACAATATACTGATAGGCTGTATCTCTTTGAACTGACTAAAGTATATGAAAATAGTTTAGGAAACAATCTGTTATGATGCATTTAGACACTTTGGCATTACTGGTATTAATAGCTTCTTACATTTATTCTGGATTTTTAAAGTTTCAACATGCTTCAACACAATCTCTAAGCCATATATTTGATATATGAAATTAAATAATGTGGCAGAAGTTTATGAAGAAATGTAGTGTTGGAGTTAGGTATAAAACCATATTCTAGTTTAAAATACTAGTTCATTTTAAACCAAATCATAAACTCTTCCTTCTTGCCTCAGGGTCAATCAGACAAATGAGAAAAATTTAAGGTAAAAATGTCCTTTTGTCTCAATTCCATTCTTCAGTAAAAATTATCATCTTTGTTTCAATTTTTTAATTTTAATTTAATTTTATTTTAGATTTTATTTAAATTCAAGTTAGTTAACATATAATGAATTATTAGTTTCAGGGGTAGAATTTAGTGATTCATCAGTTGCATATAATACCCAGTGCTCATTACATCACATGCCCTCCTTAATGCCCATTACTCAATTACCTCATTACCCCACTCACCTCCCCTCCAGCAACCCTCAGTTTGTTTCCTATAGTTAAAAGTCTCTTGCGGGGGCGCCTGGGTGGCTCAGTTGGTTAAGCGACTGCCTTCGGCTCAGGTTATGAACCTGGAGTCCCGGGATCGAGTCCCACGTCGGGCTCCCTGCTCAGCAGGGAGTCTGCCTCTCTTTCTGACCCTCCCCCCTCTCATGCTCTCTATCTCATTCTCTCTCTCAAATAAATAAATAAAATCTTTAAAAAAAAAAAGTCTCTTGTGGTTTGTCTCCCTTTCTGTTTTTATCTTATTTTCCTTCCCTTCTCCCATGTTCATCAGTTTTGTTTCCTAAATTCCACATGAGTGAAATCATATGGTATTTGTCTTTCTCTGACTTATTTCACTTAGCATAATACACTCTAGTTCCATCTACCTCGTTGCAAATGGCAAGATTTCATTTTGTGATGGCTGAATAGTATTCCATTGTATATATATATACCACATCTTCTTTATCCATTCATCTGTCAATGGACATCTGGGCTCTTTCCATATTTGGCTATTGTAGACATTGCTGCTATAAACATTGGGATGCATATGCCCCTTTGAATCACTGTGTTTGTATCCTTTGTACAAATCCCTAGTAGTGAAATTGCTAGATTATAGGGTAGTTCTATTTTTAACTTGTTGAGGAACCTCCACATGTTTGTTTTTAAATACGAACCCTACTTCTGAAAACTCTTTAGTTCAATAACTATTCATTGAGCACCTACTCTGTTTAAGGTCTTTTCTGGGTGCTTGTGATACATTAATGTACAAGATCTGTTCCTCTGTTTTTAAGAAATATATATCTAGCAATTAGATGGGACCAGTCTGTTGTAGGTGGAATTCCAGTCTCACCACTTTCTTGTTGTGCAACTTTGAGCACATATTCTTAATGTTTCTAAGACTGTTTTTTCATCTATAAAATGTGGACTTAGTATTTAACCACTAGGAATGTTGTAAAAATTAAACAAAAGGACATGTAACATAATTAGCAGTGCTTGGCACTCATTAAAGTTTTAATGGATGCTAACTAATAATATTATTATTTTGCCATTGTGTTAGACATACATAAGTGACAGGGTAAATGGAATGGAAATAGATATGCTTACCTGAACTTCAAGAACATGATTTTAAGACTATTAGGATGTGTCAATTTACCTAACATTAACTAATGTTAAAATATTTGATTAATTAATAATTGGCATTATTAATTTTTGGTGCATTGATGTAGTTAATGTCCTTTGTAGGTCTGTGTTTTTCAAAGGAAGTATTATATTTTAGAAATTTCTTATTAATTTTAGAAATATATACCAAGATGGAATGAAAGGGGAAAATAATTAATAAATTGTTTTATCACAATGTTTTTAAGTAAAATTTATGATTAAAAGTGATAAAATATTGTTCACATATTTTGTCTCTCTTTATCTTTTACCCATTCAAAAGACAGTAGTGAAATGCTTAAAATTCTTATTTAACTAGATTTATTACAAACATTAACTGGGAAATGAATGGTGACAATTACCTATTCACTTTATATTTAGCACATTAATAAAGTTACAACTACAGGCAGAAAGATTTTGTCCACATTTATGAAAATATAAGGGAATAGTTTATTTAGAGACTTGGTAGAAGTATTGTTTAAGAAACTACTGAAATTGTAACCACGCAATTATAGCATCAAGTCAGACATTTCATCTGGCAAAGATATCCCTGAAGCTGTAGGATAAATATCTAATTTCTATCTGGGCGTTTATGTGGTAAAGCACATTCCTGGGGAATCAGTTAAACCCCAAACTGTCTACATAGCACATGATAACTATAATTCAGTGTAATTGGTTTTCCTTATGCTCCTATGTATTTTAGTTTGTGTGTTTGCAATATTATTCTAATGAGGAGGCTGCGAGCTTCACTGAAGCTCAGAGGGGTCTGTGGTACACACAAGACTACGAACTCTTAGAGTGGGGACTGTGAATATCACCAGTGAAACCTGGTTGTCTAATCTGAACTCAGCTCTATACTACTTACTAGGCTTCTGGTTTGGGGCAAGTTTGGAGCAACTTCTATCCTGGTTTTCTCATCATTCTTTTTTTTTTTTTTAAGATTTTATTTATTTATTTGACAGAGAGAGACACAGTGAGAGAGGGAACACAAGCAGGGGGAGTGGGAGAGGGAGAAGCAGGCTTCCTGCCGAGCAGGGAGCCCGATGTGCGACTCGATCCCAGGACCCTGGGATAATGACCTGAGCTGAAGGCAGATGCTTAACGACTGAGCCACCCAGGCGCCTTTCTCATCATTCTTTTAGCAGAGTTTGCAAGTCAACAGACTGCATTCCCAACATGTTTTGTCTTTCCTCAAAAGTTTATAAAGAAATCAAACTAATTTAATAATATTAGATAATGGGAGATTTCATAAGAAAATACAGCTTGATAGATTTTTTTAAAAAATGAAAGAAAAACAAACCTGCCAACATTAGGCCAGAATTCTAAGCTGTAGATGAATTTTTAGATTGGGCTAATACCAGAGATCTCATCTGTTTTGTCTTGCACACTAGTACACTCCACTTATGCATATTACCCCAGCAGTTTCTGATCCTTAATAAAGAAATTAAGATGTATATTATGCCTTTTCCATCACCACATCTGTCACTTTCCTTCCAGCTCTAACCCTCACCTTGACACAATATACTTTTGTCCCTAACTTTTGATGGTTCACTCTCAACAAACATAGCATTCATTGTATCTCCTTAGATCATTGATATTCCTACAAATTATTCTTATATGAGGATTTAAGCCAAACTGGAATATTAAAAAGTCAGTTATACTTCTTCTTCTTCTTCTTCTTTCTTCTTCTTTTCTTCTTCTCTTCTCCTTCTCCTTCTTCTTTTTTAAAATGCCTTTCTTCTCCTATATCCTGATTTTTCTTTTGACTGTACTCCATTAGAAATCTGCTTTTGGTCACCTGCATTTTATTTTACATTGAAGAGCTACTTTAGCTCTTCCAAATGCATTTTTAATTGTAGGAGGATAGAACTGGCCTTTTCTTGAAATAGGTAAAGAGTTCAGTATTAGTCAGTAGAGAGATGACATTATCTTAAGTAGAATTTTCTGCCTTTGTCAAACAGGTGCCACCTTAATCTCCTCCCTCAGTATAGATATTCCCAGAAATGATTTTTTTGGTTTGTTTGTGTGTGTTTGAGGGACTATGCTCTGTCCTTTGGAAACAAAGACGTTATCCCTACCCTTAAAGAGATTCTATCTAATACAAAGAGAAGTAATCACAACACAGTGTCATATGGCCATGATGTAAGTTTGCATATGATAATACGGAGACTTAGGAAAAGGCATGTCCAAATGTGCCTGCAAAGTCAGAGAAACCTTCTCAAAGACAGTGCTGAATCTGAGACTTGAAAGCAAAGTTGGGGGCAAAGTATGCCACAGGGAAGGAACAGCATGGGCAAACATGAGAAAAACACAAATGCCTAGTGAACTCAGGACTTGCATGTGGTTTACTATTTCCAGAGAACAAGTTGTTAGGTTAGCAGTAGTAGAAAGAGACTGTACTCAAAGAAAGAAAGTGGCCAGAGTCTTGGAAAGAATGAGGAAGCACTGAATAACTGAGAGCAGACTCTAAGCAATGGGCCAGCTTTTACCCAGTTCCTGTTGTGAGAACTTTTTATAGCCTTCTCATATGATCTGACGAAAGTTTTGTCTCACTTATTTTCTCTACAGTGGATAACAGGGTACTAAACATACAGTCTGCACTTGGAAGACTACATTGGAGCTACAGAAGAAAAGTTATCCTCGTTCTTCTTATCTCTTTACAATCTTTCCTGTATGATATTGAATTTGCTTACTTAACCAGAACACTGAATCTTAGGTTATAAGGTGAGGCGACTTGGAACAGTTAGCCCAGCAATTTCTGGAAATAGGGTTCCCTTTTACCTCTTGTCTTCTTTTCCCATCACCTTGCATCTTAAAGCTATGTCCCAGAATCTCTTCTCCTCCCATACCCTGAAATAATCTTACTGGCTTTTTGATGTCAGTTCTGAATGGCATCTTGGTGTATTTTCACTGGGGGGGATGACATGCAAGTTGGTGGAAACCTTTACATTAAAGGTGACAGAGAATACCTCGAGGGAAGCAGGAAGGATTATAGAAGAGACATCCCCAGTGAGGCATTTATAGCTCAGCACTTGTCTCTCCAAGGGTGAAATATTTCTGATTTGATGCTGATTTTAACATTGCTCATTTCACTATTGATGAAGAGGATATATGTATTCATTCTCAAACATTTATTACTAAAAGCTTAAAATGTGACAGGCTTCATTCTATGTATCACAGAAAAAATACTAATGTGGTTAGGGAATATACAATAACAAATTATTACAATGTATAGTAGGACATGAATCATTTGAATCTTGCTTACCTCCTTAGCCCTATTTTGCATTCCTTTTTTTAAACACTAATTTTACTGTTCCTCCCATGTGCCACATTCCATTCTTTTGAGGCCTTTAGACAGGCTATTTTACCTACTTAAATTGTTACAACAACACTACAAAGTGTGTGTCAGGGGGGTTAAAAGTGTAGTTTTTGTATGCAATTAAAGTTAAGTTGTTATCAGTCCAAAATAGACTACTGTTATAAAAAGAAGTTTTTTGCAAGCCTCATGGTATCCACAAAGAATAAAATCTGTAGCAATACAAGAAAAGATAAAGAGAAAAAAATCAAAATACACCATTACAAAAAAGCAGCACATTGAAAATGAAGATGATGAGAAAGAGAGGAACAAAAGAAACTACAAAACAGAAAACAATGAACAAAACAGCAACAGTAAGTCCTTATCTAAAAATAATTATTTTAAATGTAAGTAGATTAAACTCACCAAACAAAAGACATAGGGTCACCGAAGGGATAAAAAGCAAGATCCAACTATATGCTGTCTATAAGGTATCTGCTTTAGATTTAAGGACACACACACAGGCTCAAAGTAAAAGCCTGGAAAAATACATTTCATTCAAATGGTAACCAAAACAGAGGAGGAATATACTTATATAAGAAAAAATAGATTTTAAGTCAACTGTCACAAAAGCAAAGAAGGTCATTATGTAATGCTAACGGGTCAATTCAACAGGAAGATATAACAATTAGAAATATATATGCACATGAGAACACCTAAATATATAAAGCTAACATTGACAGATCTGAAGGGAGAAACAGATAGCAACACAATAAAGTAGACTTCAATACCCCAAATGATAATGGACAGATGATCCAGACTAAATATCAGTAAGGAAACAGCAGGTGCGAACAACACTACAGACCAAATGGACCTAACAGACATATACAGAATATTTCACCCAACAGAACCAGAATATACATTCTTCTCAAGTGTACATGAAACACTCTCCAGAAGAGATCACATGCTAGGTCACAAAACAAGTCATTACAAATTTAAGAAGACCGAAATCATCCCAACCATCTTTTCCAACCACAATGGAATGAAACTAGAAATCAATACTAAAAGGAAATGGAAAAATTCACAAATATGTGTAAATTAGCATACTTTTGAAACCATTGTATAAAAAAAGAAAACCAGATATTAGAACATATCTCAAGACATATGAAAATGAAAACACAACATACCAAAATTTATGGGATGCACACCTTCCTGGATTTCCAGGATTATTTAAAGGATATTAAACCCGAGTCCCTTTTCCTATAGATTCTGACCTTCTCAATTTCTCTTGGCTTTTAGGAAGTTTTATACTTGAACTACCACAGGATAAAATGAATTGACAATCAAAGGCCCTACACATGATAATAGTGCTTGAAAGGACCTCATAGAAGATCTAATCAGATCAGAGGTTTGTACAAGGTCCCATAATTAATGGCAGAATTTGAAGGGGACAGAATTTGATAGGGGCAACTACTTATCTCTGAAATTCTCTCTACCTCAACATTTCTATGATTACTATGATACAGTCAAAGAATGGTGGAATAGTAACAAAGAAAACACAAAAGGACATTTAGAAAAACATAATTACTTTTTTCCCTTAATTTTATTTTACTATGTTATGTTAATCACCATACATTACATCATTAGTTTTTGATATAGGGTTCCATGAGTCATTGTTTGCATATAACACCCAGTGCTGTATCATATGATCTCACTGATATGAGGAATTCTTTTTTTTTTTTAAAGATTTTATTTATTTATTTGAGAGAGAGAGAATGAGAGACAGAGAGCCTGAGAGGGAGGAGGTTTAGAGGGAGAAGCAGACTCCCTGCCGAGCAGGGAGCCTGATGCGGGACTCGATCCTGGGACTCCAGGATCATGACCTGAGCCGAAGGCAGTCGCTTAACCAACTGAGCCACCCAGGCACCCACTGATATGAGGAATTCTTAATCTCAGGAAAAAAACTGAGGGTTGCTGTAGTGGTGGGGGGTGGGAGGGATGGCGTGGCTGGGTGATAGACATCTGGGAGGGCATGTGCCATGGTAGTGCTGTGAATTGTGTAAGACTGTTGAATCACAGACCTGTATCTCTGAAACAAATAATACATTATACATTAAAAAAAAAAGATAGTAGGGGGAAAAACATAATTACTTTAAAAATTGTACCAAATTGCTGCTTTTAACTGTGCTCTGAGTCAAATACTATGGTAGATACTAAAAACAAATTAACAAGCAAATGAATAACAACAACAAAAACAAGCAAGGGCAAAGTTTCTGTTCTTAAAATGCTTATAAATTACAAGAGGAAAAGACACAGACTTAAGAAATGGTTAAGCAACAATCTAAAGCAATGTATAAAATTAATAATGCAGGAAATATTAGCTCTGAAAAAAGTAGAGAGAAGTTAATAAAAGAATTGAAAAAGCCTCCTCTGAAGAGGTGGGGCTTAGGTTAAACCTTGAAGGGGGGTGTTATAAAACTACTATGTCTTGGTTCTAAAATCATTACAATTTTTTGAAATGCAAACTGTAACATCACCTTCTAAATAGGTTTTCTGGAACAAAAGGTGGGGGGAAGCACAAAGCGGTAACTGACCAGAAAACAATGGCACATGAAACAAATCACTTTTTGTCAAGTTTTTGATAATGAAGTGTCACAAATCCCCAGCTACATCATCAGCATCATCAAATGAAAGGCCATATTCCTGATTATCCTTGTGGCTCCTAGAATGAGTAGGGGACAGTAGTTCTTTGAGCAGGAACAATGGATTTTTTTTTTTTTTTTTTTTCTGGGAGAGAAATACATCTAAAGGGATTTTGGTACCAGGAACTCTGTTTGGGGCTGATGGCTCACTGCTCATCCAGTCTCAAACAAATCTCAATTTTATTTTGTATGTGTACATTTAATTTTTGAACAATATTAAGTATTTTGATATCCCTATATACATTTATTCCTGGTTTCATTTATTAGACTGTAATTAGAGATCAACTTGTAAAACAAGCTCAACAGAGGTAGATGGAGAACAGGGCATCTACTTACTTAAAGAATAAAAAAGAGAAGAACAAAAGTGCTCTACTGAACCACACTACACACAGTTTCAATTAGGTTTATGACTCTTCGAGGTGAAGAGATGGCATCATAAAATTAGGTTATTTCCTGAAATTGTTTGCTAGGTTTATCTTTTACAGTGAACAGTTGGGAATCAGTGTTAGCCTTCTTTTTCATGGTAATAAGAATGTTAGGTAACAAAGCATGCTCAGATAACTTACTGTCAGCAGAGAACATGAGGCAAGGAGGGAGAGGACCCTGTAGGTGGAGGGCTTAGAATGGAGAATGGGAGAGTCCTTTACTCAAATTTTCTTAGGTTGATGCTTATGCCAAACTCTAGTTTTTGTCTCTGGGGTTAATTTCCCGACGTTGTTTTCCTAATACTTGGAATCTTTGTTGTTGTTGTTGTTGTAGTGTTCCATGATTCACTGTTTGCATATAACACCCAGTGCTCCATTCAATACGTGCCCTCTTTAATACCCATCACCAGGCTAACCCATCCCCCCACCCCCTCCCCTCTAGAACCCTCAGTTTGTTTCTCAGAGTCCATAGTCTCTCACGGTTCGTCTCCCCCTCCGATTACCCCCCTTCATTTTTCCCTATTACCTTCTTCTTCTTCTTTTTTAACATATAATGTATTATTTTATTATTTTTTTTAACCAGGCTAACCCATCACCCCAACCCCCTCCCCTCTAGAACCCTCAGCTTGTTTCTCAGAGTCCATAGTCTCTCATGGTTCGTCTCCCCCCCAATATCCCCCCCTTCATTTTTCCCTTCCTACTATCTTCTTCTTTTTTTTAACATATAATGTAACATATAATGTATTATTTTAAAGCACATGTAAATTTTCATGTAATGAAACTCATGACATTTATATGGGTATAATTCTAGCAATGTGAATGTTAAGATGCATATATGTTAAGATGCATATATACTACCAAATATGTAGTCTGACAAAAAATATGTAACATTCTTTACCCTGATCAGCCAACCATATGCTATCGATCAAAATGAAATATGAAAGACTCAACTTGGAAACTTGATCTAATCAACAGAGTTGAGAAGGTGGGAGAACAGATTTATAATAGAGAGTCATAAATAAACAAAAGGTATTTAAATTATAATTTTTTTTTACTAATGTTAATTCATTGATAGATCTCTCAAGTGACCATTAAACATATTACTAAACTGAACTCGTTGTACTTCATCACAAGAAACACATTTAAGAATATCCCATTTTGACTTTACTAAATCCAATAACTTTTCAAATAATTTTAAACAAGTGACAGTTGTAATTTACAGTTGTATAGATTCAATACACAGACTATTGAGTCAATATAGTAAGATACTTATTCACTTATTTATGATTTTAAGTATTTGTCTATCTTGCTATACATCCATTCCCCATCCATCTGCTTTGCCATTTATCAGCTCATCCATTCCCCTAATGACTGGTTTATCTTTCTTTCAACTCTTTACAATGTATTTATCCCATTGGTCATCTCTATATATTCATCTGTCTTTATCTAAACCCAAGCTTGTACAATATTACAATATTATGCAAACTTTGACAATGGCAGGCAGTTGGATAATTATTTGTGGTTACAGTTAGTCCACTTATATGCATTAAACATTTCTTCTATGTGTAATTCTCAGAATGACAATGACCAAATGCTCTTGAAGATAACCTAGCCCTTGTTCAGTTGAGAGAGAGAGATGGCAAGACAGAGGGAGGGAGAGAGAGAGAGGACACGAGAGAGAGAGAGAGAAGACAGGCACATTCTAGGATAGACTCTATCATCATATAGATGTATGAACTTGGGAAAGTTACTTTATTCCCTGATTCTCAATTCTATCATCTGCAAAGTAAATAGATACTGCTAGATGATTTCTATGTTCTAAAAACTCCAGTTACTAACTATATCAAATATGTTGAGAGACCACTATTTCATAGGTCCCTTAAGTCAAATACTGTGTTTAACCAGGGGGAAAATGGCTCAGATCCTTTAGGATATTACTATTTATAAAATACCTTTTGATTATAAAAACAATACAACAAACATTATAGCACCAAAATAACTTGTTACTGCTTAGAAAATAAACATATATCTCTATTTGTAGGTGAATGACTTAGATCCTGCCTCTAATTAGCATGACCCTGAAAAAGCTGTGTCCTTGGGTCTTAGTTTCATCTTCCAGAATCGGAGTGTGGATGGAATTTGCTGTATACCACATATTAATCTTTAATATATACAAGACTACAAGAATTTTCTGGAGTTAACTATACTGTTTTAAAATTGGAAAATCCACTCTAGGGAACTTAGGGACAGAATATAAATAAGGTACATTTTTATTCTCAACAAAAACATTAAATACCAAATATTTTTACTTACCAAGAACCTTCCACTTTTTCCTGACCTTTGAACTAAAATAATCCATTCATCAGCACCTTTGTCAGCAACAAAAAATCTCATTATAACTTCAGTGTACAGGGTACTATACTAAGTGTTGGTGCTTTCACACTTGCCTCTTTTCTTAGAGGCTATTACAAGAGACTAGGAGAAAATCTACTCTTAAAACATGCATATGTCTCAGGAGAAGGAATACTCAAATAAGTGTTTATATCTGACATAAGTTGAATATTCCAAAAAGCGGGTCTCTGTGCAGTAAAATGCTGAGTATAGGTTTGATGGTGCCCTGTAGTTAATGTTATATTGTATGAGGAACAATTAACATGACCAGAACTCCGTGACTGCTGAGACTGATTATATAAGTAGTTCTTCCATGAACTGACCAGTTTCTTGCAGTAGCATCACTTTGTTGACCAACTGAATGAGGAGGATAAATGCAGAACAAGTATTTCATTTTTGTATGAGGAAATCAAGGGGTATGATCAGTCTTCCTAGACTTAAAGATATGGCTACTAAGTTTTCTCATGGAATCCTTGACATCTTTATTTCTAAGGGTATAGATCACTGGATTCAAGAGGGGAGTGAAAATGGTATAAAATAGAGAGCCCTTTGTCTATTGGGAAGTTTGTGAAAGGCCAGACATAGATGAAAATGCACGGGCCAAAGAAAAGGGTCACAACAGTGAAGTGGGCACTGTAAGTGGAGAGTGCTTTGGAGGACCCACCAGAGGAATGTTGCCAAACAGCGACCAGGATGATAGTGTAGGAAATCACCAAGAGGATGAAACACCCCAGGGCAATCATACCACTGGTTGAGATCATGAACACTCCCAGAATGTATGTGTCTACACAGGCGAGTTTGATCACCAAGGGGAGGTCACAAAAGAAGCTGTCCACTTCATTGGGTCCACAGAAGGGCAGATTCACAGTAAATGCTAACTGACTCAGATTATGGAAGATGCCAACAATCCAGGAAAGTGTTACCAGCCCAATGCACATTCTTCGGCTTATAATGGTTAAGTAACATAGAGGTTTACATATAGCCACATATCTATCAAAAGACATAGATATCAGCAGTACAATCTCAGCACCCCCTAACAGATGCAGGAAAAATATCTGGATGATGCAGCCTTCAAAAGAGATGGCTTTGTGCTCACTGAGAAAATCTGCAATCATTTTGGGGGTGGCAAATGAAGCCAGAGACATGTCAATGAAGGAGAGATTGCCCAGCAAAAAGTACATGGGGGGTGAAGGCATGGCTCTGACACGATGGTGAGCACAGTAAGGAGGTTACCCAATACAGTGGCTGCATAGACTACGGAGAAAAACAGGAAATAGAACATCTGGTGTTCCCAAGAACTGGAGAGACCCTGTAGTATGAATTCAGTTATGACTGACTGATTATTCCAGGCCATTCAGTCTGATTTCTGGAAGATCTCTGACATTTCCAGATGGGAGGAGAACTAGGAAAAAATACAGTGATCAAATTCAAAGTGAGATTTTTTCTGCATGAAAAAATTTAGTGGCAGCCCACTACCAGATAGTTCCCTGTTTTATCACTTCCCTGCTCACAGTGGTCAAATATTTCCCCATGGTCTTCCAGATATCTTAATTGATTCAAATGGAGATTAATTCTTATGACTTAGAAATTTGCTTAGAAGATGCAAATCTTCATAGAAAGAAACAAAAATTCAGCTATTTGAAGATTTACTCCTCAGTTTATAAAATACCTAAAAAAAAAATTCACAGCTAACTTCCAACAAGTTTTGAAGGGAAAGGGAATGGTAACCTTTTTCAAAAACATCATGATGACTGAAGGACTGAACAACATTTGAGAATCATGATAGATGATTAGTGGGAAACAAAAGTGGAAAGGAATGTGGGCATTTTCTCCTTACAGTGGTTAGGATAAAGGGATAGAATATAAGGGGAGAGAAAATGGCTATAGAGAAACATAATATATTCCAATTTTCTAATGGAGATTGTCCAGAATAAAAATGAAATAGCCTCTCATTTTCAGTTCTTCATTTCAGTTATGCAGATATAAATAACCCTTGTTCCACACCACCAAGGCCAAACATTTTTCAAAGGTTGGTGAACATGATGTAGCTAGAGCCTGAAGGTTTCATACATTTCCAAGTATATTTTACATAGAAAGACCATTAAGTAACATGCTGCCTGAAATCAGATATTTTTTAACTGCTAGATTTTATAGACTTTCACCAAAGCAGTTTGAAGCAGAAAACACTTCCTGTTTCAGGAGTTCACTTGGAACAAAGAGGAGACAGGTTTATATAGAGACAGAAGATGATAATGGTGAATCTAGGAGAAGTTAGATAATACTATATGCCTCAAAAGTTAAAACTAGACTTCTTAGGTAAACTAGTTCCCACTGAGATCTGAGACTTTACAAACTACATTGAAAGCCAACTGAGAGGATGTCTACTTAAAGTTCATGATGAACTCCTTTCATCTTGCCACTAAACTAAGCTTTTTCCTTTTTTCTTTCTCAAAACTTTGCCATTAGTATATTTTAAATGAACTAAGACTAAACCAATTTATACATGCCATTACCTGTACTTGCTGGCTTTTTCCCCCCTGAAGTTTGGGTACCCCTTCTTTAATCCCACACTGTTCTTCTGACTTTATCCATTCCAGAAACTTTTAGATTTGTTTCTGCACCCACATACCTGATATTAAAATGGATGTTACAACTCTCACTTAAATTGGCATAGCAGAAATAGCAGCAGCCTAAGATTCAGAAAATGTGAATTAAAATCTCATCCTAGATATGTAAGATAAGATAATATACAAAATCAACTGGTACCTTGATTCTTCATAAATAATATAAGTGGGGTGATCTGGATGATTTTAAGATCCTTTCCACACATGTATTAATATTGCAATATTCAACTAGTACTTGCAAGTAATGACAATTGCTCCAGAGTGACCTCAGATCAATACTGTGCCTAATTTCTAAGTAAGGGAGGCTCACAATCCTTGGGACCTTTGTATTTATAATGTCTGTTTGGTAAGAATCCATTCAGTAAACTACATGGCATGAAAAAGACCAGCGGCTGCTTGGGGAATAAACAGATGCTCAAGTTGCAGTGAGAGTTATTAAAACACTCAAGTTAGCTTGGTCAGAATTAAAGATGGATCACAAAATATTATGATTGTTCTTAAGTGCTTTATGTACACTGAATGGATATTGTGGGGGCAGGGAAGCCATAAGGGATAACTGTTTTCTTGGACCACAGCAAGGTCAAGTAAGATCTATTAATTTGACTTGTGGAATTACAAATGTTATCTCTCAGTTCCTCCATTAATTTTTAAGGATAAGGGCTGTGTTTCCCTGTTTGGAGAAAAATTTATACTGTAAATAATAGAATCAATGAGCGGTTGAGAGTTTACATATTATAATACTCACTGGAATCATTATAGAGTAGGGGAAGAAAACAGAAATGAAAAGCAAAGAAATATCTGACACATTCTAAATATATAAAGGATGTTAAGTGGTTATCAAGCTTTAAATATCTCTACATAATCAGAATGATAACCAATAAAATTTAAATGACTATTAAATATTTCTCTATTAACAAGAAATTTAAAAATATTTACATTGTTCTTAGCTTGTACACATAAGGTGAAAGGAAATAATTTGGTGAAACTACATTATATGCAGCTGGTATAATATCAAGAGCACTGGATGTCAGATTTGGAGGCCTGGGTTCACATCACAGGGCAATATTTTACTATATTATCTTGAATACATTACCACATTATTTTGCATTTTAATTTCCTCATTTGTAATGAGAAATATAAAACATACTCAGTTTCAGAAAAAATACTCAGTTTTTATGTAGTGAATTTTAAATGAGATAATACTAATTTCAAAGGATATGCTAATCCAGGAGGAGGAGCAAGATGGCGGCAGAGGAGGAGACCTAAATTTCATCTGGTCCCAGGATTTCAGCTAGATAGGGATCAAACCATTCTGAACACCTACGAACTCAACAGGATATCAAAGAAAAGAATAGCAGCAACTCTCTGAACAGAAAATTGACCATTTTCTGGAAGTCTATTTTTAAAAATCTTTTTTATTTTTTATTTTTAGAGTCATATTCTATCCCTTCATAGTAGTTAACCTTATTTTTGGAATATATATAAGTTGTTCTCTCTTCAAAATTTTGGGATACAGTTTCTTCTAACAGACCAAAATATACACTAAATCTCTACTGTATAGCTTTGTTCTAGTCTCCTGCCTGATCACATTCTCTCCCCCTCCTTTTGTTTTAAATTTCTCTTCTTTCTTTTTTCAACCAGCTTCTTATCAGTTCCTTTTATAAAATCTTTTATAATTTTCATCTTTACAGTCATATTCCATCCCTTCATCATATTTACCCTTATTTTTGTACATATATAACTGGTTATCAAGCTTTTAATATCTCTACATAATCAGAATAATTTTTTTCTTTAAAATTTTGTGAGGCAGTTTCTTCTAACAGACCAATATATGCCCAAAATCTAGTGTGTGGCACTGATCTATTCACCAGCCTGATCATACTTGAGCATATTCTTTTTTTTTTTTTATCTTTTTCTTTTTTTTCTTTCTTCTTTCTTTCTCTTTCTTTTCCCCCAGTTTCAGGACTCTTCTGATTTGTGTAGTGTATATTTTTCTGGGGTCATTGTTACCCTGTTAGCATTTTCTTCTCTCATTGATCTATTCTCCTCTGGACAAAATGACAAGATGGAAAAAATCACCTCAAAAAAAAGAAGAGGCAGTACCGACTGCCAGGGACATAATCAATAAGGACATTAGTAAGATGTTGGAACTAGAGTTCAGAATGATGATTTTAAAGATGCTAGCTGGGCTTGAAAAAAGCATGGAAGATATTAGAGAAACCCTTTCTAGAGAAATAAAAGAACTAAAATCTAACCAAGTCAAAATCAAAAAGGTTATTAATGAGATGCAATCAAAAATGGAGGCTCTAACTGCTAGGATAAATGAGGCAGAAGAGAGAATCAGTGATATAGAAGACCAAATGATGGAAAATAAAGAAGCTGAGAAAAAGAGAGATAAACAAGTACTGGATCACGAGAGCAGAATTCGAGAGATAAGTGATACCATAAGACGAAACAATATTAGAATAATTGGGATCCCAGAAGAAGAATGAGAGAGGGACAGAAGGTATATTGGAGCAAATTATAGCAAATTCTATGCCTGTTTCCTTCCCTAGTTTGGGGAAGGAAACAGGCATCAAAATCCAGGAGGCACAGAGAACCCCCCTCAAAATCAATATAAAGAGGTCAACACCCCAACATCTAATAGTAAAATGTACGAGTCTCAGAGACAAAGAGAAAATCCTGAAGGCAGCTTGGGACAAGAGATCTCTAACCTACTATGGTAGAAACATTAGATTGGCAACAGACCTATCCACAGAGACCTGGCAGGCCAGAAAGGACTGGCAGGATACCTTCAGAGCACTAAATGAGAAAAATATGCAGCCAAGAATACTATATCCAGCTAGGCTGTCATTGAAAATAGAAGGAGAGATTAAAAAGCTTTCAGGACAAACAAAAACTAAAGGAATGTGCAAAAAGACCTTTGAGAAAATGAATACCAGGAAAAGACATGGATAGTTCCATTATGAAACCCTATTATAAGGACTATATTAAATAAGGTAGTGTGTATGTGTGCAGATAAAATAGTATGTGTGTGTAAACACATAAAATAATAGACTACTATATACATTATATATAACGTATATACAGAAACCAGCCCTACAAGAAATCTTGAAAGGGGTCCTCTAAGCAAAGAGAGAGCCTAAAAGTAACATAGACCAGAAAGGAACAGAGACAATATACAGTAACAGTCACCTTACAGGCAATACAATGGCACTAAATTCACATCTTTCAATAGTTACCCTGAATGTAAATGGGCTCAATGCCCCAATCAAAAGACACAGGCTATCAGATTGTATAAAAAAACAAGAGCCATCAATATGCTGTCTGCAAGAGACTCATTTTAGACCCAAAGACACCTCTAGATTGAAAGTGAGGGGGTGGAAAACAATTTACCATGCTAATGGACACCAAAAGAAAGCTGGGGTGGCAATCCTTATAGCAGACAAATTTGATTTTAAACCAAAGACTATAATAAGAGATGACAAAGGACCCTATATCCTACTTAAAGGGTCTGTCCAACAAGAAGATCTAACAATTGTAAATATCTATGCCCCTAACATGGGAGCAGCCAATTATATAAGCCAATTAATAACAAAAGCAAAGAAACACATCTACAACAATACAATAATAGTAGGGGACTTTTGCTCCCTCCTCACTGAAAGGGACAGATCATCTAAGCAAAAGATCAAGAAGGAAATAAAGACTTTAAATGACACATTGGACCAAATGGACTTCACAGATATATTCAGAACATTCTATCCAAAAGCAACAGAATACATATTCTTCTTCTCCAGTGCCCATGGAACATTCTCCATAATAGATCACATCCTAGGTCACAAATCAGGTCTCAACCAGTACGAAAAGACTGGGATCATTCCCTGCATATTTTAAGACCACAATGCTTTGAAACTAGAACTCAAATCACAAGAAGAAAGTTGGAAAGAACTCAAATACATGGAGGCTAAAGAGCATCCTACTGAAGAATGAATGGGTCAACCAGGAAATTAAAGAAGAATTTAAAAAATTTATGGAAACAAATGAAAATGAAAACACAACTGTTCAAAATATTTTGGATGCAGCAAAGACTGTCCTGAGAGGAAAGTATATAGCAATACAAGCCTTTCTCAGGAAACAAGAAAGGTCTCAAATATACAACCTAACTCTACACCTAAAGGAGCTGGAGAAAGAGCAGCAAATAAAGCTAAAACCCAGCAGGAGAAGAGAAATAATAAAGATCAGAGCAGAAATCAATGAAATAGAAACCAAAAGAACAGTAGAACAGATCAACGAAACTAGGAGCTGGTTCTTTGAAAGAATTAACAAGATGGATAAACCCTGACCAGACTTATCAAAAAGAAAAGAGAAAGGACCCAAATAAATAAAATCAGGAATGAAAGAGGAGAGATCACCACCAACACCAGAGAAATACAAACAATTATAAGAACATATTATGAGCAACTATATGCCAGCATATTAGATAATCTGGATGAATTGGATGCATTCCTAGAGATGTATCAACTACCAAACCTGAACCAGGAAGAAATAGAAAACCTGAACAGACCTATAACCACTAAGGAAATTGAAGCAGTCATCAAAAATCTCCCAAGAAACAAGAGCCCATGGCCAGATGGCATCCCAGGGGAATTCTACCAAACATTTAAAGAAGAATTAATACTTATTCTTCTGAAACTGTTCCAAAAAATAGGAATGGAAGAAAGACTTCCAAACTCATTTTATGAGGCCACCATTACCTTGATCCCAAAACCAGACAAAGACCCCATCAAAAAGGAGAATTACAGACCAATATCCTTGATGAACATGGGTGCAAAAATTCTCACCAAAAAACTAGCCAATAAGATCCAGCAGTACATTAAAAGGATTATTCACCATGACCAATTGGGATTTATCCCTGGGCTGCAAGGTTGGTTCAACATCCTCAAATCAATCAATGTGATACAATACATTAATAATAGAAAGAAGAAGAACCATGTGATCCTCTCAACAGATGCAGAAAAAGAATTTGACAAAGTACAGCATCCTTTCTTGATCAAAACTCTTCAGAGGATAGGCATAGAGGGTACATACCTCAATATCATAAAAGCCATCTATGAAAAACCCACAGCGAATATCATTCTCAATGGGGAAAAACTGAGAGCTTTCCCCCTAAGGTCAGGAACATGGCAGGGATGTCCCCTATCACCACTGCTATTCAACATAGTATAGAAGTCCTAGCCACAGCAATCAGACAACAAAAAGAAATAAAAAGCATCCGAATCGGCAATGAAGAAGTCAAACTCTCACTCTTTGCAGAGGATATAATACTCTATCTGGAAAACCCAAAAGACTCCACCCCAAAACTGCTAGAACTCATACAGGAATTCAGTCAAGTGGCAGGATATAAAATCAATGCACAGAAATCAGTCGCATTCCTATACACCAACAACAAGATGGAAGAAAGAGAAATTAAGGAGTCAATCCCATTTACAATTGCACCCAAAACCATAAGATACCTAGGAATAAATCTAACCAAAGAGGCAAAGAATCTGTACTCAGAAAACTATAAAATACTCATGAAAGAAATTGAGGAAGACACAAAGAAATGGAAAAACGTTCCATGCTCATGGACTGGAAGAACAACTACTGTGAAGATGTCAATGCTACCTAGAGCAATCTACACATTTAAAGCAGTTGCTATCAAAATACCATCCACTTTTTTCAAAGAAATGGAACAAATAATCCTAAAATTTGTATGGAACCAGAAAAGACCCCGCATAGCCAGAGGAATGTTGAAAAAGAAAAGCAAAGCTGGTGGCATCACAGTTCCGGACTTCCAGCTCTATTACAAAGCTGTCATCATCAAGACAGTATGGTATTGGCACAAAAACAGACACATAGATCAATGGAACAGAATAGAGAGCCCAAAAATGGACCCTCAACTCTATGGTCAACTCATCTTCGACAAAGCAGGAAAGAATGTCCAATGGAAAAAAGACAGTCTCTTCAACAAATGGTGTTGGGAAAATTGGACAGCCACATGCAGAAGAATGAAACTGGACCATTTCCTTACACCACACACAAAAATAGACTCCAAATGGTTGAAAGACCTCAATGTGAGACAGGAGTCCATCAAAATCCTAAAGGAGAACACAGGCAGCAACCTCTTCGACTTCAGCTGCAGCAATTTCTTCCTAGAAACATCACCAAAGGCAAGGGAAACGAGGGTAAAAATGAACTATTGGGACTTCATCAAGATAAAAAGCTTTTGCACAGCAAAGGAAACAGTCAACAAAACCAAAAGACAACTGACAGAATGGGAGAAGATATTTGCAAATGACCTATCAGATAAAGGGCTAGTATCCAAAATCTATAAAGAACTTAACAAATTCAACACTGAAAGAACAAATAATCCAATCAAGAAATGGGCAGAAGACATGAACAGACATTTTTCCAAAGAAGACATCCAAATGTCCACCAGACACATGAAAAAGTGCTCAACATCATTCAGCATCAGGGAAATCCAAATCAAAACCTCAATGACATACCACCTCACACCAGTCAGAATGGCTAAAATTAACAACTGCGGAAATGACAGATGTTGGTGAAAATGCGGAGAAAGGGGAACCCTCCTATACTGTTGGTGGGAATGCAAGCTGGTGCAGCCACTCTGGAGAACAGTATGGAGGTTCCTCAAAAAGTTGAAAATAGAGATACTCTACAACCCAGCAATTGCACTACCGGGTATTTACTCCAAAGATACAAATGTAGTGATCCAAAGGGGATGTGCACCCCAATGTTTATAGCAGCATTTTCCATAATAGCCAAACTATGGAAAGAGCCAAGATGTCCATCAACAGATGAATGGATAAAGAAGATGTGGTATATGTATATGTGTATATATATATATACACACACACACACAATGGAATATTATGCAGCCATCAAAATAATTGAAATCTTGCCATTTACATCAACTTGGATGGAAGTGGAGGGTATCATGCTAAGTGAAGTAAGTCAATCAGAGAAAGACAATTATCCCATGATCTCAACTAATATGTGGAATTTGAGAAACAAGGCAGAGGATGATAGGGGAACGGAAGGAAAAATGAAACAAGATAAAACCAGAGAAGGAGACAAATCATAAGAGACTCTTAATCTCAGGAAACAAACTGAGGGTTGCTGGAGTGGAGGGGGGTTGGAGGGATGGGGTGGCTGGTTGATAGGCTTTGGGGAGGGTATGTGCTATGGTGAGCACTGTGAATTGTGTAAGACTGTTGAATCACAGACCTGTACCTCTGAAAAAAATAATACATTGTATGTTAATTAAAAAAAAATACAGTGGTCAAAAAGAGGCTAACCAAGAATCTAGTATCAACCAATGGAGATCTATCAAAGAAAAGTGGCACTTCTTGATCCCATTTCAATTATTTCACATTTCTCATCTTCCCTTTCTTTTTTTTTAAGGTCTACTCAGATTATTTATCCTCTAGTCAATTTAAGTAGTTTGTGTATTTCTAGGAATTTATTTCACCTACGTAATTTATTGGCATACAATTATTCAGAGTATTTATTATAATCTTTTTTAGTTCTGTAAGGTCAGTAGTGGTAATCCTTGCTGAGTTTATGTTTGTCATCTGACTCTTATCTCCTTTTCTCTTTGTAGTCTAGGTAATAGGTTGTCAATTATGTTGATCTTTTCAAAGAACATTTGGTTTCATTCATTTTGTCTATTAATTTAATATTTTCTATTTCATCAGTTTCTGCTCTAATCTTTGTTATTTCCTTTTGCTTGCATTAAAAGTTTTGTCTTTTTTCCAGTGTCTTAAAGTGGAAGATTAGGTTATAGATTTGAGATCTTTATTCTTTTTATAAATATAGGTGTTTACAGCTGTAAATTTCTCTGTAAACAGTGCTGCTTTAGCTGTATCCCATAAGTTTGGGTATGTTGAGTCTTCATTTTAATTCACCTCAAAGGATATTCTAATTTTCCTTTGATTGCTTCTTTGAGTTGGTTATTTAGAAGTGTATTGTTTAATTTCCACATATTTGTGAGTTTACCAAATTTCTTTTTTTTAATTGATTTCTATTATTCCATTAAGTTCAGAGACCACATTTGTTACTATTTCAATCTATTTATGGATATTTGTTTTATGGACTAGTATATGGTCTATTCTGAAGAATGAGCCATATGCACTTGAAAACATATATACTGCTGTTTGGTGAACTATTCTATTGATATTAGATCTAGTTGGTTTATACTATTGTTTGAATCTTCTATTTCCTTGATGTTCTGACTAGTTGTTCTACCCATTTTTGAAAGTGAGGTATTGAAGTCTCCAACTATGATCCAACTATTACTGTTGAATTGTCTATATCTCCCCTCATTGTTGTCACTTTTACCTTCACACACATTGGTGCTCTGATATTAGGCTCCTATAGTTTATGATTGTTCTATCTTCCTTATGGATTGACCCTTTTATCATTATAAAATGTCTCTTGTTATCTCTAGTAGATTTTTGTTTTAAAGTCTATTTTGTCTGGGACACCTGGGTAGCTCAGTGGGTTAAGCATCTGCCTTCGGCTCAGGTCATGATCTCAGGGTCCTGGGATTGAGTCCCGCGTCAGGCTCCTTGCTCAGCAGGAAGCCTGCTTCTCCCTCTGCCTGCCTCTCCCCCTGCCTGTGCTCTCTTTCTGATAATAAATAAGTAAATAAATAAATAAATAAAATAAAGTCTATTTTGTCTGATGTTAGTATACTCACTACAGCTTTTCTGTGGTTGTTGTTTGCCTGATATATCATTTTCCATTGATTAACTTGGAATCTCTATCTTTGAATCTACAATGTGTCTCTTTTAAACAGAATATATCTGTATCTTATTTTGCTTTTTATCCAGTCTGACAATTTGTCTTTTGATTGGGTTATTTAATGCATTAACATTTAAAGTTGGTATTAATATTACTGGATTTACATCTGCCATTATGCTTTTTATTTTCTCTATGTCTCATGTTTTTTTAATTCTTCTACTTCACCTTTACTATTTTCTTTTGCATTGAATATTTTTAATGTAGTTAAGCTTCTTTAATGATTTTAATTTTTTTCTTTTTGAGAGGGGGAGAGAGGGAAAGAGGTGGGAGAGGAGCAAAAGGAGAAGGAGAGAGACTCTTAGGTCCACGCCCAGTGCAGAGCCCAACACAGAGCTGGACCTCACAACCCTGAGATCATGATCTGAGCCAAAATCAAGAGTTGGATGCTTAACTGACTGAGCCACCCAGGCACCCCTATTTTTCAATTATTTCCTTAGTGGTTGTTCCAGGTCTTACTGTATATCTTAACTCATCAGCATCAGCTTCAGATTTATATCAACCTTATTACAGTGAGAACTAGAAACAGTACTTCTATATAGCTCTATTCCCTTTTCCTCTTTTTTGTGATATTATTGTTACACACATTATACCTATAAATGTTATACTGTTACAATTATTACCTTATATAATCTTTTTAATTTTTAATTTATTTTTTTTAACCTTACACCAAGGGAGGAATCTATTTATTTTTTAAAAGTTTTTATTTAAATTCCAGTTAGTTAACATACAGTCTAATATTAGTTTCAGGTGTACAGTATAGTGACTCAACACTTTCATAAACACCTGGTGCTCATCACAAGTGCCCTCCTTAATCCCTATCACCTATTTAATCCATCCCTGTACCCACTTCCCCTCTGCCTAGTGGATAAAGAATTCTTGGCTGCACATTTTTCCCATTCAACATGTTGAATATTTCCTTCCACTCCTTTCTGGCCTGCTATGTCTCTGGACAGATCTACTGTGTCTTCCCTTGTAGATTAGGGGCCTTTTTTCCCTTGCTGCTTTCAGGATTCTTTCCTAGCCTATTTCCTTGTATATTTTGTGAATTTGACTATGATATGCCTTGGTGATGGCTGGCTTTTGTTGAGTTTAATGGGAGTTCTCTGTGTTTCTTGGATTTTGATTACTGTGTCCTTCCCCAGATTAGGGAAGTTCTCAGCTATAATTTGCTTGAATAAACCTCTGCTCCTTTATCTCTCTCTTCATCTTCTGGTACTCTTATGATATCAATGTTACTATGATTTACTAAGTCACTGAGTTCTCTAAGTCTACCTTTGTGGTCCATATCCTTTCTTTCCCTCTTCTTTTCTGTTTCATTATTTTCCATAATTTTATCCTCTATATCTCTGATTTGCTCCTTTGCTTCACCCATCCTTGTTTTTAAGGTCTCCATTTATGTTTGCATCTCGGTTATGGCATTTTTAATTTGGCTTGACTTGATTTTAGTTCTTTTATCTCTGCATCAAGGTATTCTCTAGTGCATTCTATGCTTTTTTTCAAGCCCAGGTAGTATCCTTATAATCATTGTTTTAAATTCTAGTTTGGACATCTTACTTATATCTGTATTGATTAAATCCCTGGCTGTGAGTTCTACCTTGTGTTCATTTTTTGGGGGTGAATTCTTCCATCTTGTCATTTTGTCCAGAAAAGAAGAAAGAGAAAAAAGAACAACAAAACCAAAAAGAAACAAACAAAAAACCAAGACAAAGCAAAAAGAAAAAGAAAACAAAAACACAAAACAAGAAAACAAACAAAATCTAGATCCTGGGTGTGTTTTGGTTTGCTTGTTAAAAAGAATCTAGATTCACCCCCCCCAAAAAAAAACAAAACCAAAATATATGAAAAGAATATATAAAAAAATCTAAAAAATTAATAAAAAATTTAAAAAGGTACTGGAAAATATAAGAAAATAAATGAAAAAAATAATAAAAATAAAAGAAATAGGGGCACCTGTGTGGCTCAGTCAGTTAAGCCTCTGACTCTTGATTTTGGCTCAGGTCATGATCTCAGAGTCCTGGATCTAGCCCCACATCAGGCTCTGCACTCAGTGCAGAGTCTGCTTGTCCCTCTCTCCCAACTCTCTTTCTCTCTCTCAAATAAAATCTTAAAAAAAAAAAAAAAAAAGGAAGAAAGAATAAAGGTAAAAAGGAAGCTCAATCCTATTTCCCCTAGCACTGAAGCTTTGCCAGCACTCTATGATCAATAAACTTGGTGTGAGTGAGTTGTTTATGCTGGTCCTCTCTCGGAGGGGTCTGGGGCTGATTCTCAGGTGGACTTCTTTCAATGGAAATGCTCCTCCAGGGCACAGCTGGGGCGGGGCTTGGTGTAAGTGCCTCCCACCACGACTAGGTGGTGCTGTTTTCCTCCTTGAAGGCTTTCAGCACTGATGGGCAGGATGAAAATGGCTGAGCCCTGCTCTCTAGCCTGGGAGGTGAAAGTTTACGCCCCCTACTCTTCAGTGAGCCCTCACAGAAAAGCAATCAATCACCCTATTTGTTTTTTCTGGTTTCCCTATGAACCCTATGTTCACCTTGGCCATGTCTGAGCCTTTTTATCTTAGGCGCATGAATGAGTTTCAAAATTCCAATTTTTAGGGACATCTGTGGCACGGACCTGCACTGTTTCTCTGGAGTAGGGGCTTGCCAGGCTTGCCAACTGGTCCAAGGAAAGCAGTTGCACAACTGTGTTGTGGTTCGCAGTTTATACCAAAAAGTTGGCACAAAGATCCACTCCCCTCAGCCAGCTTCCCAGCTCCTATGCCTGGGAACACCACAGCGCCTTGGTGTCACCTGTTCTTCCTGCAACCCAGGGGATCCTCAGACCACCCTGTCACTCCTGGGATTTTGCCCCACTTCACCATGTGAGCACCTTTAATCCAGGCATGTCCCCCAAGGCAACCAACTAAAAAGTTCAGATTTTGTGCTCCGCTGCTTCTAAAGTTTGTGGTAGCCTCCATAAGCAGGCTCTCTCCCCACCACTGCATCCATAGCTATACTCCCAAGTGAACTTCCACACCTCCTTCCTTCCAAAAGGTGGTTGCTTTTCTACTTACAGACTTGCAGTTTTTGTTCTCTCAGACCTCCAATTGACTTCTTGGGTGTTCAGAATAATTTGATAACTAAGCTGTGTTTGAGGGACAAACTCGGGATCCTCCTACTCCTCCACCAGCTTAACTCCTCCACCTGTGTAATATAGACATTGTAAAAAAATTTGTTCTTCTAATCCATGAGCATGAAATGTCTTTTCATTTCTTTGTGTCATCTTGGATTTCTTTCATCAGTGTTTTATAGTTTTCAGAGTACAGGTCTTTCACCTTTTTGGTTAGGTTTATTCCTAGGTATTTTATTATTTTTGCTGCAATTGTAAATGGGGTTGTTTTCTTAATTTCTCTTTCTGCTGCTTTATTATTACTGTATAAAATGCAACAGATTTCTGACATTGGTTTTGTATCATGCAACCTTACTGAATTCATTTATCAGTCCTAGGTGGGTTTTTTGGTGGAGTCTTTAAGATTTTCTATAAACAGTATCATGTCATCTGCAAATAGTGAAAGTTTTATATCTTCCATATCAATTTGGATGCCTTTATATTTATTTGTTGTTGTTGTCTGACTGCTGTGGCTAGGACTTCCATTACTATGTTGAATAAAAGTGGTGGGAGTGGACATCCTTGTCTTGTTCCTGACCTTAATTGAGTTAGATGTTACTTGTGGGTTTTCCATATATGGCCTTTATTCTGTTGAGGTATGTTCTTCTAAACCCACTTTTTTGAGGGCTTTTATTATGAATGAATGTTGTACTTCGTCAAATGCTTTTTCTACATCTATTGAAATGATCATATGGTTTTTATCCCTTCTCTTATTGATATGATTGTTGTATCACATTGGTTGATTTGCAAATAGTGAACTACCCTTGCAATCCTGTAAATAAATCCCACTTGATGGTGGTGAATGATTTTTTTTTTAATGTATTGTTGGATTTGGTTTGCTAATATTTTGTGGAGGATTTTTTGCATCTATGTTCATCAGAGATATTGGCCTGTAGTTCTCTTTTTTTGTGGTGTCTTTATCTGGTTTTGGTATCAGGTTGATACTAGCCTCATAGAATGAATTTGGAAATTTTCCTTCCTCTTTGATTTTTTTGGAATAGTTTGAGAAGAAATATGTATTAACTGTTCTTTAAATATTTGGTAGAATTTGTCTATGAAGCCATCTGGTCCTGAACTCTAGTTTGTTGGAAGTTTTTTGAATACTGATTCAATCTCCTTGCTAGTAATCACTCTTCAAATTTTTTTTTAAAGATTTTATTTATTTATTTGAGAGAGAGAGAACGAGAGACAGAGAGCAGGAGAGGGAGGAGGGTCAGAGGGAGGAGAAGCAGACTCCTCGCTGAGCAGGGAGCCCGATGCGGGACTCGATCCTGGGACTCCAGGATCATGACCTGAGCTGAAGGCAGACGCTTAACCATCTGAGCCACCCATGCACCCCCAGTCTTCAAATTTTTTATTTCTTCCTGCTTCAGTTTTGGGAGGTTATATGTTTCTAGGAATTAATCTGTTTCTTCTACGTTGTTTAATTTGTTGGCATATGATTTTTCATAATATTCTCTTACAGTTTATATTTCTGTTGTGTTGATTGTTAGCTTTCCTCTGTCATTTGTGATTGTGTTTATTTGGGCACTTTCTCTTTCTTTCTTGATGAGTCTTGCTAGAGGTTTATCAATTTTTTTAAAGATTTTATTTATTTATTTGAGAGAGAGAGCATGAACTGAGAGAGGGGCAGAGGGAGAGGGAGAAGCAGACTCCCTGCTGAGCAAGAAGCCCAACGCAGGGCTTGATCCCAGGACCCTGAGGTCAGGACCTGAGCCAAAGGCAGATGCTTAACCAACTGAGCCACCCAGGCACCCTGAGGTTTATCAATTTTATTAATTTTTTCAAAGAACCAGCTCCTGGTTTCATTGATTTGTTCCTTTTTTTTTTTAAGTTTCTATATCATTTATTTCTGCTCTAATCTTTATTTCCTTCCTTCTCCTGGTTTTAGGTTTTATTTGTTGTTCTTTTTCCAGCTCCTTTTGGTGTCAGGTTAGGTTGTTTATTTGAGATTTTTCTTGGTCTTTGAGGTAGGCCTGTAATGCTATAAACTTCCCCCTTAGAACCGCTTTGCTGTGTCCCAAAGGTTTTGGACCACTGTATTTTCATTTTCATTTGTTTCCATGTGCTTTTTGAGTTCTATGATTTCTTGGTTGACCCATTTATTGTTTAGTAGCATATTATTTAACCTCCATGTATTTGTGGTCCTTCCAGATTTTTTCTTGTGGTTGATTTCTACTTTCATAGCACTGTGGTTAGAAAAGATGGATGGAAAAAAAATGCATGGTATGATTTCCATCTTTCTGAATTTGTTGAGACTTTGTTTTGTGGCCTACTATGTGATCCACTCTGGAGAATGTTCTGTGTACCCTTGAAAAGAATGTTTATTCTGCTGTTTTAGGATGAATATTTTGAATATATCTGTTAAATCCATCTGGCCCAATGTATCATTCAAAGCTACTGTTTCTTTGTTGATTTTGTTTGGATAATCTGTCCATTGATATAAGTAGAGTGTTAAAGTTCCCTACTATTAATGTATTACTATCAATTAGTTTATCTTTGTTATTAACTGTTTTATGTATTTGGGTGCTGTCATTTTGGGTTACATAAATATTTACAATTATTATATCTTCTTATTGCATTGTCCTCTTAATGATGATATAGTATCCTTCTTTGTCTCTTGTTACAGTGTTTGTTTTAAAGTCTCTTTTGTCTGATAGAAGTATTGCTACTCCAGCTTTCTTTTCATATCCATTTGAATGATAAATGTTTCTACATCCCTTCACTTTCAATCTGCATGTGTCTTTTGGTCTGAAATTAGTCTCTGTAGGCAGTATATGGATGGGTCTTGTTTTTATTTTATTTTTTTATGTTTCATCTTTCGACTGCAGGACTTAGTCCATTTGCCATTTTAATGATTATGTTCCTTGGTGTGGACCTCCTTGGGTTGATTTTGTTGGTGGCTGTCTGTGCCTCCTGGATCTGGATGTCTGCTTCCTTCCCCATATTAGGGAAGTTTTCAGCTATTATTTCTTCAAATAAATTTTCTGTCCCTTTTTCTCTTTCTTCTCCCTCTGGAATCCCCATAATGTGAATGTTATTTTGCTTGATAATGTTGTTGAATTACCTTGACCTACTCTCATTTTTTATTATACTTTTTCTTTTTGCTGTTCTCCTTGGTTGCGTTCCGTTACTCTACCAGCTCACTGATTCATTCTTCTGTTTCCTCTCACCTAGTATTTATTCCCTTTAGTGTATTTTTTTTTTTAAGATTAATTCATTTGAAAGAGAGCACATGCATGAGTGGGGGGGAGGGGCAGAGGGAGAGAGAATTCTCAAACAGACTCCCTGCTGAGTGTAGAGCCCAGTGAGGGGCTCAATCCCAGGACCCTGAGATCATGATCTGAGCCAAAATCAAGAGCCAGCCTCTTTAACCAACTGAGTCACCAAGTGCCCCACTCTAGTGTATTTTTTTTTTAAAGACTTTATTTATTTCAGAGAGAGAATGAGATAGAGAGAGAGCGCGCAGGAGAGGGGGAGGGTCAGAGGGAGAAGCAGACTCCCTGCTGAGCAAGGAGCCCCATACGGGACTTGATCCTGGGACTGCAGGATCATGACCTGAGCCGAAGGCAGTCACTTAACCAACAGAGCCACCCAGGCGCCCAACTCTAGTGTATTTTTAATTTCAGTTATTGAGTTCTTCATCTCTGATTGTTCTTTTTTATATTTCCTTTCTCTTTGTTGAAGATTTTTCTGAGATTCTCCACTCTTTTCTCAAGTCCAGTGAGAATATTTATGACCATTACTTTGAAACCTTTATCAGGCATATTGCTTTTCTCCATTTATAATTAAGCTCTTTTGCTGTGATTTTGTTCTGTTCTTTCACACTCACACACCCACACATATATTAAAAGACTTTTTTTACTGAGGATATTTTTAAGATTCATCCATGCTATAGTATGTATCACTCTTCATACTTCATTTCATTTTATGGCTAAGTAGTAATCCATTGCAATCATGGCTGTACCACATTTGTTCATTCATTTATCAGTTGATAGATGTTTCCACCTTTTGGCTATTGTGAATAGTACTGCTATGAATACTTGTGTATAAGTTTTTGACACAAAAAGAGTACAAAATAGAAAGAAGTGAAAAATATTCAAATACATATAAATAAGAAAATGCATCATCTCCCTACCCTCCATTCTCTTTGTGAGGTAACAAATTTTTAATAGCCTAGTTTGCTTTGTTATTGTTTGATTTTACAAAATCAAGATCATATAATACACATTATTCTTCAGTTTGCTTTTCACTTGAGATTACATTGTGGACATATTTATTTACATTAGTATATTCTTTTTTTTTTAAGATTTTATTTATTTATTTGTGAGAGAGAGAGAGCACATGAGAGGGGGGGAGGGTCAGAGGGAGAAGCAGACCCCCCGCTGAGCAGGGAGCCCGATGCGGGACTCGATCCTGGGACTCCAGGATCATGACCTGAGCCGAAGGCAGTCGCTTAACCAACTGAGCCACCCAGGCGCCCTACATTAGTATATTCTAATTAAGCTTTTCTTTTTAGGACAACTGCATTTTTTTTTCTTTCAACATGCTAATCAGTTATCTTGCTCCGGCAAATAACTTGCACTGTTTTATTCCACATGTGCATTTTTTTCTCTTACCAATCAAGATTTTAGTTTTCATTCTAGGTCAAGCTCATGATATTTCTTCTGCAAGAACATTTTCTTGATTAATTAAGCACATTATAAATTTTCCTTTACCTAAAATTCCATTCACTCATGATCTCCGAGAATTGTGTGAACATTAGATTTATTTGTCTGTATTTTTTCATTAATTATTTTACTGATGGGTATTCAGTATCTCCAAACAAATAATAAATTACTTGAAGCAGAGGTGAATATTTTTGGATTTTATTCTCTGCTGCCTCTAGAATGGGGTTAGATAATCAGAAGTGCTTATCAAAACTCATTGATTTGATATTTCTGGCTACCTCTTAAATGGTGGCTTTTCCAACTTCCAATCCCTGAATCTCTCTGGTCCAGGTGAAAATAATCATTGTAAATTCCCAAAAGACTCTTAATATATATTCCTGTTGTGAACCAAATAACACCAACTTTGCTATTTAATGAATCCCATTGCAAGATGTTTTCTTGGTCAATCCCCAAGTTCCTACAACATACATTTTATCTAGAGCTGCTAAACAACTAATGATTCAACTAGGTCATTTCTTTATATTTAAAATTACCTCCTATATGCTATCAGAGCCTACTTAACACTGAATAACCTAAAGCCCTGATTCTACTGTAGATCTGGTAAGCTTAAGTGTTTTACAAATGATTTCTACTGAAAGATTTTAAATCTCTGCCATTCCTACTTCCAATCTCCTAACCCTATTCCTTGGAGCTGAGATAAATAAAACAGTTTATATATGTTGGCAGATACGAAGGGAGAATTCAAACAGGGAGAGACTAAAGAACTTAATCTTTGAGCTCTTTCCATTAAAAATGATGTGATATAGTCTTTAGGGGACAAAGGTAAAATTTTAAGTCATAGGATTATAAATATTTGTAAGAGGAACAAACTCATACTTTAACAAAAGGAAACCATGAAGAAAAGTTAAATGCCTTTCCCTGGGCTATATGACTATATAGTAGTAAACTTGGTAATAAAGCAGTCTTTTTACATTGGATTCTTACTTATTTTCTCTGTTTCTGATGGGTTCAACGAGATAATTTATCTGTGAATATATTAAAAATCTTCTCTGGAAATTTACAAGCTCTGCAACCGTTCATTGAAATCTTTCTATAACGTCACTTATATGTGATATAACTTTTTTTAAAAAGACTTTTTATTTATTAATTTGAGAGAGAGAATGAGATAGAGAGAGAGAGCATGAGAGGGGGGAGGGTCAGAGGGAGGAGCAGATTCCCTGCTGAGCAGGGAGCCTGATGCGGGACTCGACCCTGGGACTCCAGGATCATGACCTGAGCCGAAGGCAGTTGCTTAACCAACTGAGCCACCCAGGTGCCCTGTGATATAACTTTTATATGTTCTTTCAGTAAGGATATTCTTAGGGATGAGTTCTAAATGACTAAATTGTGTGTGTGTGTGTGTGTGTGTGTGTATGTGTGTTTAACACATCGTCATCCCAGAGTAAGTGCTTACTTAATGTTAGCTATATCTTTAAGATTATATAGATGAACAGATGGACAAATACGTAGGTAAGTAGATCCTTCTGGATGATATAATCTCAGTTTGATTGCTATTTAATACCAAAAAAGAAAGTGTTATTTTCAACACCTATGACTTCAGGGGTATTTTGCTATGATCTCTAATATCCAAAATTATCTTTCAAACCAACATACCAATGAAGATGGAAAGAATAGTAAAGATAAGTTTTCATAGAGAAACCAAAGTCTATGAAAGTGGATTCTTGTACCTTTTGTTTAAATAGAATCATACTTTCTCTCTTTTTTTTTTTTTTTTATATAGGTTTTCACCTATCTATCAGGACAATGGATGTGGCCAATAAGTCTGTTTCTGAATTTGTTTTGCTGGGACTCTCTAATTCCTGGGAACTGCAGCTGTTTTTCTTCATGGTGTTTTCCTTGTTTTATGTAGCAACAATGGTTGGTAATAGCCTCATAGTCATCACGGTTATAGCTGACTCTCACCTACACTCTCCTATGTATTTCCTGCTTACTAACCTTTCCATCATTGATATGTCACTTGCTTCCTTTGCCACCCCTAAGATGATTACAGACTACCTCACTGGACACAAAACCATCTCCTTTGATGGCTGTATCACCCAGATATTTTTTCTACACCTTTTTACTGGTACTGAAATAATTTTACTTATGGCCATGTCCCTTGATAGGTATATTGCAATATGCAAGCCTCTCCGCTATGCTTCAATCATAAGTCCCTGGGTGTGTGTTGCCCTCATGGTGGCTTCCTGGGTTGTGGGAGTCATGCATTCAATGAGCCAGGTCATATTTGCTCTCACACTACCATTCTGTGGTCCCAATGAAGTAGACAGCTTTTTCTGTGACCTTCCTGTGGTGTTCCAGCTGGCTTGTGTGGATACTTATGTTCTGGGCCTCTTTATGATCTCATCTAGTGGCATAATTGCCTTATCCTGCTTTATGCTTTTATTCAATTCTTATGTTATTGTCCTGGTTACTATCAAGCATCATTTTTCAAAAGGATCTTATAAGGCCCTTTCTACCTGCACAGCTCATTTCATTGTCGTCGTCATGTTCTTTGGGCCATGTATCTTCATCTATATGTGGCCACTAAACAGTTTCCTTATAGATAAGATCCTGTCTGTGTTTTATACCATCTTTACTCCTATTCTGAACCCAATAATTTATACCTTAAGGAATCAAGAAGTGAGGACAGCTATGAGGAAACTGAAAAATAGGCTTCTAAGTCCCAACAAGACAACTCCTTTGCATTATTTTTAGTCTTAAATTCTAGCTCTAGTTAACTTCCTAGGCATTGTATACCACAGTTTTTGTGTACACAGCATTGTGACTAGGCTTTTACTTCTGGAGTTCTCACCAAATCGTAATTGAATCAAATTGCAATCAAATTGTAAATATTAAAACTACTCTCATATATTTAAAATACATGTTAGATTTTGGAAAAGCAAATTGACAGAAACAATTTCTTCCAGAAGCAAAGACTCTCTATAAAAATGCCAAGAGTCCCTGTTCCAGGTAGGAGATTCAATATTAATAATCTAGTCACTGGAAAAGATGAACAAAAAGTATGAAGAGGAAGTATTAAAGGGAAACTAGAAGATAATAGCATTTATATACAACTTGTCACTGAGAGGCACCTTGCTGGCTCAGTTAGTTAAGCGGTTAAGCCTCCAACTCTTGCTTTCTGCTCAGGTCATGATCTCAGGGTCATGAGATAGAGCCCCGTGTTTGGCTCCATGCTCAGCACGGAGTGTGCTTAGGATTATCTCTCTCCCACTCCCTCTCTTCACCAACCCCCTCACCCCAGCTCTCTCTCTCCCTCCCTCTCTCTCTAAAAACAAAACAAAACAAAAAACAAAACAAAGCAACTAATCACTGAGTTACTTAGGGAGTTGTCCCTAAAGTATGGCAAATTAGTAAGATTTCTATAAGCCTTAGAAACTCTATACTGCTATAGGAGTATCTTCTGACAGGCAGTGATTTCCTACATCTGTCCCTGAATCATTCCTACTTAACATTTAAAACAATGTGTAATCTTTTTTATTGAAGAAAACCCTAGACATATTTCATTACGAATGATGATGATGTCCAAAGCCAATGCATAAGTAGAAGAGTCTCCACCACTCACTTCTATCTAGTAAGCCAAGAAATACAGCCATGACAACTTCTGATAATGCATTATGAATACATAGGCTGAAGAATTCTGTAAATTAGAAAATATTATGAAATGAGTTTCAAAGCACTGCATTTTGTTTCATACAGGTGCTATGTCAGCTTAATGTCTGGGAAGTTAAAACTGGAATTAAATTAAAAGAACAATTTATGGAGAGCCTGTGGTTTCATTTTAAAGTATTGCACTGATTTACAGCTTGGTTAAATTATTTTTCCTTTTAATATTTGGTTGTAAAAATAAGAAATCTGTGCTTAGTAATACACTGCCAATGTGATAAGTATATTTCTTTATACAAATAGGTTTTTTTTAGTTTTAAAAAGGTTAAAAATTAGCTTTAAGGTACACAAGCTATCACTTCCACATGCTGGTAGTTACTGGAATTGCAAGTGTGAAAGTCGAGAAATAATTTTCCTCTGTGCCTTGCTTTTATGCTTAAATCATCTTTAAATGATGCAAACATGAAAGAACTATTATTTGAAATTGACTAAATGATACTTACAGTGTTCAGTATATTATCCAACTTTTATGAACAAGCAAATATCTGTTACAGCCACAGTATTTGATAAATACCAAGTTGTTCTTTGGCATTATTGAGTAAATAGAAAACACCAAGAATTATATATGCTCTAATTATCAATGATGAGAGAGAAGTCAAGAAAAGGAAATTCATAACTGTTCATTTTAAGCCAAATGATAGGAGAAATGTGTTTTTTCTTCATCAGTGTGTTTTTTTATTAATGTGTTAAATAAGGAAACCCATTTACAGTTACTAATGTGTGATATTATTGTGTTAAAAACATAGGAATGGTTGAAATCGTTGGGTAAAAATGTCTACAGTATTAACACTAGCCTGAAATGTGTTTATATCCACAAGATAATAGCATAATTCTACTTGAAATAGGGATACAAAGGGACCAATTCAGGATGTGTGTGTGTGTGCTTGCATGCGTTGTTTGTGTGAGAGAGAGAGAGAGAGAAAGAGAGTGACTTTTCAGCTACATGTGCAAATATGTTTAGGATCAAGAAATTCATTTATGTAGAAATTTTCTAACCTGTGTTTTATAAATTCCATAAATAATTCTTTCAAATAATACATTTACTTGAACAGGGAATATGTTTTTTTAATGAACCACTTTTTGCAAGATAAAACTGTCAAGGCTTTTCAAAGGAATGTCATCAATCTTCAGTACTTGTGTGGAGAATGATAAAACTCAAGGACATTTGCCAAAACCCTCAAAGGTGCAACTGATCAGCAGACAACTCTGCAAGGGAAGTCAATAATGAGATTGATTAATTAGAATTATAGTAAGACTGCAGCTGAGAATGAAAAGGATCATAGATAGCCTCTGGAGGACTTCCATATGTAAAGGGAACTACCTACTATCTTGTCTGGTGGCTCAGCATGAACAGTAAATGTACAACCAATCTCTATGTATTACATAAAACTTAAATCTCAATTAGGAGCTCCAGGTAGATTATTTTATCACCATATGTCCTCATCACCCTGCTGACACTCTTTTATACAAGGGTAAGTAAGTACAGTGACAGGGCATGGGCTCCCTATGCAGTAGTAAAGATGGTGCCATTTGCCACTAAGGCATCCAAAGCCAGAACTAATGTTTTCAAAGTATTCTAGATGAACAGAAACCAGCTAATAGAAACATACCAGGTTGAGGATGGCTTTAAATGGTCTAAATTTCCAGTGACACAATTGAGAGAGTATTGCAATTAGGATAACCTATAAGAAGACTTTGTTGACAAACAATTCCCTCCTTCTTTAGGTGTTTGGGAAGCTTCACAATGACAAACATAGGAGCTTTCAAAATTTAAAAAAAAAAATGTCTTGTAAAATTAAGCAGAATAATCAAATGCAGGTGAAAAATATTAAAAATCAGGTCTAGATGAAATGATAAAATGTAACTAGTAATATATGAAGGAACTGGATATATGCAATGGCAATAAGAACTGTTCATGATGTATACCTCCAAAAATATTTGAGGAAAATTTCAGAATACGATAGAGTGTAATGGTGGATTTATACTGAAGCCTGTTTTAGACCCCCTTCTTTGCATGTGTTTCCTCCAAGGTCTTGGAATGGACCCTAACAACCATTTACTCACAATTTTGACTTTTTATTTTCTTAAAGAAGTCCCCTGAGACTAGACAGACTTTAGATTCTACAGAACCTGGACCCACCCTGAGTGTAGGGGGGTAAAAGTCTTAGACTCAGGTGTATTTTTATCAGCGCTAAATGCCAATTCTACTATTTGTTAGTGGTGTAAACTTGAGCAAGATACTTAATATCCCTTAGCCTCAGTTTCTTCATCTGTAAAAGGAGATGATTATAGTACTAACACAGCAGTTATTTGAAAGTCATTCATATAAAGCATGTATGTTCAACAAATGTTATTGTACTATTGTTCTGATCAACTTTGGCTATCTTTGTTTAAGGGCCTTGATACTCTCCCTTAGGAGAGTAAATCTGAAATTTGAAAGGTAAATTTTTATTTTATAAATTTTCAGTATTTGTGTGTATGTACATATAAAATTAGTGTGTATCAGGATTAATTTGGAAAATTAAAAGTAACTTCTATTTTCTGTTTTTCACCTTATCATTTGAAAAATTTAAAAGAGATTTTTTAAAAAGCAACTTCCATTAGAAAACCACATTGATTTTTATATTTATTCAAGTCTCCAGGGATTGTTTTCCTCACTGCTCATAATTTTTATGAATCTAGAAAAATTCTGAATTATTTTTTAGTTAGTGTGTGATGGCTTCTTTAAAATGAGTAATTATTAAATTGATTTACTGATTTTAGAATGGATTTTCACCACAATTTTGGTCAGAATGAGAATGATGATGTTTGACCCTTCATATTATTAAGGTAAAGACATAGATGCATAGATTAGTAAATAGTTTCTTAGACAAGTAAAACTTTGTATGATATAGTGTTATGTGAAGTATTTTTCTACTGATAAGAGCTTGGGATAATGTGATCACTGGACTGTACTGCCAACGGGAAAAATTTCTTGGTAGATGGTATCATTTGAACATCTTCAGACTCTTCATAAAAGTGTTTCAGACTTAAACAATGACCAATGAAACCTTGTTTTCAAATGAGTTTTTGGAAAAAAACAGTTAAAGTTAAGAGAAATGAATAAACTCTCTTCTCTCCCTGTTTATTCCCATTTACTATTTTGCATGGAGATTTTTGGATGCATGTTTCCAGACTGAAAACCAGGGGGGGAAAAAACCACCATGGAAACCTAACTCATCTGAACTTTTTGCATGTACTTTCAGACTGCAGTGAAATATACTGAGCAATTTGACAGTCTTTCAATTTATATGCCTCTGTAAGAATGATTAAATTTATAAAGATGGGAGTTTTTTGTTGTGATTTATTAAATTTAATTAAATTAGCCAACATATAGAATATCATTAGTTTCAGATGTAGATGTATAACACCCAGTGCTCATCACATCATGTGCCCTACTTAATGCCCAAAACCCAATTACTCCATCCCCCCACCTGCCTCCCCTCCAGCAACCCTCAAGTTTTTTTCCTGTAGTTAGGAGTCTCTCATGGTTTTTCACCCATTCTGATTACTTCCCCTTCAGTAAGCCTATGATCCTCTGCACAGTTTCTTATATTCCACATATGAGTGAAACCGTATGATAACTGTATTTCTCTTATTGACTTATTTCCCTCAGCATAATACCCTCCACTTCCATCCACGTTGATGTAAATGGTAAATATTCATCCTTTCATGGATGGCTGAGTAACATTCCATCATATATCTATATATATGTTGATCCATTCATCTGTCAATGGACATCTTGGCTCTTTCCACAGTTTGGCTATTGTGGACATTGCTGCTATGAACACTGGGGTGCAGGTGCCCCTTAGGATCATTACATTTCTATCTTTTGGGTAAATAGCTAGTAGTGCAATTGCTGGGTCCTAGGGTAGCTCTATTTTTAACTTCTTTTTTTTTTTTAAGATTTTATTTATTTATTTGACAGAGAGAGAGACACAGTGAGAGAGGGAACACAAGCAGGGGGAGTAGGAGAGGGAGAAGCAGGCCTCCCACAGAGCAGGGAGCCCGATGCGGGGCTCGATCCCAGGACCTGAAATCATGACCTGAGCCGAAGGCAGACGCCCAACGACTGAGCCACCCAGGCGCCCCTCTATTTTTAACTTCTTGAGGAACCTTCATACTGTTTTCCAGAGTGGCTGCACCGGCTTGCATCCCCACCAACAGTGTAAGAGGGTTCCCCTGTCTCCGCATCTTTGTCAACCTCTGTTGTTTCCTGTCTTATTAATTTTAGCCATTTTGATTGGTGTCAGACTCATTGTGGTCTTGATTTGTATTTTCCTGATGCCAAGTGATGTGGAGCATTTTTTTCATGTGTCTGTTGGCCATCTGTATGTCTTCTTTGGAGAAATGTCAGTTCATGTCTCCTGCCCATTTCTTGACTGGATTCTTTGTTTTCTGGGTGTTTTGAGTTCTTTATAGATCTTGGATACTAGCCCTTTATCTGATATGTCATTTGCAAGTATCTTCTCCCATTCTGTAGGTCGCCTTTTAGTTTTGTCAACTGTTCCCATTGTTGTGCAGCTTTTTACCTTGATGAAGTCCTAATAGTTCAATTTGCTTTTGTGTCCCTTGCCTTTAGAGAAGTGTCTAGCAAGAAGCTGCTGTGGCCGAGGTCACAGAGTTTGCTACTGTGTTCTCCTCTAGGATTTGGATGGATTCCTGTCTCACATTTAGGTCTTTCATCCATTTTGAGTTTTTGTGTATGGTGTAAGAAAATGGTCCAGTTTCATTCTTCTTCATGTGGCTGTCCAGTTTTCCCAACACCATTTGTTGAAGAGACTCTTTTTCCATTGGATATTCTTTCCTGCTTTGTCAAAGATTAGTTGACCATAGAGTTGAAGGTCCATTTCTGGGCTCTCTATTCTCTTCCACTGATCTATGTGTTTGTTTTTATGCCAGTACCATACTGTCTTGACAATTACAGCTTTGTCAATAGAGCCTGATGACCAGCATTGTGATGACACCACCTTTGGGTTTTTTGTCAACATTCCTCTGCCTATTAGGGGTCTCTTCTGGTTCCATACAAATTTTAGGATTATTTGTTCAAGCTCTGTGAAAAATGTCGATGGCATTTAATAGGGATTGCTCAATGTGTACATTGCTCTGGGTAGCACAGACATTTTAACAATATTTATTTATCTACTTTTTCATAATGCCAGATTTATACTGACTTTCTTTTCTTTTTTTTTTTTAAGACTGCCGGGTTCATTTTTTTACTGTGTATTTGCCTTTCATTTATTTTTTTTTATTAAGTTCAGTTAGCCAACATATAGTACATCATTAGTTTTTGATGTAGAGTTCAACAATTCATTAGTTGCATATAACACCCAGTGCTCATCACAACACCTGTCCTCCTTAATACATCACCCCCCATCCCCTCACCCCCTCCCTTCTGAAAACCTCAGTTTGTTTCCCAGAGTCGAGAGTCTTTCATGGTTTGTATCCCTTTCTGATTTCTTCCCCTTCAGTTTATATCTTTCAAATTCTCCGGAGTATCAGGAATCTTAATAGAGAACTATTCCCAGGCTGTTTCCTTCACCTAGAATGATCTTCCATTACTTCTTCACCCAGAACCCACATCCAATATTACATTTTAGAACACCTTTCCTATATGTCCTTGGCCAGTTTAGATTTCTTTATTTTACTCATCTACGGATGCTGCAATTTCCATCCTTTGCATAAAATATGGCAATAATTATTTGCACACTTATAAGTTAATGTCAGCTTTGTCTTTAGCAATAAATTCTATGTATCTCCAATATCTAGCATACATATTGGCACCCATCAGTTCATACATATTTATTGAATGAAGAAAGAAAACATGAAATAGCTGTATTCTAGCAGAATATTATTCAATTTGACCTACAACTAAGAAATACATGCACTTCTACCGTGAGGTATGTTATAAATTAGAGTACATAAGGGTTTATATTGCTCATATATTTTAGTAATTGAATTATATGGATTAGAGCCTTGTTATTAAAGAAAAGGAATGTGGAAGAAATTAAAAATTTTAGGCAAATGGAAGAAAATAAATAAAGCAAGTTCAGAATATTTGCTGTGAAAATTATATTCAACTCTATCTCTACACAGTAAATATAAAATGTCAGTCTTACATTATAACACACCCTATATTAAATAAATGATAACCATTTATAAGGTAAAATATGCATCCAGTGGTGGATGGGATTACACTCCAAATGATAAAATGTTACATAAGATTTTTGTGTCTCTCAGTTTAGTACACTCAAAATCCTAAACCACTCTGCTGACCAAACACCTAAAACTGCTAGAATCATCTAAAATAACCTTTAAAATCAATTACAGATTTTAAGAGAAAGTAAACAAGTCACATGTGCGGCGCTGTTTGAAGCTTCAGCTCCATTCTAGGAGGGTAAGCCAGCACTGAACCATTGCCCATTCTGAGAACACCTACAGAATATTGTTGCCTAGGGATCATACAAATTTGGGAGAGTACTGTGGATTGGGCTTTGGGCCCTAACAGGGATAGAGAGTGACTGGAGGCCATGCTCTGTGCACATATTTTCTGGAAAAAGAGACAGAGAGAGAGAGAGAATATTAGAAGAAAGCCTGGCTAGCAGAAGCAGACAGCAAGAAAAAAAATGTTAACCAAACTTGATTCTGGATGTAGATGAAAATCAATGGGTCATTCCCAAAGGTTGGGCTTATCATCATATTCTTTGTATGTTCCCAAACATCAGTGTGAGAATTTTCTTTTAACTTGCTACTTAAGAGTGTAGGCTCAGGCATTTGACAAAATTAAATGAATACTCACTGAAAAAAAAATGTTCCTTGAAAATAGGCTACATTGAACTCTCACAGAAAGGTTTTACAAAAAAACTCACAATCAAAAAAAATCACAAGACAAACAAATAAAAACATCCCAGCAAATATGACAGTCAGGAGAAAGTGAAAAGACAATGCATGAAATGGGAGAAAAAAATACTTGTAAGTCATGAATCTGATAAGAGACAGGGGTCCAGAATACATAAAGAACACATTTAAAAAAATGGGCAAGGGATCTAAGTAAAAAAGTCTCCAAGGAAGATATATAAATGGGCAATAAGCACATGAAAAGATGCTTAACATCATTAGTCAGTAGGGCTATACAAATGAAAATCACAGTAAGATACCACTTCGTATCCACTAGGATGGCTATAATCAAAAAGGATGAGAACACAGAGCAGTTGGAACCTCATATATTAATGGTGGAATGTAAAATGGTGCAATCATTTTGGAGAAAATTCTAGCAGTTCCTCAAAATGTTAAACATACAGGGGCGCCTGGGTGCTCAGTCATTAAGCGTCTGCCTTCGGCTCAGGTCATGATCCTAGGGTCCTGGGATCAAGCCCCGCATCGGGCTCCCTGCTCTGCAGGAAGCCTGCTTCTCCCTCTCCCACTCCCCCTGCTTGTGTTCCCTCTTTCGCTGTGTGTCTCTCTGTCAAATATAAATAAAATCTTTTTTAAAAAAATGTTAAACATACTGTTACCATGTGACCTAGCAATTTCACTCCAAATATGTATGCAACAGAAATGAAAACACATGCCCACACAAAAGATTGAACATGAATGGTTACAGCAGCTTTATTCACAAAAGTAAAAAATTTAAAAAACCCCAGCATTCATCAACTGATGAATGGATAAACCAAAGGTGGTATATCTATACAATGGAATATTATTTGGCAATAAAAAGGAATCAAGTACTGACAGATGCTATAACATGCATGACTGTTGAAAAATTAGTCAGTGTACAAGAAAGGAGGCACAAAAGACCACATATTGCATGACTCCATTTGTATAAAGTGTCCACAATAAGCAAATCTTTAGAGGCACAAAGTAGATTAATGGTTACCTAGGTGTGGGGGGAGGGGAATAAGGATGTGGTCTTTTGTGACTGAATTCTCTCCTTTAGCCTAATGTTTTCAAGATTCAACCACGTAGCAGCATGCATCAATACTTAATGCTAGGAGCCACATCAGCAATGTGGCAGAGTAGGAAATCCCTCCTTACCCCCCCACAAACACACCAATTCATCCACAATTCATGGGAAAATTCCTTTTGAGAACAATCAGAAACTAAATGAAAGTCTCCTGCACCCCCAGGAGAACGCAAAACCAGGCTCACTGAAGCATTTAAGGAGATTCAGGATACCCTTTCACCAGAGACCCTGCCTCTGTCACAGTGTCGTAGGAGCAGGAAGCGACCCCCTAGCTCCCAGTTTCACCAAGGGGAGGAAAGGAGTTTGTTCACATGTCTAGTGTCCCAGCTTTTCAGAAGGGGCTTCCTGAAGACTAGATTCTGTCTTATGAGTTTTGGAGCTCTGACATGTTTGGCACCTTCTAGCTGCCTGAGGGAGAACAGAGGCAGTAGTCTGGGCTAGTAGATACCACTGAGCTTCCTCACTGCTCAGCACAGAGTGGGTACATTAAAAAAATCCCAGCTCTCACCTTCTCCCTGGGGAGTATAAGAATTGATCCATGCATCCAACACCCTAACTTCTCTGGAGCTTCCTAAAGAACTAGTTTCTCTCTCACCAATACTGAAGCTCTGATGCTTCTCACATAATCTAAGCAGCTGGGAGAGAATGGAGATACAGCTTGGTCTGACAGATGCCAGAGCTTCCCCTACACCCTACCCCAAGCTCAGCCCAGAGCGAGAAAACAAAAACCACTGACAAGAAGCTGCCTGCTTCTTCCTGGGGAGAGAAAAATTTGCAGGACCTCCCCCACCTCTGCCCAGAATCCCTGGCCAGGCTTATTGGTGGTGATCTCTTCCTGTACTAGACCAATCTGTGAAGACTGGGAGAGGTACCTGCATTGTCCAATGTACAAACACCAACACAGAGAATTGAAGAAAATGGAGAACCAGGCCAAATGTTCCAAAAAAGGAACAAGATAAATCTTCAGAAAATTACCCTAATAAAATGAACTTATATGATTTACCTGACAGAGAATTAAAACAAATATCATAAAGATGCTTACTGAGGTCAAGAGAACAATGTGTAAAGGAGACTTCAATACTCCCTTTCAATAATAGTCCCCTGGCTTCTGCTGATACATGAAAGCTCATTCTTGAAATTGTGTCAATCTCTTTCCTCTTTTATCAGGCCCAGTGTGTCCCAAGGATCATGCTGGGACTTTAGTTATCTCACTGGAGAGGAACTTAGGCCAGGCCTAAAGAGTCATCTGCTGCCTGACAGGAAAAAAGGCTCTGAAGCTTCTTGAGCAGGAGGAAGTTCTAGCTCTTACTAAAATCAAGGAGTTTGCAGAGCCAAAGTATTCAGGGGCATTTATCCAGATGTACCTATCCTAGATTTTAGGGTCCTAGATTTTTCCTTCCACTGCCTTGACCTTACCATAACACACATGCCTTGCCTGAGTATTTATATTTTGTTGGAGCTGTGTAACTCTGTGAGATCTTCAGTCTACTCCTGTCTATGGCACTTCTACTACAGGAGATAAGGACATCTTTGTAAACTATAAAAGAGTTCCTTAGGTCCCTATGCTTAAATTATAATTGCTTGTTATGGTCTTCCGTTTCTTATTCCAAGGCACCAATACAACTTAGCAATAAGCAAATAACTCCACTATTCGTAGGAATTTTTCTCACCTTAAATTTCAAATGACTGGATCATTCACTTGTAATAGTACTGCTTTCCCACAAGATGTTTCCCCAGGTCACCATCACTGAAATCTTTAGGGTTTTTGTCTGTTTGCTTTTTGTTTTTAAGTAGGCTCTACTCCCAACGTGGGGCTTGAACTCATGACACTGAGATCAAGAGATCAAGAGTTGCATGCTCCACTGACTGAGCCAGCCAGGCACCCCACCACCACTGAAGTCTTAAGTAATCAGGCATTTATATTATGGCAGGACTTGTCTGTGTCCCATCTACCACTTCTAATGGAATCCTATTCCCAAACCAGGTAGTGAGTAAACCCACCACAATCCCCATTTATCACCTGTTTTCTCAGATCACTCCCCAGTACCACCTATGTTAGTTTAGGTCATCTGAGAATCTGTCATCCTAAAGAGGATTAGAGTACATTCATAGTAGAATACCATTCGGTAATAAAATTTAAAAATATTTTTAAACTAGTATATGCAACAACATAGATACATCTCTAAAACATTAGAAGACATTCAAAACAAAACAGTACATATTGTGAGATTTTATTTAAATGAAATTTAAAAATAGACAAAACTGGTATTTAGTGACAGAAATGAGAATAGTCATTAGCTCTGATAGTGAATAGTTACTGCAAAGGGGCCCAAGGGAAATTTTTGTGTGATAAATGTTTTATAATTTGGTAAGTGTAGTAGTTTCATAGATGCATGCATAGGAAAAAAAATTTCAATCTATACATTTAAGATAAGTTCATCTTAATATCTATAAGATATTTCTCATATCATAAAGGGAATTAAAAACAGGTTAGTAAAAAAAAGAACAACAGAAACAATAAATAGAGGGGTTTATAGTAGTATTTGGGATGGTATCCTTTCAACAGTACTGGCAATAAAAGAAAACGTTTTGACACATTGTGGAATAATATTAATTATTATAGAGCAAAATCTTGCTTTGTTTCTTTACCAGGAACCTTTTTTTTTTCCTCCCTTGAGTGATCTCTAGCCAGCTGTAAGTTCTTACAGCCAATGTCTAATTACATGCTCCAAGGTAAAAGTAGGCCTGAGAGACAGGAATTCTAGGTTGGCTGGGCTTAACAGATATCTTGCTATTTGTTCACTGTTGTTGTTTTCTAAATTTCAAATTTGTCTTTTGAATTTTTGTGGCCTATTTGTCTCTAATTTTACCTCATGTGTTAAAATTAAACTAGCAATACCCTATAATTAACAGTATCTTCCAGTTTATATGTTCCTTCCAGCAAAATAATCTGATTTACTAGTAAATTATTTATTACCTAATTTCTTTTTCCCTGGCAATAACACCTGAATAGATGACATATTTTACAAATAGAAACATAGTTTAGAACATTTGACTTTTAGTCTACATTTTTCTATTAAGTGTATATATCATCTTCTCAGTTCAAACTCAGAAACATAGTCATCAAAGTTATAGGTCATTTCACATGACTAGATAGAGCTTTAATCTTCTTATTTGACAAGGTAACGTGTCAAGTTTTTGAGGAAAACAGATTCCTATCATAGTTTCATTAGAAATAAAGTTGAATGACTAATAAGAAGTATTCCAGAGGTTCTATTCATCTAAAAATATTCTAATTTTTAATTGAGAAGTTAGTTTGCCTCTCAAGGTGGTGGAATGCAAAGCGTTCTTCCTTTTATATTGAATTATCTCCAATGATGATCTGTTCTTTTTGTTAATAGTAATGTGGCTTTTGTTTCAAGAATTTGAAGGCTGATTTTGAGTTATGATTTCTGAATGCTGAATTGACTCCTCTTTGCCTAGAAATGATAAAATAATTGACTTCTCCATAGGATCAAACATCCATCTAATAAGAAGGAAAGAAAGAAAGAAAAGAGAGAAAGAAGAAAAAATATATATACATGAATAATAAAATGATGGTATCTATTTTTGTCCTGTACCTTAACATCAAATCTCTGTACTGAAGCAAGTTGACTTCTATTTTATCACCCTATATTTCATATAACTAGGGTTAAAGTTACTAGAAAGAGACCATTGCCTGAAATAATTTTTGAAAGCAGTGCACTGGTATTACACAGGGATATTTTCTTAAAACTTTTCATTTGGACTAAACAAGAACATACATAACTAAAAGTAATTAAGTATTACTAAGTTCAAAATAACATGGATTTAGGAGCTAAAAGAGAAGGAAACTCCTGGAATGTTAGAAAGCAGCGAGCAAGTCTGAATCATGGAGACATGGCTGGAGTAGAAGCTTTAATAAGGCAGGGTAGCCCAGGGGAAATAGGTATCAGAGAACAACCTCAAGCTATTCCTGTAATATTCCTGTAAAAGCCTCCACTGCAGCCACTAAACCTGCCAGTGAAATACCAAACGTACCAACCAACTCTTTTGCTTCCTTTGTCGCCTCTTTAAATCTTTTTGGATTTCTTCTCTCCCTTTCTCTTTTTCTTTTTTCCAAGCTACTGATTTCCTCAGCTTTCATTATCAGCAATTTATGATTAAATTAAAAAAAAGGATTTTAAGTCACAGGTTGTGATACAGTACCAAGACCTCTATGACTTGCCTAAAATATTAAAATCTCATTATCTAGTCATTCCTTCTTTGTTAACCTGAATATAAAAGATAGTGTGCTATCACATCTTGTAAAATTGAGATAGTTTATTTTTCAAAACAGATACGATTTTTCTTTAAATTTCAAACTTAAATAGCTCATTTTACTGAAGTTGAAAACATGAAAAAAGATAAATAAGAAAATAAAACCATCCTAGAGAAAAGGCTTTTTCATTATTAGGATTTGGACAGATATAACCTATACAGTTCCCAGTGGGTAGCAATCTAGTTGGTCTCTCATGCATTGCTCCAGAAAACCAATTACCCACTATTAAACAGATGGAAGTGGAACAAAACCTAAAATAATCCATTAGGCAAGAAAACATAACCCAAAGATTTCATATCTGGGAAAACTGCTACCGAAATGAAAAGTCTTCAGACAAATAATTATAAATAAAGTGGAATAGCTTAGTTACATATTCTTTCTAAGGAATATTTTAGAAGAAATCAAGAATAAACTATATTTAACTGCAGTAGGTTGGAAAAAATGGCTACATTTCTTTGAAGCTATTTCCATAAAGGTAGAGTCCATTTCCCCTACCTTGTATCTGGTCTGGTTTTACCTTTTCATTAGAAGAATGGAATGCAACAAAAATGCTTTGTATTATAAATTTCTCTCTTGTCTATATGAATGCTTCTTTGCAATGGGGTATATATTCAAAAGGAGCATTCTATTTCTCCCTTCCCTTGAAGTTTGGCTGCCTTTGGGACTGCTTTGATTAATAGAATGTGGTGGAACCACCATTATGGAATTTCTAAGCTTAAGGTCACTGAAACTTGTTCTCATGTCCTCAGACATCCAAGAACACCAAGCTGTACAGAAGCCCATGGCAGCCTTCATTAAAATGAGAGGTCAAAATGAAAAGAGAGGTCCTGAAGTTTGAAAGAGCACATGGAATAAGAAGCCCAGTCATACACGAGCTGCCGTGTGAGACATGGCTGAAATCATCTTAGATCATTTGCGCCCAGTTGACCAACCTAGTCAACACCACATGGAGAAGACTTGGCTATCACTGCTGAAACACTGCCTGAATTCCAGAATCATGAATAAACAACAAATTATCATTGTTTTAAGCTACTAGGTTACAGGCTAGTCTTTATACAGTTGTAACAAATGGAGATAGGTACCTGTATTGGGATACTGCAAACCAAAAACATGTGGCAGCAGCTTTGGGACCAGCAAAGGCAGAGTTTGGAATGTCAGCCAGGAGACAGTTAGAGGGGCCAGAGTAGCAAGTGAGGAACTTGACATTGGAGGATGGAAAGAGAAGGGCCTCGCATATCATAGTGACATGTTTGGTGAAGTATCTTCAGAATAAATATGGAATATGGAAAATGTATAAACTTCCTTAAAGACATGGCTCAAGAATATTGTAGACAGAATATTGACAGCACCAGATGATTATTTTAATCCTGTGTGTGATAAAATCTAGGAACAGAGAGAACCTAAGAAGAAATACTTATATCTGTTTTCAAAAGATTTTAGAGAAAACATGGATGGCCTAGGACAGTCCCTCCAACTGGCAAAAACAAACAGAAAGAAACTTCATGAAAGAAATAACTTCAGAATAAAGAATAATCAATGCTGTGGCTCCGAGCCCCTTTGATAAGTCTTCAGAAACACTAGAGACAATGCCTAGTAGAATCTTGGCTGGAAAATAGGATCTCCAAGAATCTTACTACAGGTTTTGTCCACCTTAGCTAAGAACACTTAGCTGCCAGAGAGCATTTGAATTGTGTCCCTTTTCTATTTTTCTTTCATATTCATTAGAATATTTTAGAAGAGAACTGCAAACAATATTATCTCCATCCCTTTACCTCTTTTCTCCACTTTTCATCATCTCCTGCTACACCTCTGGCTGAACTGGACATATTTGAATGGAAGTATATTTGACTGTATATTGTATTTCTTTTGTAAAATTTAAGTTTGTTACCTTAATTTTAATATGACTCAAATTGACCCCAGCTTCCCTTTTAATGTATAACAAAGAAACTAAGTGAAATGGATTTTTGTATGATTAAGTATTCTTCTCTTTATGTAATATTCCTTAGTTGAAAAAGAGAAAGACCTTCATTTTGCTATGGCAGAACACAGGAATTACATATCAAAAAAAGTAAGTAACTATAAATACCAAGATCAAATAGAGTAATTCTTCTTTGACAGGGCACTTCCCTAAAAGAAACAGTCTCTAAGACACCCTAAAGTTTCCTTATTGAAGGTGAATTATCCCTGAAAAATCTTTTTTGAGCATAATATGCTCTCTTTCTACCTCTTTTGCATCCAAAATATTCAGATGCTAACATATACCATTGACTTAGTCACACTACTTAACCTCTTATTAAACATCAATACCGGGGCGCCTGGGTGGCTCAGTTGGTTAAGCGACTGCCTTCGGCTCAGGTCATGATCCTGGAGTCCCGGGATCGAGTCCCGCATCAGGCTCCCTGCTCAGCGGGGAGTCTGCCTCTCCCTCTGACTCTCCCCCTCTCATGCTCTCTATCACTATCTCTCTCGATAAATAAATAAAAATCTTAAAAACAAACAAACAAACATCAATACCTTCTCATCACTTACATGAATTATGTGAGAAAGATCTAAAATAACCTCCCTAGTGGGCACCTGGCTGGCTCAGCCAGTAGAGCAACAACTCTTGATCTCAGGGTTTTTAAGTTTAAGCTCCATGTTGGGTGCAGAGATTACTTAAAAATAAAATCTTTTAAAAAATGAAATGAAATAACCTCTCCAGGCTATTTTCATTATGCTTGGTAAATATGTGTGTCATTCCATTATCACCATCAATGTTAAAATGTCAAATTTAAAATGCTGACATGAGGGGCACCATGAGCTCAGGTCATGATCCCAGGGTCCTTGGATTGAGCCCCGCATCCAGCTTCCTGCTCCACAGAGAGCCTACATCTCTCTCTCCCTCTGCCTGCCACTTCCCCTGCTTGTGCTCTCTGTCAAATAAATAAATTAAAAAATGCTGACATGAGTTTGTGGGGCCTTAGCTGGCACACATTTTGAATATTTTTAATCCTTAAAATGTTCTTGTCTTTTCCAGCACTTTGAAAAATGTCATTGGAATTTTGATCAGGATGGCATTGAAGGTATAGATTGCTCTGGGTAGCATAGACATTTTAACAATGTTTATTCTTCCGATCCATGAGCATGGAATATTTTTCTATCTTTTTGTGTCTTCTCCAATTTCTTTCATGAGCATTGTGTAGTTCCTAGAGTATAGACCCTTTACCTCTTTGGTTAGGATTATTCCGAGGTATCTTATGGTTTTTGGTGCTATTGTAAATGGAATTGTTTCTCTAATTTCTCTTTCTACAGTTGCATTGTTAATGTATAAGAAAGCAACTGATTTCTGTGCTTTGATTTTGTATCCTGCCACATTACTGAATTGCTGGATGAGTTCTAGTAATTTGGGGGTGGAGTCTTTTGGGGTTTCCACATAAAGTATCATGTCGTCTGCAAAAAGAGAGAGTTTGACTTCTTTGCCAATTTGAATACCTTTTATTTCTTTTTGTTGTCTGATTGCTGTTGCTAGGGCTTCTAGTACTATGTTGAACAACAGTGGTGAGAGTGGGCACCCTTGACGTGTTCCTGATCTTAAGGGAAAGACTCTCAGCTTTTCCCCACTGAGGATGATATTCGCTGTGGGTTTTTCATAGATGGATTTTATGAACTTGAGGAATGTTCCCTCTATCCCTATACTCTGAAGAGTTTTAATCAGGAAAGGATGCTGTATTTTGTCAAATGCTTTTCCTGCATCAACTGAGAGGACCATATGGTTCTCTCTCCTCTTATTAATCTGTTCTATCACATTGATTGATTTGCGAATGTTGAACCACCCTTGCATCCTGGGGATAAATCTCACTTGGTCATGAATCCTAAAATTTGTATGGAATCAGAAAAGACCCCGAATCGCCAAGGAAATGTTGAAAAAGAAAAACAAAGCTGGGGGCATCACGCTGCCCGATTTCAAGCTATATTACAAAGCTGTGATCACCAAGACAGCCTGGTACTGGCACAAAAACAGACACATAGACCAATGGAACAGAACAGAGAACCAAGATATGGACCCTCAACTCTATGGTCAAATAATCTTCGACAAAGCAGGGAAAAACATGCAATGGAAAAAAGTCTCTTCAATAAATGGTGCTGGGAAAATTGGACAGCCACATGCAGAAGAATGAAACTCGACCATTCTCTAACACCATTCACAAAGATAAACTCAAAGTGGATGAAAGACTTCAATGTGAGACAGGAATCCATCAAAATCCTAGAGGAGAACATAGGCAGTAACCTCTTTGACATCGGCCACAGCAACTTCTTTCAAGATACATCTCCAAAGGCTAGTGAAACAAAAGCAAAAATGAACTTTTGGGACTTCATCAAGATAAAAAGCTTCTGCACAGCAAAAGAAACAGTCAACAAAACAAAGAGGCAACCCACAGAATGGGAGAAGATATCTGCAAATGACACTACAGATAAGGGGCTGGTATCCAAGATCTATAAAGAACTTCAAACTCAATACCCAAAAAACAAATAATCAAATCAAAAAGTGGGCAGAAGACATGAAAAGACACTTCTCTGAAGAAAACATACAAAAGGCTAACAGACACATGAAAAAATGTTCATCATCATTAGCCATCAGGGAAATTCAAATCAAAACCACATTGAGATACCACCTTACACCAGTTAGAATGGCAAAAATGGACAGGGAAAGAAACAACAAATGTTGGAGAGGTTGTGGAGAAAGGGGAACCCTCTTACACTGTTGGTGGGAATGCAAGTTGGTACAGCCACTTTGGAAAACAATGTGGAGGTGCCTCAAAAAATTAAAAATAGAGCTACCCTATGACCCAGCAATTGCACTATTGGGTATTTACCCAAAGACACAGATGTAGTGAAAAGAAGGGCCCTATGCACCCCAATGTTCATAGCAGCAATGTCCGCAATAGCCAAACTGTGGAAAGAGCTGAGATGCCCTTCAACAGATGAATGGATAAAGAAGATGTGGCCCATATATACAATGGAATATTACTCAGCCATCAGAAAAAATGAATTCCCAACTTTTACATCAACATGGATGGGACTGGAGGAGATTATGCTAAGTGAAGTAAGTCAAGCAGAGAAAGTCGATTATCATATGGTTTCACTTATTTGTGGAACATAAGGAATAGCATGGAGGACATTAAGAGAAGGAAGGGAAAAATGAAGGGGGGTGGAAATCGGAGGGAGAGATGAACCATGAGAGACTATGGACTCTGAGAAACAACAGGGTTTTAGAGGGGAGGGGGGTGCGGGGATGGGTTAGCCCAGTGATGGGTATTAAGGAGGGCACGTATTGCATGGAGCACTGGGTATTATACAAAAATAATGGATCGTGGATCACCACATCAAAAACTAATGATGTATGGTGACTAACAACATAATAAAATTAAAAAAATTTATGTTCTTATTCTTTATCTAATTCTACTTGATATTCTAATAATTCCTATTGGAAGCACTCTGCACGCTTAAGGTAGCTGTAAAACCCCAAAGCATATTCCCTATTGCATCACGAATTAGAGAGCAGATTTCAGAACTTACGATGTCCCACCATAAAGACATATTTAAAGAATAATTCAGGAATGACCAATTAATCTCTTTTTCACCAAAAGGAAGAGGACAGCCCCTTCTTTGAGAGTAGCACTGGAGCCCTAAGGAGGTGAAATTTTTGGCCACTCTTCATATTTAAGAGAAATTGAGGGCGCCTGGGTGGCTCAGTTGGTTAAGTGACTGCCTTCGGCTCAGGTCATGATCCTGGAGTCCCGGGATCGAGTCCCCCATCAGGCTCCCTTCTCAGCAGGGAGTCTGCTTCTCCTTCTGATCCTCCCCCCTCTCATGCTCTCTCTCTATCTCGTTCTCTCTCTCAAATAAATAAATAAAATCTTTAAAAAAAAGAGAGAAATTGAGAGGACGAATAGAAAAAAAAGTCACACTATCTGTCTGGGACTTCTGCTACCTTAAAATGCATGAGAATAGAATCATCCTGCAGAAAAAGAAAGAGTAAGATCTAAATTCAGACATAGAGCACTTTCTACCTTATCCCTCAAATATACCACCCACCAGCCCTCCTCATGAATAGTATTAAGGGAACTAAAGTCTTTAATTGCATTATTATAAAAAAGTGACAAACTTCGCTGACTTCACAAGCTTGCAAACCTCTTGGTTTCCACACTCAGCTGGCATGAGTTTCTTCTCCTGCATATGGTCCCAGCATACACTAACATAAGGATCAGAGTTAAAGATCTTAAAACAAGAAAAATTTGTTTCACAAATCCTAGCTGAATTAGGTAAGAAAACTACATTCTTCCTTGAAACAACACAAATTTTTACCCTGAAGTGACTCAGATTTAAGCAGTCACCATCTCTGGGATTAACTCCAGCACAGTGACAAAAAAAAAAATCTACTGACACTGGGTCCACCTAGCATTTTTTTACTAGAATCTGTCTTATCACTAAGTGCCTTCTTAGTTTAGTTTGCATAGATGTGATCTGGCTACTATCTCATTTGAGCTTCATTTATATTATTTATTATTTACAGATTTTAAAAATTCAGATTTTAAAAGACTAAATGACTTGCCTAAAATCATAGTTACCAAATTGCAGAAATAGTGATTTTAATAAGATAGAATAATCCCCAAAGCAGGGTTCTTCCTGTAACATTCATGATACTGTCCAAAATCATAAAATATAAAAGGACAACAGAGGTTCCCACCATCCAATTTAGCTATCCCATTGAATTGATACCTAGTTGTCTGGGTGAAAATTTGTGCAACTGAATAAAGTTTTATATGATCCTCCACTATATTATCAGTTAAATATTCTTTATGTTCTTCAGCTTAATCCACATTTTTCAAAATTCACAGTAATGGGCAAGAATGTATTTTAATAATTTAAAAAGGAGAATCAATACCATATCAGAAACCACACTGTTATTTTCAAAATTTCATTAAATAGATTTAGTGTCAGGGGTGGTTTTAAGATTTACTTTAGAGCACAAAGATAAGTCATTTTATTTTTATCAGTATGAGTTAGACAAAATATTTGAGAGAATGTGAATTAACTAATGAATGGGTGAGATTAAGTAAATTTCAAAGAGGATAATGTTCAGGAAGAAATTCTTAGCAATGAAGGGCAAGCCAAGCTTTCCAATCTGTAGAAAAATCCACTGGCACTGGGTGTTATATGCAACTGATGAATTATTGAACTCTACATCTGAAATTAATGATGTACTATAAGTTGGCTAATTGAATTTAAAAAATCCTTTGGAATGGAACACTTAGGAATCATGTACCATGCTCCCTTTACCTTGGAGAAAAACAATCTATTGTCTCAGAATTAGTGGAAAGACAGGCATTGAATATAATGAAGTAGAACACAAGCACAAAACAGAGTGAAAGTGAATTAAGACTCAAAGAATGTGGGCAAATGAGAGAAGGAAAGAATGATAAGAAAGAGCAATGAGGAAGGAAAAGCAAAAGGTCAATGGAGAGAAATTGCAAGAAAAATAAAGGAATAAAAGATAAGGCAAATGTAAAAAGAATAACTGAGAAAATGAGTGTGTAAAATAGAATTAGCAGGAAGAGAATGGGCAAATGGGAAAAATTTTTTTAAAAAAGGAGAAAGAGGAAATGAACGGGGAAAGATGAAGGAGGAGATGCTAGGAAGGTGATCAGTCCCTAAACTCCTGGTTCCAGGAGCTGATCTCATAGCAGTTGGAATCTAGGCATGCTCAGTGTGGCCTGTGGATGCTGTGTGTCTGCACTCTGAAAAAGAGAGGAGGATATGAACCCCTCTCCACCTGCACATCTTCAATGCCAGATATGTTTTTGTATCACTTGAAATAACAAGGAGGGTTAGGGATGATGAAAACATTCAGGTCTCTATCCTAGCCTACACTGACAATACTTCTTTGCCCATCCGACTAGAGCAAAACGCTGGTCTCTGTGAGAGTCATTGTTTTGGGCTTCTTCTCCCCAGGAATTCATTTTATGCAGAGTAATGTTCATCTGATGCAAGTCTGTCCTCAGTCTTTGTGATGAGCACAATTTGAGAATCAAAGGAACAGAAAGTATGTAAATGAGAACTGGAGAAGAAAGTGGATTGAAGAGGGGAAGTAGTATGCAATTCCATCTGTTAGTAACAGGGAATAGAAGTGGATCTGGAAAAATAAAAGCAGAGGAAGAGTGGGAGACTGTAACTCTCAGAATGCTCCCCAGGCTTGGAATTGTCAACCCCCAAAAGCATGAAATAACTGTAAGTGAGTCCCTGAAATGTGCAAAACCTAAGATTAGGCGGAAGGAGCTACTGACACTTTCCTAAGAGCAGGTTTCTACAGGGAGAGTAAGAAAGGAATGTGGAGGCCAATTGGTATCTAGATGGATAAAAGACAGAAGGAAACTCCAAAGCTAATTTGAAGGACATCCAAGATATTTTTTTCCTATTTCAATTTGCTTAGATGCACTATCTGTTTATACATATATGAATAAGTATCTCTGTGCACAAATATGTGCCCATGTGTTATAAATTCCTTTTCCATAACATTTCGGTGCTAGTTACAAATGTTACTAACCACATAGAACATATGTTCTGATGTTTCTTAATAAGTGTGCCCTAAAACACCAGCATATTGCCTAAATTTTCCATGAGTTTCTTTATAGACTTTTTAAGGTTGATTTTTCTTTAGTCTTTCCATTTTTTTCTTCTCTTCCTACCTTCCCCTCCTAGTGATGCTATCAAAAATTTCTACCAAATGTCTATTGGGAAGTTTTTTTCTCCAGTCTTCCACATCACTTTTTTTAAAATTTAAATTAAATTAGCCAACATATAGTAAGTGTCAGATGTAGTGCTCAATAATTTATCAGTTGCATATAATAACCAGTGTTCATCACATCACATGCCCTCCTTAATGCCCATCACCCAATTACTCAACCCCCCAACTCCCCTCCAGCAAGCCTCATTTTTTTTTTTTTACAAAAGTTAAGAATCTCTCATGGTTAGTCTCCCTCTGATGACTTCCCCTTCAGTTTTCCCGCCCTTACCCTATGATCCTCTGTGCTGTGTCTTATGCTCCACATATGAGTGAAACCATATAATTGTCTTTCTCTGATTGACTTATTTTGCTCAAAATACCCTCCAGTTCCATCCACGTCAGTGTAAATGGTAAGTATTCATCCTTTCTGATGGCTGCGTAGTATTCCATTTCATATATACATATATATATATATATATATATACCACATCTTCTTTATCCATTCATCTGTCAATGGACATCCCGGCTCTTTCCACAGTTTGGCTATTATGGACATTGCTGCTACAAACACTGGGGTGCAGGTGCCCCTTTGAATCACTACATTCGTATCTTTGGGGTAAATACCTAGTAGTGCAATTGCTTGGTCATAGGGTAGCTCTATTTTTAACTTCTTGGGGAACCTACATACCATTTTCCAGAGTGGCTGTACCACATAACTCTTAAGATTTATTTATTTATGAGAGAGAGAGAGAGAGAGCACGAGCAGGGAGAGGGGCAGAGGGAAAGCAAGACAAGCAGACTCCCTGCTGAGCAGGGAGCCCAACTTAGGGCTCGATCCCAAGACCCTGAGATTATGACCTGACCTGAAATCAAGAGTCAGATGCTTAACCAACTCAGCCACCCAGTTACACCTTTCCAAATCACTCTTTTTTTTTTTTTAAAGGTTTTATTTATTTATTTATTTGAGAGAGAGAGAATGAGAGACAGAGAGCATGAGAGGGAGGAGGGTCAGAGGAAGAAGCAGACTCCCTGCTGAGCAGGGAGCCCGATGCGGGACTCGATCCCGGGACTCCAGGATCATGACCCGAGCCGAAGGCAGTCGCCCAACCAACTGAGCCACCCAGGCGCCCTCCATATCACTTTTAATGGCACTTAAAAAAAAAAGATTCGGGGTCCTGGGTGGCTCAGTCTGTTAAGTGTCTGCCTCTTGATTTCAGCTCAGGTCATGATCTCAGGGTTGTGAGATGGAGCCCCACATTGGGCTCCACACTCAGCACAGAGTCTGCTTGAGATTCTCCCTCTCCTTCTGCCCCTCCCCCTGCTCTTTCTAATAAATAAATTTTTTAAAAAGATTTATTGAAATATAATCAACATATAAAATTTACCATTTTAAATACATAGCTCAAGGGTTTTAAGTGTATGTACAGGCATATGCAAACATTACCATGATAAATTTTAAAGCATTTTCATATTCATATTCCCCAAAAGAAAACTCGTATTACAGTCATATTATAGTCATTCCCCATTCTACCCACAGCCCTAGGCACCCACTCTTTTACTTACTGTATCTATCAATTTGCCTTGTTTGCAGATTTTCATAAACTGAATTGTACAGGATACGGTCCTTTGTGACTGGCTTCTTTCACACAAAATAATGTTTTTGAGTTCATTTATGTTGTAGCATGTCACAATACGTCATTCCTTTTTATTGTCAAACTGCATTCCATTGTATCCACAGTACTTTTGAAAAGCAACTATTGTATGTAATTCAAAATCAAGAGAAATATTGTTATATGTCACATTACAGTACTGTGTTACAATTAGCAATCTTTCATTTTTTAAATCATTCATGTCAACAAACAGATATCACAATATATGAGTATTTATAAAATATGTTTCTACAATTATAGCAATATACAAATACATATAGAGCAATATAGTAATATAAAAGAAAATAACCACAAATATAATTCTAAACAGAATTCATAGACTAGATTACAGCCTGAAAAGGGGCAATATTTATGCAAGGAATATTATTATTTTTATTTATTTATTTATTTTTATTCTTATGTTAATCCCCATACATTACATTATTAGTTTTAGATGTAGTGTTCCATGATTCATTGTTTGTGCATAACACCCAGTGCTCCATGCAAAATGTGCCCTCCTCAATACCCACCACCAGGCTAACCCATCCTCCCACCCCCCTCCCCTCTAGAACCCTCAGTTTGTTTTTCAGAGTCCATTGTCTCTCATGGTTCGTCTACCCCTCCGATTTCCCCTGCTTCATTCTTCCCTCCCGCTACCTTCTTCTTCTTCTTTTTTTTTTCTTAACATATATTGCATTATTTGTTTCAGAGGTACAGATCTGAGATTCAACAGTCTTATGCAAGGAATATTATGACTATTTAAGCACCTAAATAAAATAACACCAATAGATGGACACTGATTATTAATATCCTAATTGGTTTAAAATGAGGAATACACACCTCTTATTTTTCTTACCACTTGTGAATGATAATAAAAAAGAAAAATCATTGCAAAACTAAGAATCTGAAATGCAATTGCTTTATTTTTCTCATCTGTCAAATGAGTATGTCATACTGTATGTTCTACATGATCATTCCAGCTCTAGCATGCTTTGATTATACTGAGATATTCAAAATATTTTATATATTCTGATAAGTTTATATGAAAATATTTGTGGGCAGGATATCATTTGGCTATCATTCTGAGATCTGAGGGTAAAGTAGCTTATGGATACATGGCAAGCAAATAAACATGGATTAGTATTCATTAGTATTTAAGAACACGGTGTGTAGCAGATTCAGGATTGGGATCCAACCAAAGGTGTACCTAGGGGAATACCTCTGTGTTAGGAGAATGCAGGATTCTTGTTTGAAACCCTAAACCAGTTTGGAACAAAGGTGCACAAGGGCACCAAAGCAGAATAGTGTAAGAGAAATAAGTAAGGCACACATTTAGAAAACAAGACATAGAGATACCAACCAGGAAATAGGGATTCTACAGGAGCCAAAGGAAAGAAGCACTTGGCAAAAACACTTTGCTTTGTGGGAATAAAGAGAAGCGATGAAAACCCAGCAACAAATCTAAACATTAGAGACAGTGCACCACAGCTAACTGAGAAAACAACACACCTGACAAATTTAATAATGGTTAAGTTTTGTTTTAATCAGGAAATTTCAACTATTCTTCAAGCAAAGTACCCCAGACTCCTAGAGGAGCACAATTATATAGAAGCACATGGTAAAATGGGAATGAGAGTATGGTTATGAGAACAATGTCTTAGGGAGGGATCAAGAAATGGAGGGTAGAAGGGTCAACTCAAAACATAAGACACTTATGGGACATGCATTTTTTTTCAGCTAGGCAAGTTTTGGATGTGGTAAATAAATGTTTTTATCTGGAGAAGAGCTATGGAGACGATAAAAAGGTGGTTATAACAGATAATACTTTGTTATTCTGCAGACAGAGGAGAGATGGAGAGGGAGAACAGAACAGTGGTGACAGAATTCATCCTCCTTGGTCTAACCCAGTCTCAACACGCTCAACTCCTGGTCTTTGTGCTAGTCTTAGTTTTCTATCTCATCATCCTCCCTGGAAACTTCCTCATCATCCTCACCATCAGATCAGACCCTGGCCTCACAGCCCCCCTCTACTTCTTTCTGGGCAACTTGGCCTTCCTAGATGCATCCTATTCCTTCATTGTGGCTCCCAGGATGCTGGTGGACTTCCTCTCTGAGAAGAAAATAATCTCCTACAGAGGCTGCATCACTCAGCTCTTTTTCTTGCACTTCCTGGGGGCAGGGGAGATGTTTCTTCTTGTTGTGATGGCCTTTGACCGCTACATCGCCATCTGTCGTCCTTTGCACTATTCCACTGTCATGAACCCTAGAGTCTGCTACGCCTTGCTGTTGGCTCTGTGGCTTGGGGGCTTTACTCATTCCATTGTACAAGCAGCCCTTATTCTCCGCTTGCCCTTCTGTGGCCCAAACCAGCTAGATAACTTCTTCTGTGATGTCCCGCAGGTCATCAAGCTGGCCTGCACAGACACTTTTGTGGTGGACCTCCTGATGGTCTCCAACAGTGGCCTGCTCACGCTGCTGTGCTTCCTGGGACTTCTGGCCTCCTATGCGGTCATCCTCTGCCATGTGAAGGGACATTCCTCTGAAGGGAAGAATAAGGCTCTTTCCACATGTACCACACACATTATCATTGTGTTTCTGATGTTTGGACCTGCCATCTTCATCTATACTTGCCCATTCAGAGCTTTCCCAGCTGACAAAGTGGTTTCTCTCTTTCACACAGTCATCTTTCCTTTGATGAACCCTGTGATTTATACTTTTCACAATCAGGAAGTGAAAGCTTCCATGAGGAGGTTACTGAGTCGTCACATGGTTTGCCAAATGAAATAGAAGAATGGGACAACAACAAAGGAGAAAATCCAGTTGGAATTGATTAAATCAATTATTCATTAATACACTAAATCAGTCAGTCATTTTAGCAAATACATTTATTAAGTACTTGCAATTTTTAGGCACTGTTCTAGCTATGTGAATAAGGCAGGTAAGATTCCAGGTCTCTTGGGGTTATATTCAAGTAGATAAACACAGATTAAACTATTAAATTGAAAACAGATCCAAAAGAGATAGTGCTCTGAAGCAAATAAAAAATAACGTTATGATAAAGTTTGACTGGGAGATGGTAGTTGCTTTTGGTTGTTAAGCAAGGTCTTTCAGAGCAGGGGTTAGTTGCTAACCAGACAACTTGAAAGACACACCCATGGAATTACATGGGGACAGAAAATTCGAGAGAGAGAGGATGATTGGTACAAGGGTACAAAGATCTTATGAACTGGTACATTTCAAGACCACAAAAAGGAATGTAGTAGCTTGTCAAATATGTTGATATATATAAATAAGTATGTATTAAATACTGACTGTACAAAAAATAGTATGATGTCTTGTTAGGTGTATATATATAAATGCATGACAATGGTCCTGTAAAAGGAGCGATTATTATTGGATTATTATTGATTATTATTGATATGACTGGATTATTATTGATATGACTATTATAGGATTATTATTGATATGACTGGATTAAAATCTGCTTTCTTGTCAAATGTTTTATATTTATATTGTTTCACAGTTTCTCCTTCTTTTGATTTAATTGATAAAGGCAACACAACTTTAATACTGTAGAATTTACCTGGACATATGGCCCTAGTGGTAAGGCTCCTTTCACTCTGTAGTGTATCTGCTAGCATGCCTTTCCTGAACTAAGTTCACAAAAACTAGAACCCTCATGTCAATCAATAAGTAAGTAATATACACATGTTGGAATAAACTGCCTCTAGAACTTAGAGAGGACTACCAGACATTATGCTTTCTTCTTAGTGGTATAGTGATTAAGGTACAAGATGCAATACTTTAACTTTTAAGCTGTCTCAGCATACTTGCCCTATATAAACTCTCCAAAACTTCACAAATGTGGCAGGACCCTGCCATCTTCAATGAATGAGGTTTTTGTCCTCACACTTTATCCTTCACAGTGACTTAACGTGGGAAGAGAAAATGTTGTTTTTCTTATGCTCTATCTTAGGAATATTGAAAATTTCACTTAATGCCCCTATATGTAATTGTATATATATGTCCTTGACTAAAATTATTGGTCTGCTAGTAATCAACCATGATTACAGTGTTATAGTTAAATCAGGTAGAGGTTTATTTTCTAGTGTAAAATAAAATGTTTGTATAGTAGTACCACAGTATCACCAGAGACTCCAAAACCCCCTGTGTGTGTGGTTTTTTTTTTAATAATTTGTCACAAAATGTCTGTAAAAATTTCACACACCACACTTGTATTCCAGAAAGATTGAATAATAAAAGGATGTGTGCCATTATAGGTCCATTTTCCTTCCAATCCATTCTTTTCATTTCTACAAATTTGCTGTATTATAGGCAGCCCTTATCCATGAAGACTGAATTTCCAGGACCCTAAGTCACTTGACCTCCAGATGGTTACAAATGAGTGTTACTGTTAGATTAACATAGGGTGGGAGGAAAGGACAACAAAGCACACACACACACACACACACACTCTCTCACACTGCCTTAGCCCAAACATCTGCAGTACTTCTGTGGCTCACTCTGGAACTCAGCAACACTTCCATGGCTCTAGCTCTCCTAGTGAAATGGGCCACAACACTTCTGACTTTTGTATATAAGCTGTTATAACCAGAATAATGGTCTCCCAAATAAGTCCACACCCTAACCAGAGAACTTGTGAATATGTTACCTTACATGGCAAAAAGAACTTTGGAGATATAATTGTTTATAAACCTTCAGATGGGGAGATTATCCTGGATAATCCGGGTGGACTCAATCTAACACGTGAGTATTTAAAAGCATTGAACCTTTCATGGATCCAGAGAAAGAAAAAAAAATGCCAGGAAGGATGGGACTTGAGGAGGCTTTAATGCACTGTTTCTGGCTTTGAAGAGGAAGAAGACATGATCAAGGAATATAGGCAATGCCTAGAAAGTGAGAATAATCCCTGACTAAAAATCAGCAAGGAAATGGAAATGATATTCTACAACCACCTGGAACTAAAGTTGGCCCATAGCCAGCATGAGTCTGGGAGCAGTTTCTCCCTCAAAGCCTCCAGTAAGGAATACTGTCCTGCCAAAAACTTGATTGTATTCCAGTGAGACCAATGTTGGATTGTGGACCTACACAACTATAAGATAATAAGTTTGAGTTCAATGAAGCCTCTATGTTTACAGAAACTTGTTAAGGGAGAAGAAGAAAATGGAACATATGGCCACACCCTTGGGCTGTGGTAAGACTGTGTCTTCTTCTCTTGTTCCCTCCAGCTTAGATTGGGGGTAGCTTCCAGTTGATGTTCATCTTTGGATTCCCTGAACATTTGCCGTTAGCATTTCAGCCTTATTGTCACTAGAGTAATTAAACTCCTTTTGTTTTATATGTGTACCATGTTTAACTGATAGCATTTGACTATAAATATTTACCATACTTAATGTTAGTATAAAGACTAACACTTTCCCAATTAGATCTCAGAAAATATGGAGGTGGGGAGAGACAAAGGGCATAACTCTCCCAGGAGTCAGCCCCTATAAAGAATTTTTACCAAGCAGCTGCCTGATAATACTGTTTACTTTTATGTTATCAGCCACTTTTACTTGCAAGGAAGAATGCACAATGTCACTTAATGAATTCAGGTGTCTGTTGCTAATGAAGAATGGGAGAAGGCTTCTCAGCAGTCTCTGCTACACGGTCTAGCCTCATTGCTAAACTAGTCATTGGTGAGGAAAATGAAGAACTGTGGTTCAGGCTAGTGAGATGCAGCTTTGTGGATAGGTCTGGAGACTCCATGGACGTGCACAGACACCTGATCCCAAGAAAATCTGCTTTGCTTTCAAGAAAGAGGGAAGGGTCATGGTTGGGAAACTGCCATAGCCAGTTATCATCACTGTTAATTTAACATTGCTCTACAATTCTAGTTAATGAAATAAGGCACAAGAAATGTATTAGAAAAAATATTATTGTTTGTAGATCATTTATCAGTAACCCAAAACAAAGGAGACAATTAACTGGGATAAAATTACAAATGAGATTTCTACAATGATACCATTTACAACTTAAACATGTAAAAAAAAAAAAAGGAAACAATAGCAATTAAAACCAATTATGTTATAGAAAAGATCATATAAAGTACAGCATAAAAGTAGGAAATATGCAAAATTACATTTAACAAAAAAAGTGTTGATAATGAAGATGAGAAAATTTTACTGTGTTATAAAAGTAGCAGACATTTCTAATACTGTTCATTTTTTTCTACCTTTCTTATAAGTTTAATACTGTGATATCAAAATATCTTTGTAACTTGTTTTAACTTTAAAAAATAAATCTATTTAATTTAGAATAAAAAGATAAGAAGCTAGCCAAGAAAACTACGAATGAGTAAAGCAGTGAGAGCAGGCTTGCCCTTCCATACATTAAATATGTTGTAAACATAATGAGTAGTAAAATGTATAGTACCTCCTCAAAAATTATCGGGAAAACAAAACAGTAAATGAGCATACCTGAAGAAGAGCCTGATCTATCGGCAAATTGAAAAGGTTATAAAGAAAGCATAACAAATTCTTAGTGGAATGAATTATTATTTAATTGCAAAAATGAAAAACTATCTCACATTATTTATCAATAAATTTCAAACAGAGTTTAAATATGAAAATTTCAGCCTTAATAAAATTTAGAATTAAAATAATCTAGAATATTTATATTTTCCTACATATCACATTTATCAATGCTTAATGTAGAAAACAAACTACAACAAAAGAATGAACATCATACAAAATTCTCATAATTCAACTCTAGTCCTCTTTCCACTGACCACCTGAGTACTGAAAATTGTCTTTAAAGTATTATCAATTTTATGGATGAAAAATGGTGTCTCATTTTTGTAAAGTCAAAAGTGTATTTTAACATCCTAATTACTTTTTTACTCCTAGTCTCTCAGGAATTTAAAACAATCAAATGAGTTTCCTCCTTTGGGCCTTCTACCAAGGGATACATTGATATACTGCTGTCTTTTGAAGTTCAGAGCAGAAAATAAAATCACTGGATGATGAAGATTAAGCATCTATTTCATATTGATGTTACTTCTGAAGTCCAAGTGCAAACCGGTAGGTTACATAATCCTGACCTGTTACTCTACCTTACATACCACATCGATCTCATTATTTTCATTAAAACCTTAAATGTGTCCATAAGTGATAAGTACAAATGCCAAAAAGATAACTAAAAGGAGGGCTGAAAGGGGAAAATTAAACTGGAATATACCTTATTTTATACAACTGGGAAAAAAATACAAAAATCAGAAACACCATACCAAGGACTACTGGAAATTAAGATAATCCAGCAATCCAGGCCGAGTAAATTATTCTTACAGAAAAGAAATCTAGGTATGTTCAAATTGTTTGGCTATCCCATGATCTTATTCTTTGAATTATAGCAGAAATACAGAGAACATTCCTTTGTTGTTTTTAGAAATGTAATTTTTTTAAAAGAAATAAATGATAGAAATGCAAGGATAAAGTGCCTGATTCACGGCTTTGAAAATCACAGAATGTCACCACTCATAAAATATTGATGCTATCATTAACTTGTTAGGAATTATTAGAAAAACGTGTGAGAAAGTTCAACTTTCCTATGGCAACAGTCTGAAAATGGCCAAGTAAACACTCATAAGAAAAAAAAAATTAGAGATAGTATCTTGTCTAGGACTCTATCTCTGCCAGACCCATGTGCACCTGCAAATGTACTTATTGCATACTTCAGACAAATACAGAAGGTCCAGGAGCTATATCTTAGGTAAAATCATTGCCTTACAGCAAGGGTATGAAGCACAAAGAAGAAATACACATTCACATCTGTGAATGAGAACTAACAAAGATTTCCATTTTCAGTTCTATTACCTTGTAAAAGAAGGACGTTTTTATGCTACTCTGAATGATGGTGTCAAACATAATGGAAGATTATGAGCCATTTATAATAACTGTGTGTTATTGTAAGTTATCTTAAGTGACAGTAACTATACATAGAAAAGAGAATACGATTAAATGTTTATTATGGTTATTTAGATATACTATATTTTGAAAAATTTGAACTGTGTAACTAAAAGGTGAAAATGTACCCCAAAACTATATATATTCTATTTTCTCTTCTGACAATCTGCATTAGTACTGGGTCTAGGCTCTCATAAAAGCAAGGAAAGGACTGGAGATGAACAACAAGCCTGGATTTAAGACTTGAAAAATAGAGCTACAATCAGGCAAACAGGAAGGTCTTTAAAAAGTGAATGTATATACAACGAGCACTGACCTATTCCTTTGATATGTGTGTATTTTTTAAAAGTTCACTTAGCTTAGCTGAATCCACCTCAGTCAGTAACATAGTATCTATGACTTTTTCTATTTTGGCAAAGTTAAAGGTTAAAAGAACTTTAAGGAAGTAACTGTGAGAAAGGATAGGTCCAAGGAGGCTAAGTAACCCAAGATGGCACTCTATTCAAACAATCCATCACATTTCAAATTTTTTAAAGTCATGTTTACAAAGGTAAATGATTCACCTTACCCTTTACCCCTCACTAATGGAGGAAAGTGGAACAAGACTACAATGGTCGGAAAAAAAAAAAAAAGACTACCATGGTAAAGTTCACTAATCTTAATAATAGTGATTTAGATGTTTCTATACAATCATATATGAAAACATATGACTTAAAAACAGTTATCAGATAAAAATGGATATTTAATTCAATTTTACAGCAATTGGCTAAGAATGCACAGATAGGACACACTTTATGTCTAATCATATGAAGAGTTAGGCACTATGCAGATGAGCATCTGTAGTTTTGAGAGTCAATCTGGGTCATTCAAGTCTAAAAAGCTTAATCTTTCTCAGTAATTGGGTTTTCTTTTGTTTTTTCTCAGTAATTGGTTTTGATCTCAGTTATAAGTGTCTCCACATGCAACCTTCTATCAACAGTATGCTCATGGACTATATAATCAGTTCAGGAAGCATAATGCACATTATGTGATTTCAGCAATATTTAATATGGCAAACTTTTTACCGCATACTGAGAATGTCACAAAAATGTGTCAGTAAATGCACTTCCTGAAAAAGATAAAAATCTATTTTGCTGATGCCTTCCAAAACTCTTTTCCATCATTCTAATAAGTTAAGTGTTCACATACAGTCTGATCTGCAGCTGAACAAGAACGGAGAGGTTTTTCTCAATGTCCAACTGACCTTGCCCCTACTAACCAACACACACATTTCATTTAGTTGGCTCCATTCCCTTCACACTTTCTATTGTCATGTGGTCCTGTGAAATATCTCCTGCAAAATACCTATGAAGCAGTCATATTACCAACAGGGTTGTTTGCCTGCATATGACACAGGATGTAAGTAAAGATCAGGTTTACTGATTTGTCAGTCCCTATGACATCCTGTTTTTTCCCTCATCTAGGCAACTTCTGACAAATGTACAAAAGGATGAATGTGGATCTCCTGAAAAACACATCAAGTGTTTCTGAGTTCATCTTGCTGGGACTTTCCAATTCTCAAGAAATTCAAATATTCCTTTTTGCAATCTTCTTTCTTGTCTATGTAGCCATCATAGTAGGAAACCTCCTCATTGTGATCTCTGTGATAGTTGACAACCATCTTCACTCCCCCATGTATTTCTTTCTGGCAAATTTATCATTTTTTGACTTATGTCTTTCTTCTGCTGCAACTCCCAAAGTGACTGCAGACTTCCTTAGAAAACGCAAGACCATCTCCTTGTGGGGCTGCATGGCCCAGATATTTTTTATGCACTTCTTTGGGGGTGGAGAGATGTCTCTTCTGATAGCTATGGCCATGGATAGGTATGTTGCCATATGCAAACCCTTGCACTATAAGACCATCATGAATCGCAGGGCACTCATTGTGTTTCTACTGCTCTCGTGGGCAATTGGGTTCATACACACCACCAGCCAGATGGTTTTCACTGTAGGTTTACCTTTCTGTGGTCCCAATGTTGTGGACAGCATTTTCTGTGACCTTCCCCTGATCATCAAGCTTGCCTGCACTGACACCTATATCCTAGAACTGTTGGTGATTGCAAACAGTGGACTCCTCTCCCTGGTCTGCTTCATTCTCTTGCTCATATCCTATATTGTCATGCTGGTCACCATCTGGCAGCACTCCTCCACTGCATCCTCCAAAGCGGTGTCCACACTATCTGCTCACATCACTGTGGTCACTCTCTTCTTTGGCCCTGCTATCTTCATCTATGCTTTCCCATTCAATAGTTACTCTGTAGATAAGTTTCTTTCTGTGTTTTACTCTATAATCACCCCCCTCCTTAATCCAATTATTTATACTCTGAGGAATCAGGAAATGAAAGCAGCCATTAAGAGACTCAGCAGCCAGCATCTTGGTTCCTGGCTCACTTCCTAAATAATATCTATAACAACTGATTATTTGTGGTCTCTGCTATTTGGGGTTTTTGAGTCTCCAATATTTATTGGAATAACTACAATGAAAATATTAAATACTATCTATTTCCCTCAAAATTCATAGCATTATTGTCAGTTTTATTAAAAATTTAATGGAAAATGTTCATAACACAGATTCAATACATTAATAAATGTGCATTCATTAATTCCTTGTACTTCCTTGTCTTAGAATTCAAGGAAACAGGGCGCCTGGGTGGCTCAGTTGGTTAAGCGACTGCCTTCGGCTCAGGTCATGATCCTGGAGTCCCGGGATCGAGTCCCGCATCGGGCTCCCTGCTCAGCAGGGAGTCTGCTTCTCCCTCTGACCCTCCCCCCTCTCATGCTCTCTCTCTCATTCTCTCACTCTTAAATAAATAAATCTTTAAAAAAAAAGAATAAAGGAAACAATGCTGATGAATGTTTAAAACACCTAATCATAAATATTATCACAAAAATTTTATAAAGTTTTAATGGCTCAGTATGTAAAAATAGGTAACTTTAGTATGACAACACGCTATACGGTGTTTAGTATCAAATCTTTTTCCCTAAAACTGTATTTAGTAACTTAATAGGTGTTAAAATATCTGTCAATATTTGTCAACCATTATGAAGTCTTCACAGAGGAATTGTGATTTGAATGAGGATAACATTCTCACTATATAGCCTCAATACACTATATATTTAGTAGAAGGTAAAAATATGCCTAAAAATAAATATTTCCAACATATCTTTGAGTACTCAGTTTTCAAAAAATCAATATCAACTGAAATATTAAAGATTAAAACCATGAACAGCTTAGTGTAGCTTACTTTACCAGATCACATGGACACTCAATGTAACTGAATTTCATCATTCATAAAACATTAAAAAAATATTTATTAGGTACCAATCACTGTCTAAAGCAATACAGATACATGGTTATAGATACAGACCTGTTCCCTGTTCTGGAGAGAGTAACCAAGGGGAGGGATGTATGTTAGGCATGGTGGTCTCAGAAGACTACTTTAAGGGGAGACATTTATACCAACCAGTTAAGTAAGCTCTAGAATTAGAGCTTTGAGCAAAGAAAAGAGCATTCCAGGCAAAAGGGCCAGTGTAAACAGACACTATGAAGTGAGAAAGAGTTTGTAAGTATTAAAGGTAGACCTTGGTGAAGGAAATTGACGAATAAAAGGGAGAAGATCTACGCTGAGATTTTATAGAAAGGAAAACCAGAATTTTCAGGCCTAGTAGATTCCTTTTTATTGTCAACATAAAGCCGTTAATGTGTTTTGAGAAAGAGAAGGACGGGATCCAGCATACATTATAGTATGTTATACCTCTGTCCTCTTAAGTAGAGAATATAATGTAGCTAAAGGGAAAGCAGAGGGAATAGTTAATGGACTGTTTCAGGTAGGAAGCCTGAATTTATTAATAATACAAATATTGAGTTTGTGGAATCTACAAAGACTTCCAAAGGCAATTAGAAGACCTAAAATTATTCATACATCTTGGAGACCAAGATGTCTTTTTATAAATTTTTAAATGTCTCAATTTTAAAAATATTTTAATATTTTGTTTTATTATGAAAACTTTTATTTGAGTATAGTTGACATAAGTATTACATTAGTTTCAGGTGTACACAGTGATTTGAGAAATTTTATATATTATGCTGCTATGCTTACCAGAAGTATAACTCCATCTGTCACCATACAACACTACTACAATATCATTGACTATATTCTTTATGCTGTGCCTTTTATTCCTCTGACTTGTTCTTTCCATAACTGAAAGCCAGTGTATCTCCCACTCTCCTTCACCTATTTTGCCCATCCCCCCACCTGCCTCACCTCTGGCAACCATCAGTTTGTTCTCTGTATTTATATATCTAATTCTGCTTTTTGTTTTTTTTGTTCATTTGTTTCGTTTTTGGATTCCACACATGAGTGAAATCACATGGTATTTGTCTTTCTCTGACTCATTTCACCTAACATAACACCCTCTAGGTCCATCCATGTTGTTGCAAATGCAAGATTTCATTCTTTTTATGGCTGAGTAATATTCCATTGTGTATATATACCGTATCTTCCTTATCCATTCATCTAGTGATGGACACTGGTTGCTTCCATATCTTGGTTATTGTAAATAATGCTTCAATAAATGTAGGGGTGCATATATCTTTTCAAATTAGTATTTTAATTTTCTTTGGTTAAATACCCAGCAGTGGAATTATTGGATCATATTGTAATTCTATTTTAAATTTTTTGAGGAATCTCCATATTGTTTTCCTTAGTGGCTGTACCAATTACATTCCCACCAAAAGAACATAAGAGTTCTTTATTCTCCACACCCTCACCAACACTTACTATGTTTTGTCTTTTTGATTCTAGACATTCTGACAAATGTAAACTGGATGATATGTCACTGTGTTTTGATTTGCATTTCCCTAATGATTAGTCATATTGAGCATCTTTGCATGAGTCTGTTGACCATATGTATGGCTTCCCTCAAAAGATATCTATGCAGGTCCTCTGCCCATTTTTATTCAGATTGTTTTTTTGGTGTTGAGTTGTATACATTCTTTTTTTTTTTTTAAGATTTTATTTATTTATTTGACAGAGACACAGTGAGAGGGAACACAAGCAGGGGGAGTGGGAGAGGGAGAAGCAGGCTTCCTGCGGAGCAGGGAGCCCAATGCAGGGCTCAATCCCAGGACCCTGGGACCATGACCTGAGCCGAAGGCAGACGCTTAACAACTGAGCTACCCAGGTGCCCCAAGTTGTATACATTCTTCATGTATTTTGGATATCAACCCCTTATCAGATATATCACTTCCAAATATCTTCCCCCATTCAGTAGGTTACCTTTTTGTATTGCTGATGGTGTCCTTTGCTGTGCAAAAGTTTTGAAATATACCTTGAATATCAAACACGTATTTTCCCTTCTTATTCCCTTTTTCTTCCTTTTTAAGTATATCTGCCCTACTTGAGTTTGGCCCTAGACCATGTACTCCTAACAGTTCAGCTTTATTTTGAAAAATTCTATGCATACCATCCTTACCAACTGATTTGGGTAATCAAGTCAGGACATCCAATATTGTTCTAATATTATCTTCCTAATTTCTATATTAAAGAATCCTTTTCCTTCTTGCATCTCAAATACCACACTAAACTGAAAAAACAGCAGAAATTTTTAAAAGACTTATTTTTCATGGCAATTCTTTTTTTTTGTTTTAAATACTCTTAAGGCATTTATTTATTAAAACGTTCTCTGCCAAGATTTCACATTAGCTTAAAATTCAAATCAGTCTTTACATTTCTCTACTGAGGTTTCCACCTCAGAGTATCACACAAAAACACCTTCTCCAGCAATCAGTGTTACCAGCGTCCACACGGTGAGCCCCATGGTCAGCCTCTTTGTTCCCTAGGTGACCCAACTAGATGTTAATACTGCTCTGCTACAGGGTAAAAGCTCCTAACTCAAACTCATTGGAAAAGGGGTGAAACTTCTGCAAAGTGCACTTTAAGAAGAGGTACTGTTTGCTCATGAAAAGAAACCAGTGAGTCCTCTAAGAATAATAAAAGGGGGTATTTTACAGTTAAGCACATGATTTGGAGTAAAGAATTCGGATGTTGCTCTGCTGGTCCAGGCCATTAATACTCTTCTTGTTCCTCCTGTGGGCCCCCTTCATCAGGTATCACAAAGCCTTCATCTGTGGCATACAGAATGTCCACGGTCCTCTGCAATACCAGGTTTTCCCCCTCGTTCTCCTGGCAAATCAATTCAATGTTCCTTAGCTTTCCAAAGTAGAAATCTCTTTCTTTCTCCAAGTCTTCAACAGTAAGTTTCAATACGTTGACCTGCTGCATCAATTCAGCTGCTTCGTCATCCCCGTTGCCCACACCAGGATTCTTTCACACCACACCCGGGCCAGCCTTAGGGGTTGCAGTAGTTCTGTGAGTTGCAATGGGCCTCTGTGGAGCTGCACTGCTAGAGCTGAGAGGTGTCTTCGGTTTGTTCAGAGCTGGAGCAACAAGGGAGGGAGCCACTGCAGTTTCTTGACCTTGTCTGGCAGCTACGGGGTCATAGTCTTTTCCATCATAGTTTGCATCAAAAAACTTCTTGAACCACTGAACAAATTCAAAATTGTCCTGAAACTTTCCTTTTACTAATTTGTCCACAGGAATTATTTTGTCAACACCCATTCTCTTAAAACCTGCTTGTAGTATTTTGAAGTTCTGGATGTATTCATGTTCTAGCTTAGCCTGGAATTTCACTTTCTTCAAGGCAATGGAGCCAGGGAACAGCATGTCCATAAACTGACAGTAGGCAGCCCCTGAGCACAACTGTTCCATCTTCGTCAGATTCAGCTGCAGAGACTCATTGATCCAGGCCAGCATGTCATGTCGACTTAGGTTATCACTGGTGACTGATGTTGAATATACGTTCACTGCCATCTTCGGCTCTCGGCGGGACCACGTCCACGGCCTGTGCCCGGCTTCGGTTCCATCTTCATCTTGTTCCCATGGCAATTCTAATTGCTAGTGGCTGCGTGGGTAAAATAAATCTTAAAAAATGTTAACTAAATTGAATTTATTAAATAAAAAAAATTCCTAGGCTCAGTCAGAAAGAATGAGAAATCTATTAGGAATGTCTTCTATGGACTTTGGAAATGAATGTGGCACCACATGTACTCCCCTCACTTTTTTCTTTTTCTTGTATCATACATGTACTCCCCTCACTTTCTTGTAATCTTTTAAAGAGCATTCCAATTAAATAAACATGGAAGAGTTAAAGTAGGAGGAAACAGAAAAATTTCTGTAGCAAATGAACTCATGTGCAATCATACATTGTTACACTGTTAGCCTTTAGTATTTTACTTATCTACATTGTTTTACTATAAAAGTTTTACTATAGTTGCCTCCATGATCTCCCTTTCATAGTCTTGAGTCATAATCAAGTTCTACATAATTGTAAAGGACTAGAGAATTCTAAATCTTTAGAATGGTTGGTTGATTGCTAAACTCCACTAACTAATCATTTATTGCTTACCATGATGAAAGCCTCTCCTTTTTGCTCATTCTTGTGTGTGCTGGTTCACTTGCTCTCTTACTCTCTCTCCTCGCTCTCTTCTCTCCCCTTCTACGGTAAAATGAGATTTTTTTTCTGGTAAGAACTGGTCTATAGTATATGAATTTCCTTATATGCCTTGCTCAGTGTAGACTATTTTAATTTTACTTGAATAAATACACTCAATTACTAATTATAAATATTGAGATTGATGAAATCTAATTAACAGAATTATAATTTCCTCAAGTCTATCATTTATGATAGATCATTTTCTATAAATGTGCTCATCCTTCCCCAACCAAAACACTTGAGTTAGTGCTTTTTCTGAAAAGCACTTACTAGAGAAAGTTCACATGGCTGATACTTGGTGAATTCACAATTCACTTAAATAATGAGAGAAGTCCTTGTTCTGAACTCTTGGGAACACTAGCATGTTTATTTTAATAATTCCCTTTAGGGAACTGATCACCAGCCTGCATCTTATTTATGTTTCTTGTCCTTTTTTATTTTTTCTTTTTTTGTACCTGTGAATCATTGTCCTGTATATTCATGAAGGCAAAAAAAGATAAACAATATATATTCAGGATCTAACTGTATCTGCATGTTTTTGAAGAGGCCACTCCTCAGAACTGGTAGGTTTAAATAGCAGTGCTAACAAAAACTGCAAATGTATACTTTAATAAAGGAGAAGAGGTTTTATAAGAAACTTAGAACTGAATGAAAACCACATTATTCCAATCATGAGGGCAATAGTAAAAGATAATTTTGGTCAACTAGCAACTGAAGAATGTATCTAGTTTCAGTAAGAACAAGAGCCACATTCCTGATTTGAGGGGTCAGTTTTATAGTTTGAGTTTGTATTTTGGGAATATAAACTTAAATTAGTTATCCCTATGGGATAAAAAGACAATTTAGAGTATTAAAATAATGGAAAAATTAGGTTCTTCCTTGGCTAAGTATAGCATCTGTGATAAGTCTGAAACATAAAATAAAGTCTCATATCAAGAAACTGAGAAACACTGATTTCCTATTACTTAACCTCTGTTATTACTTTCCTACACTGAGTATTTATTTCATCACAGAAAACACATGAAATAAGTGAGATAAATTAATTTAAATCAATTAAAAAAATTTCCACTCAAGTACACTTATTTTGTTCCCTGAAGTCATATAACATTTCATTCAATGTAATTACCTAATTGTACTGCTAATAAATTTCTTTGGTAATTTTGCAACCCAAGGATTATTTCCTATTCTTCTAAACCCACTGGCCTTTTTTCTACCTACATTTAAAGCAATTAATTTTAATATTTTAAACTTGATCAATATATGAGATCAAAGCCCTTTGTGTATCTATAATGCTGAACCTTTTTCTATTAAAAGTACAAGTTTATTTTTTAATTAGAAAATATTTATAATGGTTATTCTGACAGCAAATCTGACTTTTACATTCCAAACATTTTTTTGTGGTCAGTGACTATTACCCGTGCATGGGTTATCTAATCTATACATGACTTAATCCTCTCATAAAAAAGATTCATAAAAAAACCCCTCAAGATCAATAAAAACTGTACAGCTTTTATTCTTATTAAAAGAACTGTCAGTTATGTATTTCCACATACACTGTTTAAGTGCTTTTGTGTAAATGTATAGAAAAGACCTTATTACTAAATATAGACACACAGTATTGGACATCCCATAGCATTTTTTTTCCCTAGGCAAGCAACCACAGTTGAAAAGAGTGCACTCATTTTTCATCCTTAAGTCACATAAATGTCACAGAAAGAGCTAGGTTCTCCAGTCCCGGGTTATCCAACCCATTCTCAGACTAAGTTCCTGCTAGAGAGAAACCAAACCATGTTGATTCATTTTTTTTTAAATAAAATTTTCAATGCAGCTGGCTTTGCTTTTTTGATTCACATTTATTCAATTATTTTTTCATTTCTTTTCAGTTCACTGTATTTGTATAAAATACACTACTCAAAAGTTTAAATTTTCCATTGGAGGCTTAACTGTGGCTTAAGTTAGGAAAAATTCTTTTCTTTTTCATACTCTTATTTTTACTTGTGTCTGAGTAGAAAAAAATAAATATTTTAAAGATATTTCATCTTTATTTGTACATATCAATATGTACAAATTGTCATATTGAATGATTTCATCTATAATAACATATTGGAATCCATCTATATGTACACTTAGCTGGATATATTTTATAGAGACTCGTAAAATTCCAAAAATCCTAAATTAATAAATATTGGGTTTTGCTCATAATTTTCCAATTTTACTTATCAAACTATAAAAATTACTTTTATAATTCTCAAGATTTTTCCTTCAGTATTTTGAGACTGAGGACCGCACAGTTTTGAAACTATGCATAACTAGTATGTGACTCAATTACTACATGAAATAGAATACCAATGATGATAATAAATATAATGAAGACAACTAGGTAATTATATCATTTAAATTTAATAGAGAAAAATATATTCATTTAGACTAAGTCTTCTTTACCAAGTCTTCCATAGTAAAATTCTTCTATGGTTCTTATTGGTTTGGGTATCTTTATAGTCACCAGAAAATGAGATAATGCTAAAAACAGAATTTTGTAAATGCACATACATAATACCTATGGGTATACAATGAAATACGCAAATATATTCCATATATGTTATCCTTGGGAGTCTCATAACAATCTGTGAGGTTGAAGAGTAGGTATTACTTTATGCATATAGAAAAATAAAATCAATGTTCAAAAGAGTTAAGAGTATATTTCCCTGGTAAATGTAGAAGGCAGGACTAGAATGTAAATCTAAGCTCTTGGTTCAAGTTTTCTTTTTTTTCCCTTATTCTGATAGTTGGGCTAAACAATAACATCTGAATATTTCATGAACTATTAAGCCAAAAAATGTATATTCAGAGTAGATTTTCCACAATCTGTTCTGGAGCTCCAGAACTAGAACGTATGTATTTGTGTTTATGTGTATACGTGTAATTCTGTATCTGTGTCTGTGTGGTTGGTGTGTATCAGTAATAGTTTTTCAAAAAGAAGAAAACAGGGGGCGCCTGGGTGGCTCAGTTGGTTAAGCGACTGCCTTCGGCTCAGGTCATGATCCTGGAGTCCCAGGATCGAGTCCCGCATCGGGCACCTTGCTCAGCGAGGAGTCTGCTTCTCCCTCTGACCCTCCCCCCCTCATGCTCTCTCTCTCATTCTCTCTCTCTCAAAAAAAAAAAAAAAATTTTTTTTTAAAATTTTAAAAAAAGAAGAAAACAGGAAAAAAAAGTTGGGACTAAAACATCTAAATAAAAAAGTATATAAAAGTGATCTATCAGTGTCAGTTCAATATGGGAACACACACAAAGTACAAGTGTGAAAGATATATGAACCAGTATAAGAGTCAAGAATCACTCTGCACACAAGTATGAAATATCAGAGGAAAGCACTGGGTACAAAGAAGATAAGCTTGCAGGAACCAAGGAAACATAAACCTACTTGTCAAAAATCTGCTGTATTTTTCAGAAATGTCCATCTTCTCTCTATATATATGAATCAAATACTACTTTTTATATGGTCATATCTTCAAAACTATCACAGGTTAACTTGTCACTTTTTCCAGGTTTTCTACATTTTAATGACTTTCTGAAAACCCCTACATAGACTAGATGGATATGATGAATAGCTCAATGGTAATGGAGTTTCTTTTGTTAGGACTCACCAACACTTGGGAACTTGAAATTTTCTTTTTTTTCATATTTTTGTTGGCCTATGTAGCAATTATGGCAGGAAACCTTCTCATCGTGGTCACTGTAACCTTTGACTCACTTCGTACTCCACACCAATGTACTTCCTCCTTGAAATCTCTCCTTCCTGGATATGTCTATTTCCACAGTCACACCCCTAAGATGGTCACAGATTTCCTCAAGGAGAATAAAACTATTTCTTTGTGGGGCTGTATGGCTCAGATGTTCTTCCTCCACTTTTTAGGTGGCAGTGAGATGACTCTTCTCATAGTTATGGCTGTTGATCAGTATATTGCAATATACAAACCTCTTCACTACACATCCATCATGAATCGCCGGGTCCTCATGGGCTCTGTGCTGCTATCATGGGCTGTTGGTTTTGTGCATACAATGAGCCAGATGGTTTTTACTATCACCTTGCCCTTCTGTGGCCCTTACACAGTAGATGATATTTTTTGTGACCTTCCCCGTGTTCTAAAACTTGCCTGCACTGAGAAATACGTTCTGGAGTTGCTGGTAATTGTTGACAGTGGACTGTTGTCTTTCATCTGCTTCATACTCCTGCTCATTTCCTACACTGTCATTCTGGTAACTGTCCGACGTCGATCCTCTGGTGGACTCTCCAAGGCTCTGTCCACATTGTCTGCTCACATTACTGTAGTCACTCTGTTCTTTGGGCCAATTATCTTCATTTACGCTTGGCCATTCAGGGGCTTTTCAGTGGATAAATTTCTTCCTTTGTTTTATTCAATTATTACACCTTTACTGAACCCCATCATTTATACTCTGAGAAATCAGGAGATGAAAGCAGCCATTAGTAGACTGAGGACCAAACACATCCTCAGAATAAGTTGGTATTAATTTGTTTTGTTTGTAGATTTTTAAAAATATTCATAATGTATACTGAAATTATCAAATGTTTGTTCCATCATTACATTTATAGGACATGTTTGGTTTTTTTGCAAATATACTTATTTTAGTTGAAATTTAATCCAGTTGGAGTTAATAATATTTTTAATGTAATAAAGAATTAAAGAGAAAAAAAGCCAGCCCACTAACTATAGTTGAAAACCCAGAAATTTTAAAGACTAAATTCCATTAAATAAAGAGAAATCATGGTCCGGGAGTGCACAAAGTGTTGTAGGGATCTCCTGCATCACACTGGGAGAGAAAGTTCCCCTTCCTGGAGTATATTTGGAAGGGGTATATTGCCTCCCCAAGGACAAAAGACCTTGCAGGTGCCAGCAAACAGTCTTTCACTGGCAGGGGACAGAGGTATGCACAGAGGCTGGATAACCTGGTCGCTGCTTTTCGCTGTGCTACACCATAGATTCTGTGTACCACACAGGAGTTGTTGTTGTTGTTGTTGTTTGAGTCATCCTAAGGACACCAGACACAGGATGGGCAGACTCTTCTCTGGAGGAAAGGAATGGGTCTGCTCGGTGCCAAATCCCTTAAGATTTGGAGTCTTGAATCCCAGCCACAGGCCAAAGATAAAATGCAAGAGAGCTGTAGTGCTCGGTGCTCGGTGCATTGATGGCCTTCGCTATTCTTTGAGGGCTTCCTGAACAGCAGGGGGTGTGAGATCCCCTGTCTGGGGTCAAGAGAGTGGGATGACACCATTTCCCCCCTCACCATCAACACTGTAGGACTTCAGAGAGCAACACAGCGGCCCTCAGTGAATGCGGGACCCCCTTACACCAAACCCTGTGCCCCTGTGTCTCGCAAGTGCGTATATCCTAGGGCAGGTCTGACTCTAAGCCAGCATGGTGGGTCTCTCCCCTAGAAGGCCAGCACAAGCAGCACCCCTTCTCCTGATGGATTTAAGCTTTACTTGTTGTTCTTTATTCCAGTTCCTTTAGGTGTAAGGTTAGGTTGTATATTTGAGACTTTTCTTGCTTCTTGAGGAAGGCCTGTATTGTTATACAATTCCCTCTTAGGACTGCCTTTGCTGCATCCCAAAGGTTTTTGACTGTCATTTTCATTTTCATTTGCTTCCACGTATTTTTTTAAATTCTTCTTTAATTTCCTGCTTAATCTATTCACACCTTTTTTAAAAATTTCCACTTAGATTTTTTTAATTTTTAAAAATTTTTTCCAGAGGTTTGATCTTATTTTTATTTTTTATTTAAATTCAATTAGCCATGGTATAGTACATCATTAGTTTTTGATATAATGTTCAATGATTCATTAGTTGAGTATAAAGCCCAATGTTCATCATATCACATGCCATCTTTAATTCCTTTTTTAAAAAAAATTATTTCTTTTTAGAAAGAGAGCACATGAGTGAGCGGAGGGGCAGAGGGAGAGGAGAGAGAGATTCTTGAGCAGACTCTGCACTTAATGCACAGCCCAACGTGGGGCTGGATCTCGTGACCCTGAGGTCATGACCTGAGCTGAAGTCAAGATTCAGACACTTAACCGACTAAGCCACTGAGGCAACCCAACTCATTCATTCTTTAGTAAGATGTTCTTCAACCTCCATGTATTTGTGGTCCTTCAAATTTTTTCTTGTGGCTGACTTCAAGTTTCATAGCATTGTGGTCTGAAAATATGCATGGTATCATCTCAATCTTTTTGTAGGGGTTGAGGCCTGATTTGTGTCCCAACATGCGATCTATTCTGGAGAATGTTCCATGTGCACTCAAAAATAATGTGTATTCTGCTACTTTAGGATGAAATGCTCTGTATATATCTGTTAATCTGGTCCACTGTGTCATTCAAACCCCTCATTTCCTCTTTGATCTTCTGCCTAGATGATCTGTCCATTGCTACTATTATTGTATTATTATCAATGAGTTTAAGTTTGTTACTAATTGACTTATATATTTGGCTGCTCCCAAGTTAGGGGCATAAATATTTATAATTGCTAGATCTTCTTGTTGGATAGACCCCTTTATTATGATATAGTGCCCTTCTTCATCTCTTATTAAAAGTCTTTGGTTTAAAATCCAGTTTGTCTGATATAAGGATGGATACTCTCCAGCTTTCTTTTGATGTCCATTAGCATGATAAATGGTTCTTTACTTCCAGTCTGGAGGTGTTAAAAAGAGGTCATACGCTGTCCAGGGCCTGGCACTTCAGGAAGTGTTTCTGGTGTGTGTTGTCTGCACTCTGCTGTTGTGTTTTGGCTGCTCTTTCCCATTGTTCTATCCTCTACAGCATTCTTCCTTGCTTATAGTGGGGAGTGTTTGGATCTTCAACTAGGTGCGCTTTGATTTGTTTGTTAATATTAGTCTTGCAACTTCCACAATCTCTCCCTCCAATTGCGCAGATTCCTTTCTTAATCCTCAGACCATACTCCTAGTTGTTCAAAATAGTTTGATGTTGATCCAGCTGTGCTCGAGGAGCAAGGAAAAGCTCAGGGTTCCCCTAGAACCTCACCATTTAACTCCTCCCCTCCTACTATTTTTCTTCTAAATTCTTGACTGCAATTCTCTTCAAATAGTCACTCATTCTAAATGTATTTGCTATTTCCCTTTAAATATGCCACTTCTTTATAAAATAGGAACCACTGTTCTATGAATTACATGATTTCATTTACAAAATGCCATTCTCTGTCCTTTTCCTCTAAATACAATTCATATTGTTTTATAGAGAGAGAGTTCTTACTTCAAAGCATTGATATTATTCAGTAGTACAAATAACTCACTTTACTGTCTATTCACCAAATGATGGACAGCTAAACTGCTTATGATTTCCTATTACCATATATGATTTCATGATTAATAACTGTCCAACAGCCCTATGTAGGTATAAGCATTTCTCTAAGATAAACACCCAGAAGTGAGAAGAACTGGGCAATAAAGCATTTATCCACTTATTTTCACGAAATATTACAGACTACTTTCCAGAATGACTCTAATTCCACCTGTAGAACAAGATCCATTGCTCATATCCCCACTACAAAATTTAGCATAATTTGCCCTTCCAAATTTTTGTTTCCATATAAAATAATAGCATGTTGCTTTAATTCACCTTCTTTTGGTTATCAATGAATTTGGAGCCCCTCTCATACCGATTAGCTTTTCGACTTTCCTATGAACTACTCTAATCTTGGCCCACTTAAAACGGTTTTTCTGTGCTCTTCTTGTTGATTTGCATCCTGTGCATCTGTACTGTTCAATACATTACCTAGTAACATATATCCGTTTAAATTCTAATTTGAACAAATTAAAATAGATAAAAGTGAAATTTTAGTTCCTCACATCAGTCTCATTCAGGTGTTCAATAGCAATTGACAAGAACAAGAACAAGACAGATATACAACATTTTCATCATTATAGAAAGTTCCTTTGGGCAGCAGTGGTCTAGATATTGATCCCTTGTTAATTTAATATATCACAAATATTTGTTGAATTTTTCATTTGTACGCCAATCTCTAGTTTCCTTGACAGGAAAAAAAAAGATTACTATTTGTATTCTGAAATTTAATAAAAGCTTACCTTTTCATTCATTTTTAAAAGATTTGCTTATAAGATATCCTTCTTAAAACATAAGTTACAAAAATATTCTTCAATATTTTCTTATTATCATATCACATTTTTCACATTTTGTTGTTAAATATTTCTGGAGTCCACCTTTATGTATTGGGAAGGTAGGAACCCAACTTTATTTTTCTCCTTTTAGTAAACCACTAGTCTCAGCACCAGCTACAAATTATTGTGTCCTTTCTCCATTATTTTGCTTGGCCAACACATAGGTGTGTGTGTGTCTGTGTATACACATACACGCACACATTATACATCGTATGTGTATATCACATATGTATATGCACATATGTACATTTCATATATGTACATATTTATATGTGTGCATGTATCTCAGAATATATATACATGCATATAAACATATATGATTTCAGTTTTCTATTCACTTCCATTTTTTGTCTTTCATTTTACCATTACCATAGTGTTTTGGCATCACTTGGCATATAGCTTAATACCTAGTTATTTTCAACTTGCAAATATCATTTTGCTTTAAGTTTGCCTACTATAGATAATTAACACTTTTGTTTTTGCTATTAATATTCAATATTGGTTTTATATGTATATAAGGTATATAGATAGGTAAGTATATTAAATTATATTTACATGTATATAAACTATATATGAATACATATAAATATATGCATGCTACATATGTAATATATATACATGTATAATTTCATTTCTGAACTTTGAGAGTAAGTTATAGACATAGTGTTCTTTTACCCCTAGCTACCTCGGTGTATATTTCCTAAAACAATGTAATTTTCAAATTTGTAAATCAACATTAATATGATATGAATATCTAATCTATCAATCTTATTTAATTTTTTTGCCAATTATGTGAATAATGTCCTTTCAGAAAAGGAAGTCTCTGGTCCAGGACCAATCCAGGATCACAAGTTGTATACTGCCATGTCTTCAACAATTCCTCAATCTTTCTTTAACTTCCACTCATTGTTTGTAGGTAACCAAACTCATTGTTTAGTGGTTTGTTGCCTATGTTTCATTTTGCACAATTGTTCAGGTATATGGCTCCTTCCCCTCTTATTTTCCCTTTTGCTTGCTTCCTATACACATTATTTTGGTCTTTTCACTTAACTCTGCATCCTGAAAAATCAGGTTGTATGACCGCCATATCAGGTCATAAACATCTTCCTCTTTCTTCATCATAGCTGTGTATCTCAAATATCCTAATAAATATGAAAGTAAAGCAGAAGGGGCACCTGGGTGGCTCAGTTGGTTAAGCGACTACCTTTGGCACAGGTCATGATCCTGGAGTCCTGGGATCGAGTCCCACATTGGGCTCCCTGCTCAGCAGGTAGTCTGCTTCTCCCTCTGACCCTCCTCCCTTTCATACTCCCTGTCTCTCATTCTCTCTCAAATAAATAAATAAATAAATAAATAAATAAATAAATAAATATCTTTAAAAAAAAAGTAAGTAAAGCAAAGCAGAAAAGGAACAAAGGGACACAATTTGAATGCTCTCTGGCAGCAAATCACACAACCCTAGCAAGCCCTCATTTGCCTGGGACTAAAGTATTCATCTTAGATCAGTGCTACCATATGCTTTGCCAGGATATTCTCAGAATTTTTATTCTAGTTTCTTAGATCATTTACTTTCTTCTCATTTCTGTGTCATTGCTGGTTTGGACCTCAATTAAAGAGCCTATATCCTCAATAGCTTGCTGTCAGCTTGTCAGAAATAAATGATTCTTTTGTTTTCACAGATTAACCAACATTTTATATGAATTAATTCCTTATTCTCTGCTGGTGAGGTTTGACTCTATAATCGATTCAAAGTACAAACACTAAAAAACTGCTTCCTATCTCTCCCATCTAACTGTAGGATGCTAACAGAAAGAGGGATTGAATCACACTTAAATTCCATGGAAGTAATCTGATCACATCTTCCATCGGGTAGGAAGTGACATGTTTCTGTGTTTATATCTGAGGTCATTGCAAATTTTTTATATGTAGAGACTTCTATGTTTTGTGGCTTCTTTTTTTTTTTTTTTTTTTTAAGATTTCCTTTATTTATTTGAGAGAGAGGGAGCGTGAACATGAGTGGGGGCCGGGGCAGGGAAGGCAGAGGGAGAAGCAGACTCCCCACTGAGCAGGGAGCCAGACATGGGGCTCTATCCCAGGCTGATCCCAGGACCCTGGGATCATGACCTGAGCCAAAGGCAGATGCTTAACCAACTGAGCCACCCAGGCGCCCCTGTTTAGTGGCTTCTTAAAAGCTTTGAACACCTTCACATTTTGGTAATCCCACTAGAGTAACAATGACTTGCCAATAAAGGATTTTTTTTAAAGATTTATTTCCCAACCACACTTACTGCCAAGGTGTAGGTACATGGCTTAGATTCCATCCATCTGATATCTTTGTCTGTAGGAGTTTTATTTGGAAATGAGTTATATAAATAATAAGGCTGGAATAGTCATTCATTTTGCTGGCACCAGCAGCAACAAAATTTACTTAATATGATTATTTTACAACCAAATATTTAAAAAAAATTAATGGTCTCACAGCCACCTGAAGAGAAGAGAAGAAAACAAGCCACCAGCTCTAAAAATCTCTCCAATCTCTGTAGTGGGTGGAACTCCATCCGTCCTTTCAAACTGTTACTGATTCTAAAAGATGAAATCATCACAAAACACTTTTTTGTGAAGTATTATCCTCTCAACAGACAGAATTCCCATTAGAATCACCTACTGAGGATTCCCAGAATTTACCAGCACTTATTGGACACTACCTAATACTAACAGAAACTATGTTAGGAAGTCCCTAGGTTGATACATCTTAGCAATCTGTTTCTTCTTAAAGAACTATGAATTCAGGACTCCTGGCCATCTAGGTATTTTCCCATCTGAACACACTGCCTGTAACTGCTTCTGAACTGGTAAGCAAACGAGATGTTGCAAACATAATAAAGTCAATGCATTTGCCTGTTAGGCTCACACAAAATAGCAACTGTTAACTGAGTTTGTTACAATCAGTAGTGAAAGGCACAATCTCAGGTTTGGAAAAATGTGTCATAGGTTCTAGAAAATGGGCCAGAAAGAAAATTTCACCCAGAGTTATGAAAATTAAATGAGATGATTTACATGAAGTTCCTAAAAATCTAATCTGGCAAATAGCAGAACCTCAATAAATGACTGCATTTATCGTCATTGAGGAAAGATTTTTCTACCAGGCACTGTGCTAGGTACTAAAATGACAATAAATAAATTTTAAAAATTCATAATCTTGGAAGACAGACATATCAAAAATAACTGCATCACTAGTTAAAAAGGCAAATAATTACCATGGGCGCATAGAGAAGAGAAGCATTAATCCTGACTCGGCTTGTTAGGAAAAGATCCACTGAGAATCTTTTATTTGATATAGGTATTAAGGACAAATAGATAAAGTCAAGAGGATTCATTTATGCAGATGCATTCATTTCTTCTGGATACAGAGTTAAATTTCCTGACATCATCCTTTCTAGAAGCCTTTTGCAAAGAGAGTGAGGCTGCATCTAAATTAAACTATTAAAACATATAGCCAACTCTCAAAAACCCATGCTAATTTAAGAAAATCCAAGCATTTTCCACCCAAACAGGTAGCTGTATGTGGGGTTTTCTTTCGGTATGGTTGCTTCAGCTCCACCAGTTCCAATAAAAAAATTGGCAGAGCTATATTGCTGACCTTGTGAGGCTGGGAAGAATAAAAAAGAGCTTAGAAAACAAGAATATGCTAGACAAGAAATAACAGACTGCCCTGAACTACTCTTAGAACCTGCATAAACACCAGAAATGAGATCACTTGGGATCAGCTTTATTCCAGTGACCTCACTCATAATTACCTCTACTTCTCTAAGCCTGGGCTCCCTTTTTTTGTGTGATCTGCCCAACACCCCTGTCCAATTCCTCTCCCCAATGGGACGAGCAAAAATTCATTACCCACTTTCTCTTCATTATATATTGGGCTAGAAAACAAAAGAAATGGGGCTCTGCAAAGACTGGCTAGGTCAAAGTAAGGAAAAGAAATTAGACTTTACCATTTATCTGAGGAGGAAGAGAATGGGAGTCAATAAAAGAGCACCATAATATTTATGGCTGGGTGGGCTTGTGGGGAGGCTGAGAGGGAGCAGTTACTGGGAGTGGAGAAGTTCTAGTGAGGAAAGAGACTGAGGAATCCTGAAAGCTGACAAGTGTTAGTTCTTTCTTATGAAACTATGAATTCAGAAATAAAATATTAGTTCCCGGGACGCCTGGGTGGCTCAGTCAGTTAAGTGTCTGCCTTCGGCTCAGGTCATGATCCCAGGGTCCTGGGATTGAGTCCCGCATCGGGCTCCCCGCTCCGCGGGGAGCCTGCTTCTCCCTCTGCCTCTGTCTCTCTCTCTGTCTCTCATGAATAAATAAAATCTTTAAAAATAAATAAATAAAATAATATTAGTTCCCACATTTAAAAACAATACACTACAGAACACATACAAGAGTGTGTATGGAGATCCTCAGGCATGGTTCCAGATGACCAAAATAAGCAAATATTATAATAAAGCAAGTCACACGAATTTTTTTTTTTTTTTTGGTTTCCCAGTGCATATAAAAGCTATGTTTACACTACAGACTATTCAGTGTGTAACTGAATTATGTCTAAAGAAAACAATGTATACACCTTAGTTAAAAAAACACCATTGCTAAAAAATGCTAGCCATTATCTGAGCTTTCAGGAAGTTTTAATATTTGTGCTGGGGGAGGGTCTTGCCTCCATGTTGATGGCTGCTGACTGATCAGGGTGGTGGTTGCTGAGCTGGGGTGGCTGGGGCAATTTCTTAAAATAATACAATAATGAGGTCTGCTTCATCAACTGACTTTTCCTTTCATGACCAAATTCTCCATAGCATGCAATGCTGTTTGACAGCATTTTACCCACAGTAACACTTCTCTCAAAATTGGGAGTCAATCCTCCCCAACTCTGCTGTTTTATCAACTAAGTTTATGTAATATTCTAAATCCTTTGTTGTCATTTCCATAATCTTCACAGTATCTCTACCAGGAGTAGATCCTCCTCTCAAGAAACCACTTTCTTTGCTCATCTAAAAGAATCAACTCCTCATCTGTTAAAGTTTTATCAGGAGATTGCAGCAATTCAGTCACTTTTTTAGGCTTCCACTTATAATTCTAGTTCTTTTGCTATTTGTACAATATCTACAGTTACTTCCTCCACTAAAATCTTGAACCCCTCAGTCATCCATGAGGTTTGGAATCGACTTCTTCCAAATACATGTTCATGTTGCTCTTTTGACCTCTTCCCATGAATCACAGATGTTCTTAATGGGATAAAGAATGGTGAATCCTTTCCAAAAGGTTTTCAATAGACTTTGCCCAGATCCAACAGAAGAATCAATATCTATGGTAGCTACAGCCTTAAGAAATAAATATTAAGACTTGAGAGAGAAGGGGGGGTGGATGGGGTAACCAGGTGATGGGTATTAAGGAGGGCACATGTGGCGATGAGCACTGGGTGTTATATGCAACTAATAAATTGCTGAACAGTACATCAAAAACTAACGACATACTATATGCTGGCTAATTGAACATGATAAAAAAAAAAACTTTAAAATTGAAATTACTCCTTATCCGTGGGCTGCAGAATGCATGTTGCATTACCAGGCATGAAAACAACATTAATCTCATTAGACATTCCACCAGAGATCTTGGGTGACCAGGCGCATTTTCAATGAACAGTAATATATTGAAAGGAATCTGTTCTTCTGAGAAGTTGATCTCCACATGGAATTAAAATATTCACTAAACAATGTTGTAAGCAGATGTGCTGTCATAGGGCTTTGCTGTTCTATTTACAGAGCAAAAGCAGAGTAGATTTAGCATAATTCCTAAGGGCCCTAGGATTTTCAGAATGGTAACTGAGCCTTGGCTTCAAATTAAAGTCACCAACTACATTAGCCCCTGACAGGAAAGTCTGCCTGTCCTTTGAAGCTTTGAAGCCGGGCACTGACTTTTCCTTTCTGATTATGGAAGTCCTAGATGGCATCTTCTTTCCATATGAGGCTGTTTCATCTACATTAAGAATCTATTGTTTAGTGTAACCACCTTCCCATTAATTATCTTAGCTAGATCTTCTGGTTAAACGTGCTACAGCTTCTATATCAGCACTTGCTGCTTCACCTTACACTTTTATGTTATAGAGATGCCTTCTTTCCTTAAATCTCATGAGCCAGCCTCTGCTGGCTTCACATTTTTCTGCTGCAGCTTCCTCATCTCTCTCAGCCTTCCTAGAATTGAAGGGACTTAGGGCCTTGCTCTGGATTAGGCTTTGGCTTAAGGGACTGTTGAGGCTGGTTTTATCTCTCCAAACCACTAAAACTCTCCATAACGGCAAGAAGGCGGTTTCACTTTCTTACTATTCATGTGTTCTTGGGAGTAGCACCTTTAATTTCTTTCAAAAGCTTTTCCTTTTCATTCACAACATGGCTGTTTGGCACAAGAGGCTTAGCTTTTGGCCTATCTCAGTTTTCAACATGCCTTCTTCACTAAGCTTAATCATTTTTAGTTTTTAATTAAAGGTGTGAGATGTGTGACTCTTTATTCACTTGAATACTTAGAGGCCATTGTAGAGTTATTAACTGGCCTAATATCAATGTTGTTTTGTCTCAGGGAACAGAGAACCCTATGAAGAGGGACAGAGATGAGGAAACAGTTGGTGGCAGTCAGAACACAAAGATTTATCAATTAAAATTAGAAGTAACAAAGATCAATGATCTCAGATCACCATAATAAATATAATGAAAAATTTTACTGCAAAAATTACCAAAATATGAGGCACCTGAATGTCTCAGTCAGTTAAGCATCTGCTTTCAGCTCAGGTCATGATCCCAGAGTCCTGGGATCAAGCCCTGCACTGGTCTCTTTGCTCAGTGGGGAGTCTGCTTCTCCCTCTCCTCTGCCTGCCACTCTGCCTACTTGTGCTCTGTCAAATAAATAAATAAAAACTTGAAAAAAGACAGAAGTCACAGTCTTTAAAAAAATTGCCAAAATACAACAGAGACATAAAGTAAGCAAATGCTGTTGGGAAAATGGTGGCAGTACACTTCCTCAATGCAGTGTTGCCACAAACCTTCAATTTGTAAAATGCACAGTATCTCCAAAGTGCAATAAACAAGGTATACCTGTATAAATGAGTTTAGAGACTTATATTTAGGGATCTAACTAGAGAAATGTGATCAAGATCTAAGGTAATAGAATTATGACTGAAAGTGAAAAAGATAAAGCAGTGGTTCTCAAGCAGAGACAATTCTGTCCCCCATGGGACATATGGCCATATCCGGAGACATTTTTGATAGCCACGATGAAGATGAGCTACAGGTAACTAGCAAGTAGAGACTAGGGATGGTTTTAAGTATCCTACAATGCAAAGGACAGCCCCTGCAACCAAGAATTATTCAGCCCCAAATGTTAATGGTGCTGAGAAATCCTGGTGTGTAGGAATATAATAGAATGAGGCATAAAAATATGGGTACGCTGAGTTGTTTTAGGTAGAATCTAAATTAAAATACTAGTTAGGATTTCACAATCACATTAATATCAGAGAGCAATAATTTGTGTGTTTTAAAGAAGTGGACTGTAAAAGGCATTTTTAAATGATTTTGAATTGCCACAGATACTTTTGTGTTGAAGTGCACATGCTAGTTGGCTGCACCAAGCCTCTTCAGAAGGGAAGTCACTGTGCACAGCCACAGTTGAAGTGGATCCTCTAGGACTGCCAGTCAAGGGAAGGGAGTGTAGACAGCTTATATGGGACACATACAAAGAGCATGTCAACCAAAATATCTGTTAATTGTTGTTACATTGCCTGATATTTTATAATATATAAATTCTATATGTATATATTTCTATATACACTTGATGTCTACAGAATAAGATAATACTATACAAAGTGCACTGTAATCTGCTTTTTCCATTTAAATAATGTGAATATTTCCCATGTTCTTGGTTTTCTCAAGCATAATTTTATTGTTAGTGAAATATTACATCCTAAATTCCTGTAGCTCATTTAAGAAAGTAAGCCCCAATTGTAAGACATTTAGTTTGCTTCAATTATTTTGCATATACAGTAATATTACTATGAAGATTTTAGAGCATACACATAATCATTCCCTTACAATAAACTCTAAGACGTGGAAGATCTGTCTCAAAGGTTCTACACATCATAAAGTTTTGAAACATTAACAATGGAGAAATGTTTTGGACAATAAGGTACTTTTAGAGGAGGACAAACAGAGAGATAACTAAGTGGCATAAGCATTTAGGAGTAAAACAGTACAGTAGGTAATAAAGAAAATGTCACAGTCAAGGAAAATACTACCTAAGAAAGGAGATAAAAGGTCCATCACAGAGAAACTTTTATTTATTTATTTTTATTATGTTCAGTTAGCTACTGTATAGTACATTAGTTTTTGATGTAGTGTCCAAAGATTCATTACTTACATATAACACCCAGTGCACATCACAACACATGCCCTCCTTAATACCCATCACCCTGTTCCCCCTCCTCCCACCCTCTCCCCTCTGAGACCCTCAGTTCATTTCCTGGGGTCCACAGTCTCTCATGGTTCATCTCCCTTTTTGATTTCTCCCCCTTCAGATTTCCCTCCCTTCCCTTATGGTCCTCCGTGTTATTGCTTATGTTCCACATATGACTGAAACCATATGATAATTGTCTTTCTCTGACTGACTGATTTCACTTAGCATAATACCCTCCAGTTCCATCCATATTGATGCAAATGGTGGGTATTCATCCTTTCTGATGGCTGAATAATATTCCACTGTATATATGTACCACATCTTCTTTATCCATTCATCTGTTGAAGGGCATCTCAGCTCCTTCCACAGTTTGGCTATTGTGGACATTGCTGCTATGACCTTTTCACTACATCTGTATTTTTAGGGTAAATACCTAGTAGTGCAATTACTGGGTCATAGGGTAGCTCTATTTTTAACATCTGGAAGAACCTCCATACCATTTTCCAGAGTGGCTGTACCAACTTGCATTCCCACCAATGGTGTAAGAGCATTCCCCTTTCTCCACATCCTCGCCAACATATGTTGTTCCTGTTTTGTTAATTTTTGCCATTCTAACTGGTGTAAGGTGGTGTCTCATTTGTATTTCCCTGATGGCTAATGATGTTGAGCATTTTTTCATGTATCTGTTAGCCATTTATATGTCTTCTTTGAAGAAGTGTCTCAAATCAGGTCTCAGCCAATACCAAAAGATTAAGATTATTCCCTGCACATTATCAGACCACAAGTGAAACTGGAACTCAATCACCAGAAAAAATTTGGAAGGAATTCAAACACTTGGAAGTTAAAGACCATCCTGCTAAAGAATGATTGGATCAACCAGGAAATTAAAGATGAACTTAAACAATTCATGGAAATTAATGAGAACGAAAACACTTCAGTCCAAAACCTATGGGATACTGCAAAGGCGGTCCTAAGAGGGAAATACATGGCCATCCAAGCCTCCCTCAGAAAATCAGAAAATCCCAAATGCACAAGCTAACCTTATACCTAAAGGAGCTGAAGAAAGAACAGCAAATAAAACCTAAACCAAGCAGGAGAAGAGAAATAATAAAGATTAGAGCAGAGATAAATGAAATAGAAACCAGAAAAACAGAACAGATCAACAAAACTAGGAGCTGGTTCTTTGAAAGAATTAATAAGATCGATAAACCACTGGTCAAACTTATCCAAAAGAAAAGAGAAAGGACCCAAATTAATAAAATCATGAATGAAAGGGGAGGGATCACAACTAACACCAAGGAAATAGAAACAGTTATTAGAAATTATTACCAGCAACTATATGCCAACAAATTAAGCAACCTGGAAGAAATGGATGCCTTCCTGGACACTTGCAAACTACCAAGACTGAAACAGGAAGAAATAGACAATCTGAATAGACCAATAACCAGTAATGAAATTGAAGCAGTAATCAAAAATACCCCAAAAAAACAAAAAGTCCAGGGCCAGATGGCTTCCCAGGGCAATTCTACCAAACATTTAAAGAAGAAATAATACTTATTCTACTGAAGCTGTTTCAAAAAATAGAAATGGAAGGAAAACTTCCAAACTCCTTCTATGAGGTCAGCATTACCCTGATCCCAAAACCAGGCAAAGACCCCATTAAAAAGGAGAATTACACACCAATATCCCTGATGAACATGGATGCCAAAATATTCAACAAGATACTAGCTAAGAGGATTCAACAGTACATTAAAAGGATCACCCACCACGACCAAGTGGGATTTATTCCTGGGATGCAAGGGTGGTTCAACATTGGCAAATCAATCAACCTGATAGAGCACATTAACAAAAGAAAAGACAAGAACTATATGATCCTCTCAATTGATGCAGAAAAAGCATTTGACAAAATACAACATCCATTCCTGATTAAAACTCTTCAGAGTATAGGGATAGAGGGAACATTCCTCAATATCATAAAAACCATCTATGAAAAGCCCACAGCAAATATCATTCTCAATGGGGAAAAACTGAGAGCTTTTCCCTTAAGGTCAGGAACATGACATGGATGTCCATTCTCACCACTTTTGTTCAACATAATACTAGAAGTCTTAGCCTCAGCAATCAGACAACAAAAAGAAATAAAAGGCATCCAAATTGGCAAAGAAGAAGTCAAACTCTCTCTCTTCACAGATGACATGATACCTTATGTGGAAAACCCAAAAGACTCCATCCCCAAATTACTAGAACTCATACAGCAATTCAGCAATGTGGCAGGATACAAAATCAATGCACAGGAATCAACTGCTTTTCTATACACTAACAATGTAACTGTAGAAAGAGAAATTAAGGAATCGATTCCATTCACAATAGCAAAAAAAACCCCGTAAGATACCTAGGAATAAACCTAACCAATGAGTTTGTAAAGGGTCTATACTCTAGAAATTACAAAACACTTATGAAAGAAATTGAGGAAGACACAAAAAGATGGAAAAACATTCCATGCTCATGGATTGGAAGAATAAACATTGTTAAAATGTCTATCCTGCCCAGAGCAATTTACACTTTCAATGCCATCCCTATCAAAATACAAACAGCATTTTTCAAAGTGCTGGAACAAACAATCCTAAAATTTGTATGGAATCAGAAAAGACCCCGAATCGCCAAGGAAATGTTGAAAAAGAAAAACAAAGCTGGGGGCATCACATTGCCTGACTTCAAGCTATATTACAAAGCTGTGATCACCAAGACAGCATGGTACTGGCACAAAAACAGACACATAGACCAATGGAACAGACTAGAAAGCCCAGATATGGACCCTCAACTCTATGGTCAACTAATCTTTGACAAATCAAGAAAAAATATCCAATGGAAAAAAGACAGTCTCTTCAATAAGTGGTGCTGAGAAAATTGGACAGCTACATATAGAAGAATGAAACTGGACCATTCCCTTACACCATACACAAAGATAAATACAAAATGGATGAAAGACCTCAATGTGAGACAGGAATCCATCAAAATCCTAGAGAAGAACATAGGCAGTAACTTCTTTGACATCAGCCACAGTAACTTCTTTCAAGACATGTCTCCAAAGGCAAGGGAAACAAAAGCAAAAATGAACTTTTGGGACTGTATCAAGACAAAAGCTTCTGCACAGCAAAGGCAACAGTCAACAAAACTAAGAGGCAGCCCACAGAATGGGAGAATATATTTGCAAATGACATTACAGATAAAGGGCTGGTATCCAAGATCTATAAAGAACTTCTCAAACTCAACACTCAAAAAACAAATAACCCAGTCAAAAAATGGGCAGAAGACATGAACAGACACTTCTCCAAAGAAGACATAAAAATGGCTAACAGACACATGAAAAAAATGCTCACTACCACAGAGAAAATTTAAATAACAATTTATCTAATATTTATATCTGAGTTGATCAAAACATAAAATCAAATTAATAAGTAATAAAACTCTAGAATGAGGATACAGTAATAGATCCTCAAAGGATAATAAGAAATGTATTAATGGGGCACCTGGGTGGCTCAGTCGATTAAGCATCCAACTTTTGGTTTCAGCTTAGGTCATGATCTCAGGGTTGTGAGACTGAGCCTTGTGTCGGGCTCCACACTCAGCTTAAGATTCTCTCTCTCCCTCTCTCTTTCCCCTCCTCCCACCTCTTCCTCCCCCCCCCCAAAAAAAGAAATGTACTAATACTAAGCCCACTAAGTTTTGGGCCTGAAAAGGAACTCAGAGACTGGGCTCAACCACTTGGTTTTATGGATCAGAAAACATACTCAAAGAGAAACCTATGCCAGCTTTGGAGGTAAAATTGGTTCTCAGTCCTAGTCTTCCAACTTTATTTCAGTGTTCTTGCCAAACACCATACTGATTCTTTTCACATGTTAATTCATAAAAACACAGAAATCACAACTTTCAAGTTGATCTTTATCTCTGGTGGGATTAACTGTCCTACTTCCTACTTGGGTTGTGGTTTTAGCAATATAACACACAAGGACCCATACACACATGCACACCCACATACAGCAGCAGCAGCAGCATCCAGATTGATACATCGGATCTACCAACTTAGTTTCAAGTAACTAGTGTGACATTCCCAGCCTATGGGCTCCAACATGCGGACTCTGCTCCACCCATCACCAGACCAGTGTTGCTTTGTATGGATGTGAAGGGAGGTCTAGTGAAAATTATATGGTTAATGTATGAATTATAAAACCTGGTTCGTTAAAAGCATACCATTTTGTAAAGACAGATAGGATCTGGCACAGAAGCTAAATGTGGGAAGCGAGACACTTAGAGGTCACAAGTAATCTCACTTGAACTTAAAGCATCTTTCTTGCTTCACTATAATATGGGGCTCTTCTTAGAATGTGAGGGGGCTACTCAGAGACTCAGAACATTCAACCCTGCTGCTTAACAACAGCTGCCTTTGCAATTTATGGACCTTGTAATCCTCTCTAGGAATGTGGGTTTCAGCCACAGCAGATCATGGGTAGTGACAGTCATGTTAGGAAAAACAGTCTTTGCCAAGAAAGGCTTTCCAAGAGTATGAAGATATCAGAAGCCCACTCATGGGTTGGTGGGAAAGAGAGCGGTCTGGGTCACTCTAAACCTGACTTACTTATGCAGAGCAGGTTTGTACCTGCTGGATCACAGGCCCTTCAAAACTCTGGGGCTGATTTAGAATGTAAATATAATTTCTTAAAATAGTGGAGGGCAAACAGTAACTCCCAGATTGACTCAAAATTTGAATTTTAAAGGGGTTGTGCTGGGCCCCTGTGTCCTCCAAGGAATTCAGACTAAGGGATCTTATCTCCTACAAAACCACAGAACTCTGAAAGATGGTCGTACCTCCTTAACCTGTGAAGATGAAGCATGTGCCTCAGAGCTCATGGACTGCTTAGGGGAACCAAGGGATATGAATAGGTTGTGGCTTATAAGCTAGGCTTAGAGATAGACAGTTTAGACATGTATCTTCCTTCTTAGAGTAACAGACATTAACACTAAATTTCAAAGTCAAATGAGATTGTTAAAAGACCCAAATGAATGAAAATCCTTGGCAACCCCCGTGGCCTTAGTGCCCTCTTCTTTCTCTCTACAGGTCATCCCAGAACAAGCCACACAATGGAGTCCACAGAATAATTAAATCAGTCTGAAGTGTTAGAATTCATTTTGCAGGGCTGACCATCTGCCAGGATATATAGTTTCTTCTCTCTGCACTCTTCCTAGTTGTCTATGTGGTCACAGTCAGGTAACCTTTTCATTGTGGTCACAGTGTTTTACATCCGAAACTTGAACGCCCCGTACTTTCTTCCTGGGAACCTCTCCTTTATAGATATGACCCTCACTTCCTTTGCTGCTGCTAAGATGATTGTGAACTTGGTTTAAAAAAAAAAGCATAAGACCATTTCCTTTGCTGGATCTTTCTCCTTCACTTACTAGATGGAGTTGAAATGGAACTTTGGTCTCCATGGCATATGACAGATATGCCGCTATTTGTAAGCCCCTACATTGCACAACCATCATGAACAGGAAGGTGTGTGTTTTGCTGGTAGTGACCTCAGGATTCTTAGGTCTTCACTTAGGGCTTTTTTTGTGAATTTGCCTTTCTGTGGTCCCAAGGTGGTGGACCGCATTTCCTGTGATCTCCCTCTGGTTACTAAGTTTGCCTGCATAGATACGTATTTCGTACAGATTGCCACCGTTACCAGCAGTGGGATGATCTCTCTGAGCTGGTTCATGATTTTGCTTATCTCCTACAGTCGGATCCTCATGACCATTAAGAGTCACTCTTCTACTCATTCCACTTTGATTGCATTGCAGTGGTGATTCTCTTTCTTGGCCCATGCATCTTCACTTGTATCTGGCCCTTCAGCAACCCCTCTGTGGATAAGTCCCTTGCTGTATTTTACACCAGTGTCACCCCATCTTGAACCTAATTATCTACACTCTGTGAAACAAAGAAATGGAGATAGCCATGAAGAAATTCTGGCGTGATTTTGTGAGTTCAAGAGAGAACACTTAGATTAAAATGTAATTTAGAAACAGGTTTTTAAAAGTTTTTAAAGAAAACTTTAGATCTTTTAAAAACTGTTACTGATCTGATACAGAGTAACAAGACTTATAAAAGTCAGACGTTCAAGGATATTTTTGAATCTAGTACCAACAAAAAAATAAATGAATGGCTTTAGGTATTTTAAATGATTCCAACTAATTATAAAAAAAGGTCCATTAACAACTCACTGTATTTAAGATATATCAAATATATGCTTTATTTAGGTATTAGAATGGCATTGGTTGAAAGGGAAAATAAAGCAAATCTCCAGAAAATCTATCACATTTTTCTGCACAGTCAGAATGATTTGGCACTTATTGTGGGCCCGAGGTTGGTTCTCTGTCTCCTCAATAATTTTAATGTCTGAGTCAGCACTTACATGTGGTGCTTCTTAAGAAAACAGTAACTCTGAGTTTCAGTATCTACAGATATACTGCCAAAATACACTCATTTTTCTTGTGCCTCCAAGATGAGTTTTCATAGATACTTTTAAGGCTCCTAATATCATTAAAATTTCTTTCCATCTTCTCATTCCAAAATTTCTCAGTTTCAGAATCTATGTCCCTGACTCCAAAAAGAAAAAAAAAAGTTACTAAATTTAGGAATACACACTCCTGGTTTCCTTAAGAGTAAACTGAATTTACCATATAATATTTAATAATAAATTACATTTTGCATGTTATCATTCTCCAGGAAACTAATGTAATGACATTTGGATATCATCACATCACTAATTCCCATTGATAAAACACAGTTCAATGGAGTTTCTCTAGCTGTGAATTTGAACAGATTCATTCACAACTTGTCATCAGTCCTCTCTGTAAGAGATGCATTGACACATAAAATAAAAAAACAGCAGCTTTAAGAAGTTGTGCTTTATCTTTTTTTTTTTTTAAGAGAGAGAGGGGGCAGTAGAAGGGCAGAGGGGGAAGCACACTCCCTGCTAAGTGCAAAGCCCAAGGAAGGGCTTGATCTCATGACCCTGAGATCATGATCAGAGCTCAAACCAAGGCTGCTTAACTGACTGAGCCACCCACGTGCCCCATGAAGTTTTATCTTTTCAACAAGTCTAACTGTAGACACAAGTGGAGTCTTGACAACAAAAGAAAATCAATAGGTATTTTTTAGATTATTTTCTCCACTTTTACATATCATATAACCACGATCATAAAACCAGAATTTAATGATTATGAAAAACCTTGAAGTCACAGGGAAGAAATTTAAGGTAGTGGCAGCAAATGTGGTTACAGAGACAAAAGGAAATAGGAAAATAACGCCGTGTATTCACTCAATGAAAACAAATAATGTGAATAACACAACAATAACCAAATGCTTTATTTAACTTTAATGATGTCAAATTGAGAACAAGACAACTTTTATAAGAGGTAAGTCTATTATACTATGATCAAACTATCTCAAAACGTATTTCTAATAAATTCCAAATTCCTCAGAAATTACTTCCTTATGTTCCATTGCGGAGTGGAGCCATGATGCCCTGTGCAGTATAGAAGTCATTGGTGTCACCTGCCTACCACCAGCTCCTTCACCTGCATGTCTGTGCCCTTGCCTGGCCTGCCTGTGCTGCTCCCATTCTACAGGCAAATTGTTGGTGAATATGAAACATGAAACATAACCAAAACAGAAGCAGCACAACAGACAAGTACACACATTTATTCTACTATAGATGCACACACCTCAATGCCTCCACTACTACCCTCCCAGTCAAAAGATAAATACATTTAAAAATAGCTAGGGAGCTATGAGAGATTTCCTGGGTCAGCCACAATAACTATTAGAGAAAATGAAAGAACCCAAAGCATTTAGAGAACTCCCTTATTTCCCACAAAAGTCAAAATTCTATTTGACACATCCATGCCAAATACTCATCACTGCCAGAGTAGGAAGCACAAGGACAGCTTTACACATAGATCACACACAAATGTAGACATATTTGCTGATGTGTTCAATGGGGCCCGAAAGAGTCCCTTGCCCAAAATCTTCACTCGGTATAGCTTGTCACATGACCCGAAATTCCACTACATTTTTTCCATTCTTTTAGTGATAAAACCATTTGCTTTTAATACATTCATTATTTAAATATACAAAAATACAAATGGTAACACATTTGCCTATTTTCAGTCATGCATATCATATCATGAATGAATTTATTAACTCTTCTATGACAACCAGCTGAGGTCAAAGCCTTGCAGAAACGGTGGCCTGATCCATGTGGAGACTAGGAATAGACAGGGAAAAGATAGAGAAAGGCAGGGAAAATGGCCTAGGAAGCACAAAGGTTTTACATATTTTCTATTTTTTTTAGACAAGCTTTGATCATACTATAATGAATCGAAGAGCACTGGCCAAGAGGAGAGAACAACTTTGAAGTTCTATTTGTGTAACAGGAAAATGGGTCTAACTCTAAGAAATTGCACCTGAAGATCTGGGTCCTAGTTGGAATCCCAGATTCTGCAGGCACTGCTATCCAGCACAATCACATTCGAAAAAAACTGATAACAGTTGACCCTTGAACAACATGGGTTTGAACTGCCCGGGCCCACCTATATGCCAATTTCTTTTGAAAAATGCAGTACACTACTGTAAATATATTTTCTCTTCCTTATGATTTTCTTAATGGCATTTTCTTGTGTTTAGCTTATTTTATTGTAAGACTACAGTATATAAAAAAAACATTTTATGTTATTGGTAAGGCTTCCAGTCAACACTAGGCTATTAGTTGTTAAGTTTTGGGAGATTCAAAGTGACACATGGATTTTTGACTATGCAAGGGGTTACCACCCCTAGCCCCTGCTTTAAGGGTCAACTATATTATATTGTCTCTACTCCACACAAAGACTTTGCAAATGTTGATAGAAACTCAATTCCTAATCACCAATACCTGCAAAAACCTAAATGGATAAGCAACCTGTGACATATCCATATGTTGAACAATAAAAAGGAATAAACTAGGATTTGAAAAGCATCTTCAGAGAAACAGCAATAAAACTGGAAAAAGTTTTCAGACAAAAATACCCAAAGCAAAATAAAACCTTTAAACTTTTTGAAGTCTAAGAAAATAACCAGAGGCCGTACAACAAATTGAGAAATATTTATTCATGTACCTCAGTAATAACAGAGGGAGTCTCTGACGCTTAAGCCAGAGTCTTCTCCTATTTCTCCCACCTCTCTGCTGTGAAAGTTCTTTGCTACACAGGTGCTGCATTCCATAAGGAAAAGCAGCTCCCATTATCCCTCCAAACTCCAAAACTGAGATAAAGAGATTATATCCCAGGGGGTACTAAGGCTGGCTGTGGTAACTGGTGGCTCCCATCTCCCCAGCCTGGCTCTGGCTCCATGGTACAGAGTTCTGCCCAGGGTGAGCACTGCAGACAAGAGAGGCATGGAAGCCCTGCCTGAGGGAGGTGACTTTATTTGGAGAGCAATATAGAAAATCTATGTCCAGGGCCTATTGTTTGAAATGATCAGGGTCACAATGGAAACACCTTTAATGATCCCACAAAAATAAAAAATATATGTATTTTAAAGGAATACTATGGAAAACTATGTACCAACAAGTTAGATAACTCATATGAAATGGACAAATGCCTAAGAATACACAATAATAGAAAATCTAAACAGACATATAAGAAATAGATATTGTTAGCATTTTTTTAAACTTCCCAAAGGAAAACTCCAGGCTCTGATGACTTCATTGGTAAATTCTGCCAAATTTTTAAAGAAGAAATAAGACCAATTCTTCAAAAACTCTTCCAGGAAATGGAGAAGTAGTCCACAACTACTCATTCTATGTCTATGTCTAAGTAGTTCACAACTCATTCTATGAGGGAAATTTTACCCTGATACCAAAGCCAGACAAAGACAGCACAAAATAAAAAAAAATACAGACCAATATTTCTCATCAATGCAGACTCAACTATATACTACAGCACAGAAACACGCTTTATTTTTTAAATTATTTTTTAAAGATTTTATTTATTTATTTGACAGTGAGAGAGAGAACACAAGTAGGCGGAGTGGGTAAGGGAGAAGCAGGCTTCCCGCCGAGCAGGGAGCCCGATGTGGGGCTCAATCCCAGGATGCTGGGATCATGACCTGAGCCAAAGGCAGACACTTAACGACTGAGCCCCCCAGGCGCCCCAGAAACACACTTTAAATATAAAGACATAGATAGGTTAAACATGTGAGGATAAAGGAGAAGAACAAAGTCAAACGACTGATACTACTCAACTTCAGGACTTACTATAAAGCTACAGTAACCAAGATAATGTGGTATTGACAAATATCAATGGAATGAAATAGAGGATCCAGAAATAGACTCACATAAATTTAGGCAACTGATCTTTGAAAGGAGCAAAGGTAATACAGTGGAGCAAAGATAGTCTTTTCAACAAATGGTACTTGAGCAACTGGACATCCACATACCAAAAAATAGAGGGGGAGGGAGGGATGAGGAAGAGAGGGAGGGAGGGAGGGAGAGAGAGAGAGAAAGAAAGAAAAGAGAAATGAAAGAAAAAAGAAAAAGAGAAACCTACATATACCTTACACTTTTCACAAAATTTAACCCAAAAGGATCACAGCCCAATCGTGAAGTGCAAAAATAGAAATCTCCTAGAAGATAACATAGGAAAAAAATCTAGTTGACCTTGTGTGTGGCAATGACTTTTAAATACAACACCAAAGGCACGATCCATGAAAGAAATAACAGACAAGCTGGACTGCATGGAAATTTAGAACTTTTTCTCTGCAAATGACAATGCTAAGAGAATGAGAAGACAAGCCACACTGGGAAAAAAATATTTACAAAAGACATATCTGATAAAGGGCTGTTATCCAGTATACTCAAAGATCTCTTTAAACTCAATAACAAAGAAAACAACCTGATTAAAAGAAAAATCAGAAAGACACCTGATCAAAAACCTCACTTAAGAATAAATACAAATGGGAAATAAGCATGTGAAAAGATGTTCAGCATCATCTATCATCAAGGAACTAAAAACTAAAACAACAACAAGATCCACTATAAACTTACTGGGATTACCAAATCTAAAACACTAATGACATCAAATACTGGCAAGGATATGCAGCAACAGGAACTCTAATCCTAATGGGAATGCAAAATGGTACATTCACTTTGGAAGACAATTTGGCAGTTGCTTACAAAACTAAATAAACTCTTACCATTCAATCCAGCAACTGTACTGCTTAGTATTTACCCAAATGCATTGGAACAAAAACCTCCATACTGAGGTTCACAGCAGTGTTTTTCATAATTGCCCAAATTTGGAATCAACCAAGATCTCCTTCAGAAGGTGAATAGATAAATAGACCGTGGTACATCCAGACAATGAAATATTATTCAGTGCTAAAAGGAAATAAGACATGGAAGAAACTTAAATGCATATTATGGAGTGAAAAAAGCCAATGTGAAAAGGGTGCATTTTGTATGTTTCCAGTTATATGCCATTCTGGAAAAGGCAAAACTATGCAATCCATAAAATTAGCAGTTGCCAGGGATTAAGAAAGATGGAAAAGTAAATAGGCAGAGCACAGATTATTTCAGGGCAGTGAAACTATTCTGTATGATACTACAATGGTGAATACATGTTATTATGTATTTGTGATAACCTTAGGGATAATCAAAATCCCTATAGTATGTACAACATCAAAAGTGAACCTAATGGGGGCACCTGGGTGGCTCAGTCGTTAAGCGTCTGCCTTCGGCTCAGATCATGATCCCAAGGTCCTGGGATCAAGCCCCACATCGGGCTCCCTGCTCTGCGGGAAGCCTGCTTCTCCCTCTCCCACTCCCCCTGCTTGTGTTCCCTCTCTCGCTGTGTCTCTCTCTGTCAAATAAATAAATAAAATCTTTAAAAAAAAAAAGTGAACCTAATGTAAACTATGGACTTTGAGTGACAGTGATATGTCAGTGAGGGTTCACTGATTGGAAGGATGTATCACTGGGGTATTGAATGTTGACCATGAGGGAGGCTGTGCACGTAGGGGGCTCAGGAGGTATATGGGAACTCGGCACATTCCATTCAATTTTGCTGTAAATCTAAAACTACTCTAGATGGGTATTAAAGAGGGCACATAGTGAATGGAGCACTGGGTGTTATATGCAAACAATGAATCATGGAACACTACCTCAAAAACTAATGATGTAATGTATGGTGACTAACATAATAAAATTAAAAAAATACAAAAAACACATCATAGAAAAACACACACAAAAATAAAAACTACTCTAAAGAAAAAGCTATTTTTTAAAAAAATTCAAAAAAATAAAGGATAGAAAAATATATACCATATAAACACAAATCAAAAGAAATCACCAGAGGCCATTTTAATATCAAAGTATACTTCAGAGCAAAGAATATTGCCAGGGATAAGAATGTCATTTCATGGGGTGCCTGAGTGGCTCTGTCGGTTAAGTGTCTGCCTTAGGCTCAGGTCAAAATCCCAGGGTCCTGTGATCGAGGTAACCTCCCTCTCCCCTCCCGCCCCTCCCCAGACTCCCTGCTCAGCCAGAAGTCTGCTTCTCCCTCTCCCCCTCTGCCCCTCCCCCCACTCATGCTCTCGCTTGTGCGCTCTCTCTTTCTCAAATAAATAAAATCTCTTTAAAAATGTCATTTCATATTAAGAAACCAATTAATCAGGAAGCAGTAACAATTTAATTATTTATGTCCCTGATAACAGAATTTGAATACATATGAAGCAAAAACTGAGAGAGTTGCAAGGAGAAATAATTTTCTTTAAATATAATCAGCAAATTGGAGGAGGAAGTCATAAAGAGGACATGACCACCGGTTGACCCATGAACTGGACCTGGGCAATGGGAGTTTCCTCACCCCCTCCCCTGTCCTTGGAATGTGCATTCTACTTGCCTTCCCTGCTCCCAGAAGCTGCTCTGGGATGATGATGGCTTCACTGGTAAATTCTGCCAAATTTTTAAAGAAGAAATAAGACCAATTCTTCGAAAACTCTTCCAATATATATACTGCCCTTGAGAGAGTGATGTGGTGTTGAGACCATCTGGACAGTATACGTGGCTGAACCCACTTAAGGCCTCTATATTAACTTGAAGATTTGGCAGGCATGGTGGTTATATATCATATTCATCAAGATATGACTTCTCTTGCAACTGGAACTAAAACCTTAACTGAATTTATGACATAATCTAGTTAGAGACTAAGATTGCAGAAGATATCTTCTTCGTACTTATATGTTAAATAAAAAATAATTTAAAACTTCACTAATGTTTAATGCATAGCTGCTTTATGTGTGATTTTTATCTCCTTGTTCTGATTTCTAGAATATGCAAAAGTTATTCTTGACAAGGACATCCCCGAGAGATGTCCAATGGAAATTATTTTCATGATTCTTGTTCTGCCCAGAATACAGAATAGGAGACTTTCGCCCAAGGGATTCCTTCTAGTGGTGACTATATGTTAGGCTTCCAGAAGATACTGTCTCCACCCAACTGTGAATGTCATCTCAAGCATACATCAGAGGAGGATAAGAGAAGAGGAAAAAGCAATCTGGTCTTAGGGAAAATTTGTGTTTGGTAAGTTATCTCGTGTTCTCTGTGACTCTCTTCTTTAATTTTTTAAAAATACATGTATGTATCTGTATCGCCCATGCCCACCAGTGCCAACTTGAGTGTGGCTTGTTTAACTTCTGACCTTTCAAGATGGTAATATAGTTTTTCTCCTCCCATCCTATTCCTACGGTGCTTCTATGGTCTCTTTAACAAAGGTGTACATACCACCAGCATGCAGCGCCACGGAGATGTTCTCAGGTCTGCTTTAGAAGATCTCTGTTCTTTGATGCCTGCTGGATATTAGCAACTTCCAGCTATCTTGGCTCAAGTGGATCTTGTCATTTAAGAGGATAAAGTTTTTCAAATCAGATACAGTATTATACGCTAAGGTAATTTTTAACATAGAGATAGAAGTAAAAACGGTTATATATCCAGTGAGAAATGATATAAAACTCAATAACTACAGAAGTAAGATAAAACTACAACCTGACAGAAAAGGAAGGCATCTTAAGTTAGTAGCAAGAACTTGGACTTTCTCCCTATGCACCTTACCTAGTGTATATCTCAGGCAATTCATTAAATTCTGAGTCCAAGTTTCTCCTGTAAAAACATAAATATTGAGAATCTCAGTTTTAGGATGATTATTATTTAAAAAATCTTAGTGGATGAACATTGAATCTAAAAGAGCATGAAAAATGTGTTGCTATATTTTAATACTCCTAAAAGAGTAGTTCAGTTTGTCTCCTTTCCCTGATTTTTCAATTTTACTAATCCCAAAGTTATCATTACTCCCTTTGTGAAAATTCTCCAAGTTACAGTTAAGAATTTCAAAGGTGCTTTAATAGAATGTGCTACTGCCTCAGTATGGTTTCTTAAAATATAAATAACCCCTCTTGGACAAAAGCAGAAGTGAAAAGTAAAATGTTGCAAAGCTACTGAAAGCAGGTAGCATGTCTGAACTTCTTTTGCATCTGTATAATCTGTAGGGTTGCTAAGAATGTGCTTGTTCGTTTAGAAAAAATGTAAGAGGTGGGTATTTTTTTAAAAAAGGTGGTACCCTGTATTTTGCTGACATAAAGTAGTTGGCTATTCACTAAGATTGCTGCCAGTAAGCTCTGGACATTGTACTGCTTTAAGCTGCATTTTAACGAACAAAGAAAGAAAAAAACTAATATTTATTAATCATGCACTCAGTACTCGAAAAGTTTAAGTGCTTTTTGTATATTTTCTGACTCCTCGTCATAACATGTCTATTAGATTGAGTGCTCTCTTCTCACAGATGAGGAAATGGAAACAGAAATAGGTTTAGTTCAAGGTCACAAGGTTACCAAGTATTTGAGTTAGATTTCAGACCAGATCAGACTAGTTAAAAAGTCCACAGTCACTATGGACTCTGAAAAACAAACTGAGGGTTCTAGAGTGGAGGGGGTGGGAGGATGGGTTAGCCTGGTGATGGGTATTAAAGAGGGCACTTTCTGCATGGAGCACTGGGTGTTATATGCAAACAATGAATCATGGAAGACTACATCAAAAACTAATGATGTAATGTATGGTGATTAATATAACAATAATAAAAAAAAGTCCACAGTCACTCTACTTAATGTCCTAATTACTGGATTAATATTAATATGTCTATAATTAATGCACCAATATTATGGAATATTAATTTCAAAACTGATTAAAAAACAGCAGGATTTCTTACTGGTAAATTGTTCCCTAGCAATGTACATGTTCATCTTTTAGCAAAATCCTCTGTCAAACACAACTGAAATCCAATTTTGCTATTAGCTATCTTCTGTATCATTTATTCCAACACACACAAAATTAGTTATTGACAACTAATCCCAGAAAGGGATTTGTCTTTACAAAAATTAAGTATCAACGTGAAGCTCAAATTGTTCAAGTTTCTCAAGGGACACAAATGTATTGGGTGTAATATCAGGTTATTTTCTTTAGAAATTAAATCTCTACTATGGTGGGTATGTTTATTTTTAAGTTATGAGACTACTAACACATGTCCCCTTTTCCCCAGCAAATGTGTGTTTTGCCTAATTCTTAGGAATATCTTCTTCATGTCTATCCTATGCTTCTGAGTTCTCAGTATAAGGGAAGGGAAAATTAGTGCTTATGATGAGGTAATGGTTTTCACCATTCACCTGCTTTCTTTGGCACCACCCTTAAGATTTCAAGGCTAAAAAAGGAAGAGACACATAAAAAGTAAAAGAAAGCAAAGGGAAAGAAATAATAAAGGGAGAAGAGATGATATGCAATTATCTTTTTACATCCAGTGAGAAAAGGACTCAATTTACTTAAGGATAAATATAAACAATGTCATTATTATACTTATATAATATTTGTACAAAATAAGAAATTATAAATATTTACATATTATATTTAGAGTATATAACTGACAATCTCTGAAATTTTATCTTCATGCTCACTCAGCGCTAACGGTCAAAGATGTACTTTGCTTCCACAGGTCTACAATTTATTCACATCTTAGAAATGACACATAGATATTTTAAACTTGTACAGCAATATTTTTAAACCTAGGGATTTCCTAGCATCCATGAATATACAGCTGACCCTTGAAAAATGCAGTCAAAAATCTGTGTACAACTTTTGAGTCATCCAAAATTTAACAATTAATAGCCTACTGTTGACCAAAAGCCTTACCGATAACAGTCGACAGAAAAATATTTTGTATATATATTATACATTCAATTACTACAATGAAGTAAGCTAGAAAAAAGAAAATGTTATTTAAAAAATCATAAGGAAGAAAAAACACATTTACAGTGCTGTACCTACTGAAAAAAATCAGCATGTAAATGAACCCACACAGTACACCTGTGTTGTTCAAAAGTCAACTGTAAATGAACACAAATATTTTATATTGATAAGCTTGAATATTTGTTATATTTTGGTTATATATTTGCTACCATTCAGACTTCAAGTCAGACTCTGCATCTGAGTTACCTTCTTCTTTGGTTAATCTCTTTTTTATTTTTTATTTTTAGTTATCAGAAACAAATTGTCTTTAATTGAGAGGCTTTTTATAGAAAAATTAGCATCATATTTAAAGCACCCACATCCTCAAAGTTTATTTTCCATGGTACAATCAGTATTTGAAAATTTTGATTAGAGAAATATTTTTCATGTTTATCCAAAATTAAATAAATCAGATTCTAAATTTCAAAACAAAATAAAAATTATCACATATAATCCCTTTCTCATATAACTCTCATTTTTTCTAATACATTTAGTTTACTAAATGAATTTAATTGTGATCTTAATGATAAATTATGTGCCTGATTTTGCAATTGAATTATTATGCCAAGATATTTATATAAGGCTTTCTATATAGCTTCTCTCCAAAAGATTGTCCCAACATATATTTTATAGTAATAAGCAAAAGATTTAGTTTTATGATGTTTTATAAAAGAGGTTCAACTGAGGCTTGAAAGAATAATTATGTATAATACAATGAAACTGTAATTTTGTACCATGTCATTTGCTCTGGATTTTGATACCTGTTCAATATAATTTTCCTAAATAGATGACTTAAATTTTAGTTATTTAGTATAATGGTTGTTGGTAGTACCCCAACTCAGATTCTTTTTACTGGAGTGGTGGACTGAAGCTAATTTCCAGATGACATTGCAACCTTTTTTTTTTTTTTAGCATTTTCTTTAGCTGTGCTACTTTCCTCATTCACTTCTTGTGAGAGTATCCTCTCAATCAATCATTTACATGAGAATCCCATCTCAGACTTTGCTTTGTGGAAAGCTATCTTAGGCTTTTAGCTTCTTTTAAAAGGCATAATGGCATGAATATTTTGCCAAGATTTGTCTTCCCAATTATATTTTTCACTTTCAGATATAAATGCTCATTTTCAATGAAATTTAACTTTCAATGAAATAGAATTTCAACTAAATTCTAAAAATTAAGTACCCTTTCCCATGCCACTAACTGACAATCTATTCCTTCTCTCTAGATTATTTTAGAGGACGTACTGAATAAAATGGATAAAGGAAATTTGTCTGTAGTGTCAGAATTTGTGCTTTTGGGACTTTGCCACTCATGGAATATGCAGGTCTTATTCTTAATATTTTTTATACTTTACCTGATTATTATATCTGGAAATATTGTCATTATGATCCTAATCATCACTGACTACCGTCTTCATTCCCCCATGTACTTCTTGTTGGCCAACCTGTCCTTTGTTGATATGTGGCTTTCTTCAGTCACCACTCCAAAGATGATCACAGACTTTCTCAGGGAGAACAAGACTATTTCCTTTGGAGGGTGTATGTGCCAGATCCTCTATGTACATTGCGTTGGAGGGGGTGAGATGGTGCTATTAGTGGTAATGGCCTATGACCGGTTTGTAGCCATTTGCAAGCCACTGCACTATTCGACCATTATGAGCCTGCGAAAATGCACTGGGCTGGTGGTGACTTCCTGGACCATTGGCTTTGTGCATGCCATGAGTCAAATGGCTGTGATCGTGCAATTGCCCTTCTGTGGCCCCAGGGAAATTGACAGCTTCTTCTGTGACATACCACTGGTAATCAAGCTTGCTTGCATAGATTCCTACAATTTGGGAATATTAATGAATGCTGACAGTGGGGTTCTGGCCATGACGTGCTTTATTCTGTTGTTGATATCCTATACATATATTCTTCTTACTATCTGCCAAAGCTCTAAAACTGGTGCATCCAAGGCACTATCTACCTGCACTGCCCACATCACAGTGGTGGTGCTTTTCTTCGGGCCTTGCATCTTCATCTATGTGTGGCCACTCAGCATCACCTGGGTGGACAAATTTCTTGCTGTGTTTTACTCTGTTATTACACCTCTCCTAAATCCAGCCATTTATACCCTAAGAAATAAAGAGATAAAAGATGCCATGAAAAGATTCAGACTCTACTACATGCATTCCAAGGGAAATATTTAATGCCCAGAAACCCTACTGTAAGCACTTCAAACTGGTAATACATTGACCTTGTAAAATAGGTTGAAAATTCTAGGCATTCCGTTTATTTCTACATGTTATGGCTGTCTCCAAGTGTAGGAACAGGGTTAATATAATTCAAGAAATCATATTTACTCAACCAGTAGAACACCACAAAATATATCCCTAAAACCCAAACATTAATCATCCTTCTTTCTGAATTATCTAATCAGTCTTCCTGCGCCTTTAACTATGTTAAATGAGAACCTAAAATTCATTGCACAAAGCCATCCACCCATCCTGATGGACAATATCCTAATAAACTTTCTCCTAACTTCATTTGGAAAGTAGTCCTGTGACATTGAATCCTTCCCTCAAACCTTTCACCTAACCTCTTGTTAAGAGGCAATTGATTATTTTTTTCTTTAACTTAGCTTCTTACTCAAATACTAATAGGAAGGCGTGGGAGAAAAAAATAGAGATAATGCAGTAACAGTGGAAAATACATAGGGAATAGGAGTGAATGACATTCTGTGTTTCATTTCCATTAACTCAATACACATAAAAAAATGATAAAACCTAATGATATTTCCCTTGGTTAACTCAGTCTCAAGGACAAATACTTATTATGCCTCACACTATTATTAACCATTTGTGTGAAAGGCCTGAAATGTAAGCTCCTCAAGGGCAAGAGCCATGCCTTTACCTGATTAATTCTTGAAACGGCAGTACCTAATACACTGGTTAATATATAGTAAACAATAAATATATTTTAATGAACATATAAAGGACAATTTTTCCACTCAAAACCCATAACATGTATTGATCAGGCTAACAGAAGTGCAGTCTTTTGTCATTAAAAAAATTCCTAGGTTTCAACTTACAACTAAAATTTACTTTCTTTCTTGCAGAATTACAAATTAAGTGATTGAAATTCACTTGCAAGAATCAACAATAAGAGTCATAAAATAAATATTTGACACACAGAATTCTCGTAATATGGAAACAAAATACAACAAAATGACAATAAAAATAATGTATTTATCCTTGAATGCCTACTCTATGCCCTTATGTTATATGCATTAATTTAAATGTTTTTATTATTTCCAATGTATGACTAAGAAAATGAGACTAGGAAATGTAAATTAAAGTTCCTCAACAGGTGGGGGAGGAGCAAGATGGCAGAGGAGTAGGAGACCTAAATTTTGACTGGTCCCAGGAATTCAGCTAGATAAGGATCAAACCATTCTGATCACCTACAAACTCAACAGGAGATCGAAGAAAACAATAGCAGAAACACTCTGAACAGAAGAGCGACGACATTCTGGAAGGTAGGACATGTGGAGAAGTGAATCCGAGGTGATACTGGGGAGGATAGGAGGTGGGGGAGGGGGCCTCCATCAGGCGCTACTGGAAAGTGATAGAGCAGCAGAGCATAAAATCGTAACTTTCAGAAGTCTGCTCCACTGAGGGACGTTGCTCCAGTGGCTAAGCAGGGGGGGTGAAACCCTCACTGGGACAGTGTGGTCTCAGGACTCTCAGGGTCACAAAAAGACCGGGGGTGACTGAGTGTGGCAGAGCTCCCAGGTATCGGAGCAGAGAAGCCAGCTGCAGAGATGGAGCTGAGGAGTGGGCTCTCAGCTCAGGGTTGCCATAAACCGTGATCCATGGCACAGTCGGGCCACTGCTCCTCCAGCAGGGACCCAACAAGTGGCAGATCCAGGAGACTCCCCTTCCTCCCCCGGGAGGAGTGGCGCGGGAGCGCACCACAGGGATCTGTTGGGTTTGGAGACTCCACACGGGGTCGTGGGCCAGAGATAGAAATGTTGGTCACAGGCCGGGTGAGCACAGAGTGAGGCCGGAGTCGGGGAAGACGGGAGTGATTGACTACTTTTCTCTGGGGGCACACTGAGGAGTGGGGCACTGAGTTCTCGGCTCCTCCGGGGAGAGATTGGGAGGCCACCATTTTCACTCTCATCCTCCAAAGCTGTACGGGAAGCTTGCAGGGAACAAAAGCTCCCAAGAGCAAACCTGAGCAGATTACTTAGCCCAGACCCGGCAAGGGCGGGGCAATTCCGCCTCCAGCAAAGACATTTTAGAACCACAGCAACAAGTCCCTCCCCCAGAAGATCAGCAAGAACAGCCAGCCAAGACCAAGTTTACCGATCAATGAGAACGGCAGAACTCCAGCACTAGGGGAATACTGCACATACAGTTCATGGCTTTTTTTCCCATGATTCTTTAGTCTTTCAAAGTTAAATTTTTTAATTTTCTTTTTTTTTTTTTTGGAATTTTTCTTTTTCCCTTTTTCAACCAACATCTTATCAATCCCTTTTTTAAAAAATCTTTTTTTATTTTTCATTTTTAGAGTCATATTCTATCCCTTCACAGTAGTTAACCTTATTTTTAGTATATATATATATAAGTTGTTATATATATATAAGTTGTTCTCTCTTTAAAATTTTGGGATACAGTTTGTTTCTTTTTTCTTTCTTTCCCTTTCTTTTTCCCCCAGTTTCAGGTCTCTTCTGATTGTTTAGTGTATATTTTTCTGGGGTCGTTGTTATCCTGTTAGCATTTTGTTCTCTCATTCATCTATTCTCCTCTGGACAAAATGACAAGATGGAAAAAAACACCTAAAAAAAAAAAAGAACAAGAGGCAGTACTGACTGCCAGGGACCTAATCAATACGGACATTAGTAAGATGTCAGAACTAGAGTTCAGAAATGATGATTTTAAAGATACTAGTTGGGCTTGAAAAAAAGCATGGAAGATATTAGAGAAACCCTTTCTGGGGAAATAAAAGAACTAACATCTAACCAAGTTGAAATCAAAAAGGCTATTAATGAGGTGCAATCAAAAATGGAGGCTCTAACTGCTAGGATAAATGAGGCAGAAGAGAGAATTAGTGATACAGAAGACCAAATGATGGAAAATAAAGAAGCTGAGAAAAAGAGAGATAAACAACTACTGGATCACGAGGGCAGAATTCGAGAGATAAGTGATATCATAAGATGAAACAATGTTAGAATAATTGGGATCCCAGAAGAAGAAGAAAGAGAGAGAGGGAGAAGCAGACCTCTCGCGGAGCAGGGAGCCCGATGCGGGGCTCGATCCCAGGACCCTGGGATCATGACCCAAGCCGAAGGCAGACCCTTAATGACTGAGCCACCCAGGCGCCCCACCACTGTATGTTTTAAGCAATTTTTTTTCTGTCCAGAATACTGAGAATCTTTTTTCTCTGTCTGTCCTTATAAGATAAACCTGAGTGTTAAGTATGATTTTTATGGATTTCCTAATATTGTAAAAGTAGAAGGGCTTAAGAATGAAAAATACAACTTAGATTTCCTTGCAATATAATTTGCCACAACAAAATCCAAGATCTACATACTCTCATCTCAAACTTTTTAGTCACTTTCTTCCATGCTATCCAAGCTTAGTATTTACGTATTTATCAGATAGGCAAATTCTCCTTAATTCTCACTGGTTTCTATTAGAATCAGCTTCACAGACATTAATCTAGAGGACTTGCAGTTATGCATACTCTCTAGTCAAACTCAAATGGCCATCAGTCTTAATTTCCATTTAATGAAAATATTGTCTACTCTAGGGGAAGCATTTCTTCCTTAAGCACCAAGACCTCCAACACAGTAGAGCTCAGAGTGATGCAGATGAGAAGCAAAAAAAAATTTTTGAAGATTTTATTTATTTATTTATTTGACAGAGAGAGAGAGAGAGAGAGGGAGGGAGCACAAGCAGGGGGGAGCGGCAGGCAGAGGGACAGGGAGAAGCGGGTTCCCTTGCTGAGCAGGGAGCCCAACATGGAGCTTGATCCCAGGACCCCTGGATCATGACCTGAGCCGAAGGCAGACAGTTAACCGACTAAGCCACTCAGGCGCCCCAAGAAGCAAAAATTTTTGAGTGAGTTGTTACGTGTAACAGTGAGAGGATCCACTACCATTTCTAAACCTTGATTCCCAAATTCAGAGAAGGAAGATCTCATCTTCCAAAAGAGCCATAAAGTCTTCAGTATACCATTCTATCATTCTATTAGAACATTTGTTTGTGAGTGAACAAGTGTTAATATCAGTGTATTCCATGGTCATGAGATCACTGCAGCATTTGTTGAGCTATAAAATAAATTCCTTGATCAGATGTAATGTTATACAGAATACCACCATTGTGATAAAAGCATTTTTTAAATCCATGGATGGTAGTGCAGCCTATGATATTTAGTTAGGAAAAAACTGCATACCTTATTTCAGTAATGTCAGAATTCTACTTCTTCCACAATGGAAATGTCTCAATATAATTTTTTAAAAGAATTTATTTATTTGACACACACAGAGCAAGACAGAGCACAAGCAGGGGGAGCAGCAGAGGGAGACAGAGAAGCAGGCTCCCCATTGAGCAAGAAGCCCAATGCGGGACTCGATCCCAGGACCCTGGGATCATGACCTGAGCCAAAGGCAGACACTTAACCAACTGAGCCACCCAGGCACCCTCTCAATACAGTTAACTTACCACCAGGACACTGGCTGATCCCCACAGTAAATTGTGCCTCTTAGTTGCTCAGCATTAAAGGGGCAGATCACACTAAGAGCCAGATCAAGCTTTGTAAGGAATTCCAAGTTGTTTAGCAATGAATGATATCCAACCCTGGTCATTTTGCATAGGAACTCATTTGTCAAGCACTGAGGTGGCTGAAGAAAGAGGTTAATGTGCTCATAATTTGTCATTTGTCTACCTTACTTCTAAAGTTTCCTCTCTGGTAGATATCCTGCAGTATACATTCACATGGACATCTATATTTTCATAATCTGTGCCCATTCTGAGAGATGTATCATCAGAACTCTCCCCCAGGAATTCTCTGTCAGTAGGCTTCCAATTCTATTCATTCTAAGCCCTGACCATCTAATCACACCATTAGTAACTCTTCATGAATAAATATATATCCATGCTTCTAGCCAAACAAAGTGGACAACCAAATGTACTGCTTGAAATTCTTCCCAATGGGAGAATTTCTCCTTACCACACTCCTTCAGGGCTGTAATCATACTACTACCATAACTAACCAGTATCTAACCATATTACTTCACTAAACTGAGGCACTAAAGCTGTGGACTTTCACTTCTAGTTGCTGCCAATTATATCAAACAAAACCAACTGTATATTCGGGCCCAAATTTTTAATTTTCAGTCCATGGGTTTTAAGGAACTCCCCATGTAGCCATAGATGTATAATGAGGGAGAGCAGGAAATCAGGCAGTAGTAGTTGTTAAAGGACTTTACTATAATCTAATGCAACTTCTTACACCCCTGGGCCTGCTGCTAAGCCCAATTTCTTATGTGCCATTTCCACTTGATGATATCATGTTGTTTTTGCATCTCAATTTTATGGCTTAAAGAATAAGACAGCATTCAGTTTGTGATGGGTAGCTGAAATCACACAATCACTTGAAGCCCAACTTTAGGCACTTAATAACTACTAGAGTTCAGTGGGATGCTAGCCACTGGACCGCTAGAAACCTTACTGAGTTTGTTTATTTCCCACCATCTACTCAGATAGGTCTATGGCATCCAAAATACTTGCTTTTTTTCCCTTTCTTTGGGTCCAAACAGAATTACCACATCAATGTAGTGGACTGGTATAATGTTTGGTGGAATATCAAAATGACCAAGATTTCTGCAGAACATATTATGATGAATGAATTTTATCATATGTGTATTTTTATTATCTATATATCTTTATTATAAAGCTATAATACTTTTATTTTTTTAAGTTAATGGATTGACTTTAGACTTTATTTTTTTAAAAGATTTTATTTATTTATTATTTTTTTTTTTATTCTTATCTTAACCCCCATACATTACATCATTAGTTTTAGATGAAGTGTTCCATGATTCATTGTTTGTGCATAACACCCAGTGGTCCATGCAGAATGTGCCCTCCTCAATACCCACCACGAGGCTAACCCATCCTCCCACCCCAATCCCCTCTAGAACCCTCAGTTTGTTTTTCAGAGTCCATCGTCTCTCATGGTTCGTCTACCCCTCTGATTTCCCCCGCTTCATTCTTCCCCTCCCGCTACCTTCTTCTTTTTTTTTTTAAAGATTTTATTTATTTAACAGAGAGAGACATAGCAAGAGCAGGAACACAAGCAGGGGGAGTGGGAGAGGGAGAAGCAGGCTTCCCGCAGAGCGGGAAGCCCAATGTGGGACTCAATCCCAGGACCCTGGGATCATGACCTGAGCCGAAGGCAGACGCTTAATGACTGAGCCACCCAAGCGCCCTTTTTTTTTCTTAACATATATTGCATTATTTGTTTCAGAGGTACAGATCTGAGATTCAACAGTCTTGCACAATTCACAGCGCTTACCAGAGCACATAGCCTCCCCAGTGTCTATCACCCAGTCACCCCATCCCTCCCACCCCACCCCCCACTCCAGCAACCCTCAGTTGGTTTCCTGCAATTAAGAATTCCTCATATCAGTGAGATCATATGATACATGTCTTTCTCTGATTGACTTTTATCACTCAACATAATACCCTCCAGTTCCATCCACGTCGTTGCAAATGGCAAGATCTCATTCCTTTTGATGGCTGCATAATATTCCATTGTATATATATACCACTTCTTCTTTATCCATTCATCTGTCGATGGACATCTTGGCTCTTTCCACAGTTTGGCTATTGTGGACATTGCTGCTATAAACATCGGGGTGCACGTACCCCTTCGGATCCCTACATTTGTATCTTTGGAGTAAATACCCAGTAGTGCAATTGCTGGATCATATGGTAGCTCTATTTTCAACTTTTTGAGGAACCTCCATACAGTTTTCCACAGTGGCTGCACCAGCTTGCATTCCCACCAACAGTGTAGGAAGGTTCCCCTTTCTCTGCATCCCCGCCAACATCTGTCGTTTCCTGACTTGTTAATTTTAGCCATTCTGACTGGTGTGAGGTGGTAT